>NC_043702.1:111675227-111707400 GCF_006229205.1 Suricata suricatta
AGTTTTCTATAGTTTTCATCATATAGGTCTTTTACATCCTTGGTTAGGTTTACTGCTAGGTATTTGATAGTTTTTCGTGCAATCATGAATGGGATCAGTTTCTTGATTTCTCTTTCTGCTGCTTCATTTTTGGTGTATTGGAATGCAACTGATTTCTGTACATTGATTTTGTATCCTGCAACTTTACTGAATTCATTGATCAGTTCTAGAAGGCTTCTGGTGGAGTCAATTGGGTTTTCCATGATCTGTTTTTTTAATAGTTTATTGTCAAATTGGTTTCCATATAACACCCACAAGTGCCCTCCTCCAACACCACCAGCTCTTTTCCCCCTCCCCAGTCAAATGATCTTTGATGAAGGAGCAGAAGCAGAATGATGGAGTGATAGGTTTTTCAACAAATGGCACTGGAATAGCTGGACATCCATGTGTTAAAAAAAAGAAAAACTGACTCAAGGCAGAGATCTTATGCCTTATACAAAAATTAACTCAAAATGGATCACAGATCAAAATATTAAATTCAAAACTTTGAAATTCTGAGAAGATAACCCAGACGACCTCGGGAATGGTCATGACTTTTTTAGACACAGCACCAGAGACATGATCCAGGAAAGAAATAATTGGTAAGATGGACTTTATTCAAGCATAAAACTGCTTTGAGAAAGATGATCTCAAGAGAATGAGAAGTCAAGCCATAGACTGGAAGAAAATATTCCATATCTGGTAAAGGATTACTGTACAGATACTCAAAGAACTCTTAAAACTCAACAGTAAGAAATGAAACAACCCAATTAAGAATTGGGCTCAAGACCCACCAAAGGAGAGATATAGATGACACGTATGAAAAATGTTCCACATCATATGTCCGCAGGGAAACGCAAGTTAAAACTACAATGAGATACCCCTACACACCCGTTAGAATGGTCAAAATGCAGAACATCGACACCATGAAGTGCTAGCAAGGATGTGGAGCAGTAGGAACTCTCATTCACTGCTGGTGGTACTGCAAAACAGAAGACAGTTTAGCAAATTCTCACCAAACTAAATGTATGGTGCAGCAGTCATGGTTCTTGGTATTTGCCCAAATGGGCTGAAAACTTCTATCTCCCCAAGAACCCACACAGGGAGGTCTGTAACAACTTTACTCATAATTGTCAAACCTCAGAAACAATCAGGATATCCTTAGGTAGGTGAGCGGGTGAAGCGTGTCACGAACAGACAGTGCAGTGTTATACAGCGTTCTAAAGAAATGAGCTACCAGGCCTGGAAAACACATGGAGGAACCAGAAATGTTTATCACTAAGTGAAAGAAGCCAGTCTGAAAAGGCTACGTGCTGCGTGATTCCAACTGCATAATGTTTTGGAAAAGGCAAAATGGTAGAGATGGTAAAAAGATCAGTGGTGGCCGTCAGTACTGGGGATGTGGGGGGGACATGAACAGAGGATCCGTAGGGCACTGAATATACTCCGGATGATACCCTCATAGTGTCCACAAGTCGTTCTGCATTTGTCTCAACCCATAAAATGAAGAACACCAAGAATGAACCCTAATGTAAACTGTGGGCTTCTGGTGATTGTGACGTATCAGTATCTGTTGATCAACTGTAACCAACTCACTGGCCTGTGGTGATGCTGAGAGTGGGGACGGGGGTCTACACGTGGGTGGGGTCAGGGGAGACGAACAGTTTCTGTACCTTCCCCTCAGTTTTGCTGTGGGTTTTAAATTACTCTCAAAGACAAAAAATGAAACAATAAGACTAACCATTGCATTTTACATTTAAAAAAACAAGAATCCTCAAAAATATCATGTAACTATTTTTGTAGGTTTTTGATTCTTATATGTCATTTTAATTTAAAATCTACATTTTAGAGAACATTTTGTTCCTAAAATCTAGTATGTTATTGGCCAATTGTACCTTTTTCTTATATAATTAATTCATTCAGAATTTATTTTATGTAAATGAAATAGCTGGCATTATTTGTTACATAGGAAAATTACTTAAAGTTTTTAATGTTTGTTTATTTTTGAAAGAGAGAAATTATGAACAGAGGAGAGGCAGAGAGAGAGGGAGATACAGAATCCGAAGCAGGCTCCAGGTTCTGAGCTGTCAGCACAGAACCCGACGTGGGGCTCAAACCTATGAACCATGAGATCATGTCCTGAGCCAAAGTCAGATGCTTAACTGACTGAGTCACCCAAGGTGCCCCAGAAAATTATTTTTATTTAATTTTTTATTTTAAAAAACTTGACTTACAGAAAAGTTGAGACTTCCTATATGTCCTTCGCCCCAGCCACCCCCAAATGTGAGCATCTGTAATAACCATGGTTCAGTTATCTGACCCAGAAAAATAGCACTGATGCAATCCTTGGAACTAATCTCTAGACCTTATTAGAATGTCACTGGTTTTTCTCCTAATGCTCTAGTTCTGGTCCACGATTCTACGTTGCATGTAGTTCTCTTTAGTAGTCTCTCTCTTTTTTTTTTAATGTTTATTTTTGAGGCAGGGTGGAGGGAGAGAAAGAACAGGGGAGGGGCAGAGAGAGAGAGGGAGACACGGAATCTGAAGTAGGCTCCAGGCTCTAGTTGTCAGCACAGAGCCTGACGTGGGGCTCAAACCCACAAACTGCAAGGTCATGACCTGAGCTGAAGTCAGACGCTTAACTGACTGAGCCACCCAGGCGCTCCATTTAGTAGTCTTCAGACACTGAATAATTTCTGTCAGGCAGAGAAACCTGGTCTGTGACAGTTCCTCACTTTGGATGAGAGCTGGCCTGTCTGTGGAGTAGCCAGCAGTGTGGGTCTGTCTGAGGTTTCCTCATGGTTAAGCTGAGGCTGAATTTGGGCATTTTGGGCAGGAATCCCACAGTGGTGTGTCCTCAGTGCATCGTGTCCTGGGGTCCAGGCCGTCACTGTGTCCTGTCACTGGTGGTGTGGACTTGGGTCACCTGGTCGAGGTGGTGTCTGCCAGATCTCTCTGCTCAAGAGATTATTATTAAGTGTCTTTTGGGGAGATAGTTAAGAGAGCGTGCAAATCCCTATTTCTCATCATATTTTTTAATAGACTATGTTTCTTAGGAGAGTTTCAGATTCAGGAAAATTACTTTAAAAATAAACTTTATATTATATTTTAAAAAATTTTTTAATTTTTTTAATGTTTTATTTATTTTTGATACAGAGAGAGACAGAGCATGAGAGGGGAAGGGGCAGAGAGAGAAGGAGACACAGAACCAGAAGCAGGCTCCAGGCTCTGAGCTAGCTGTCAGCACAGAGCCTGACGCAGGGCTCGAACCCACGAATGTGAGATCTGACCTGAGCTGAAGCCGGAGGCTTAACCGACTGAGCCACCCAGGCGCCCCTAAAATTTTTTAATGTATATCTATTCCAAAGACAGTTTATGACCTTAAAAATCCCTCTTAATCATACCTTGTAAAAACTATGAAGTCATTTCACTGATTCCTAAGGGAGTTCATGAAAGTATGTATGTCTGTGAAGGGGTTTGAGAATCAGATGAGTTTGAAGATGCAGGGACACCAAGCTCGAGCCAGGATTAACCCTGGACTGGGAGTGGGTCACCTCTTGCATTGCGACAGCAGTGCCTCAGAGAAGGTTAGGAGCTGATGAGTGTGGTGTCCCAGGGTAGGGTGCTGAGACAGTCAGCTGAGGCCAGAATTGGCTTATTCCCTGTTTATTAGACATCCATTGGTTCCAGTCACTGCTCTCGGCCAGGGGTACAGAGGTGAAGAGTCTGTCCCTCCCCCTCTCTCCCCTGGTTGCAGGGTCCCTCTGTTTGGGCTGGTGGGGAGCAGGGAGCTCCATCACTGACCATCTCCTGGGAGGTCCCTCCTGCTGCTCTCGTGCCACCAGGAACTCCACAGGCAAGAAGGGGTATCGGTGGACTTGCCTCCACTGGCAGCCTGGGCAGGAGTTGGTGGCCCTGGAGTGTTTGTTTGATCTCTTGCAGTTTCTGACTTATGTAAACCGGAAGTCCATTGATACTAGCTCTGGTCGTATAAGTCATCCAGCTTTCCCTGTCCCTGAGGGAGTGTCTTGAGTTGATTTAGAAGAGTAATCAACTTACAAACTGAAGTGCCCTGGGTCATGATGGCAGAAAACTGACCCAACATCATAGGACCTTTCTATAGTTCTTAGGGACAGTTTAAATTTTTTTTTAATGTTTTTAATTAATTTTTGAGAGACAGAGACATCACGAGCAGGGGAGGGTCAGAGAGAGAGGGAGATACAGAATCTGAATCAGCTCTAGGCTCTGAGCTAGCAGTCAGCACAGAGCCCGATGTGGGGCTCGAACCCACGAACTGTGAGATCATGACCTGAGCCAAAGCCTGACGCTTAACCAACTGAGCCACCCAGGTAGGTGCCCCACTTAGGGACAGTTTAATAACTATTACATGAGAGTTTTAAAAGTACCGAGATTTAGTTTTTATAAGCCAAAACACTTTACCGTGGATGCTAACGCAGTATGCCACTGGCTTCCGCACCTTGCTGGTCTCCCAGGACCCCACACGAACTCAGCTAGTTTGACTTCCAACGATTTGGGGGTGAAGGGAAAGTAGTTACTAATACATCATCAGTGTTGCCCTGAGGTCATCTGGGTTTTTAAGGCTGCTGTTCCTGTTTCACTTATAAAATACTTTTCATTGAGCTTCATGGAAATTAATTTTATTTGTCCTGAGTTGTTATGTTAACCTCGTAGGGTGCCATATTGCATACTTGCTCCAGTGGCAAGCTGTCGTCTCCATAACTGTGTTTCAAGTCCTATATGAATTGTAATTTGAGTGAATCATCTGCATCTCTCTTGCTAAAACAAATGTATGTATAATCCCCACTCTATCTCCCCCCACCTCCACCAATTTGCTTTAGAGAGGCACAACTTTGGCGATGTGCTGCTTTGGAATCCATATTTTTGGGTAACTGACAGCATACTGTTGAAAGTAAATTAACATAACTCCTGTGCTATGTTGGATTTATTTATATACCATTATTCTGTAATATAAAATTATAGAAGATGATAAGTAATCCATATGGTGCTGGGAAAGAAGCTCACTGCATCCTGTTTATTTTGAAATGTTTCTTGGGTATCTCTTGCTTTCATGTTACTGGACCATGGAGATGTGGGGGATTAGGTAGGCTGCCCCCCTAGGGGGTCTAAGGACAATCTGAGAGTATTGTGCAGAGGAAAGGAGGAAGCTACAAAAACCAGAAACAGCTTAGAGAACTTGACCCTTTTCCCCCCAATTATACCAAAATTATGAGCCAGTTGGGATTAACAAGCAGTCTCTTAAAAATCCAACTATTCTGTGTATTATTGACAAGTCCCTAAGAGGTCTAGAAGCAGGTTCGATTATGTTTTAATGGGAAGTCCTGAAGTCAGATTGCTTTCCTCCCAGTAACAGAAGAGGTTCTAACTCCAGGAAGGAGAATTGTGATCTGGGAATAGATAATATGTTATTTAAAGCAGCCTGTCTAGACATGACAGTTGGAAGAAGGCAGACACTATCAGAACCGATCACCTGAGAGTAGACGAAATGGAAAGATACGCAACAAAAGAGAGTGAGGAAAGTGCCACAGACATTTTAATATAATCCACACATCTTTCTAGAATAGGCCCAATACCCAAAGAAGGGGGAAAAAGACTTCCTTTTACTTACTCATCAAATATTTATTGACTTTTTATCATATAGCACTAATGTGCTTTGGATAAATCACTCGACAAGCAGACAGACATCCCTGCCCTTCTTGAACTTATATTCTTTAAGCTGCCTTCAGGTTCTCATCCTCTGCTTGTAAGACCTAAAGCAGGAAGTAAAGAGACAGGGTATAGTAGGTAAGAGCATGCATCAAGTACCAGGCCTTCTGGATGTTTCTTGTTTACCACTTCCTAGCCACGTGGTCATGAGCAAATTCCTTAAATCTTTTCATTATCCTTACACCCTCACTTACTTTATCTGAAAAATGCAACCTTATAGGAATGTGATAATTGCCTAAAATAATCCATGAAAAGTCTTTAAAATGGTGCCCGGCACAGACTTAGTTCTCAACAAATGTTTCACACTATTCTTCATTCAATATCCTCTGTTCAACATACTTATCAGCCCATTAACACACACCAGGCTCTCTTCCAGATTCTGGGGATGCAACTGGAACTTCAGAGGCTAACATTCTAGAAGGTAGTTTATTTACATTATGGGTTAAATTGGCTCTCATGAGCTGGTCTGTGAAATAAAATACCATGTTTATATAAATGTTGTTTCTGTGGGAAAATCCCTTATGAATTTTCAACAATTGATTTGTGGATCAACATCTTGGACCATACTTGGTTATGTCTAAGGTTTTCTAAGTGCAAGTATGTGAATGTGTGTGTGTTTATGTGTATAGTGCTCTATTCAGTGGTGAAAGTTTTCAATATGAGCCCCAAATAAATTTCAAGAGGGATACATTTACTTACTTGTTTTAAAAAGTCATATTTTCAGCACATTTGGGAGTGAGGACAAACAGAAAAATAAACAAACAAAAAACTAACAGACTTTAACTTCTATTCCTGGGAAGGAAATCATTACAACATTAAAAATTTAAAAATAGGGGGGTGCCTGGGTGGCTCAGTCAGTTAAGCGGGGCCCTTGACTGACAGCCCAGAACCTGGAGCCTGCTTCAGATTCTGTGTCTCCCTCTCTCTCTGTCCCTCCCCCAATCAGCTCTGTCTCTCTTTCTCTATCTAAAAAAAAAAATAAATAAAAAAAATAAACATTAAAAAGATTTAAAAATAAAAAACTCTAAGAACATAAAGTAGTAGGAAATACCTAGTGTGTTTTGGAGACAAATATTTTAGCAAACCAACTATTATAAGCCAGTTATAATAGCTTTACAATGTTTATAATTTTATATTTTTCCACAATTAAGTCTGGATACTAAAAAAATATTCAACTAAAAATAGTACTAAGCATATGTTCAGATTGTACAAAGAACCACTAGAGGTTATGCGTACTGAACCCTCTTTAGACAGAGTTTTTGCTTAGAAAGAGCAGGCAAATTTCTGATCTTACATTAGAGAACAGAAAGTATATTTCCTTGCTGAAAATCCCTATGCATTTCTTTCATATATACAACATAAACCACTTTGAGAGAGCTCACTCTTTAGAGCCAAATTTCTCTCTCTTGTTTTGTTGTTTAGGTAGATTGAGAACTTCTGGTTAGCATTTTCATTACCTTAACCCTTATGTTTTAAATTTTAATTTAGTGTGGGGATACCTGGATGGCTCAGTCAGTTAAGAGTCTGACTCTTGATTTCAGCTCATGGTTGTTGAGTTCAAGCCCCACATTGGACTTTGCACTGACACTGTGGAACCTACTTGGGATTCTCTCTGTCTGTCTTTCTCTTTGTCTCGCCCCTCTTCCCCTGCTTGTGTGCTCTCTCTCTCTCAAAATAATAAACTTAAAATTTTTTTAAATAAATAAAATTTACTTTTGTGCCTTTAAATTAAATACGATCTATTTTTAATATCTATAGTCATGTTTCTTGCTTTGCTGTGAACTAGAATTTTAAACATTGCATGTTAAATATGAAAACCTGCACTAGGTTGTCTGGCTTGTGCTTTATTTTGTATCTTCTGGCTTATTAATATATCATTATATTTATTAACACTTATTAAGCAGTGAGCATATAAAAGCAAAAAGCTATGAGCTCTACCCTTAAGGAGCTTCCAGACCCACATGGGAAGCACACAGTGATCTGAATGGAATAATCTGCTCTAATATGATTAGTCCAGGGTGCTCTGGAAGCATGTCAGACTGACACCTTCCCCATGTTTGGAGGGACAAGGTACAGTTCTTTAGAGAAACACTTCCTGACTGAATCTTGGAAAGAAGTAGAAGTAATCTTAACAGAGGAAAAGAAATACATGTATGAAGGTCCTGGGGGTCAAGGAGAACATGGTCTCTTCGAGAACTGACGCCATGGCTTTAAAATCTAAGGGAGACTGAACAGGAAATGAGATGGAGGCAGGAAGCAGGGGTCAAGCCTTCCCATTCTCTCCCTGTCTCTCCCCCTTCTGGGTCTCCACTTACATATTGGTTAGACCATCTGATGGTGCCCACAGCTCTTGGGTGTACCATTTTAGACTGTCTCCCACGTCTTTGTATTTTGCTTGGGATTATTTTTATTGGCCAATCTTCAAACCTAATGATTTTCCCACTTTGCTGAATTCATTCTGCCAATAGACTCATGACATGTATTCTTTATTTCTGATGCTTTTTTGTTTGTTTATTTTTATTTCTAGTCTCTCTATTTGACTGTCCTCATGGCTTATGATGGTGGTGGGGATGGACTTCCTATGGCTTCCTCAGGGATAGACGCCTTTGTATGCTTGAGCTGATTGTTAAATTTTAGAAATGTGTGAGGCATTTGACATCATGTTGGTAGTTGGATTTTTAAAAATATTTTATTTATTTTTGAGACAGAATGTGAGTAGGGGAGGAGCAGAGAGAGTGGGGACCAGAGGACCTGAAGTGGGTTCTGTGCTGACAGAAGTGAGCCTGATGTGGGGCTCGAATTCATGAACCGTGAGATCATGATTTAAGCCAAAGTTGGATACTCAACCACTGAGCCACCCAGGTGCCCCTATGTTGGCAGTTTTAAATTGGCCACGTATTTCTGTATTCACATCACAGAAATCGGCAGACATCATGAAATAGGACCTCTTCTCTCTCCCTGCCCCCCTGCTCCTGCCCACCCCTAGAGCTGCATTTCCGACATTTGTCATCACACTGCTGATGGCATTGCTTCTACCCCTCCCTCAGTAACTCTGTATTCCTTAGTCCTGGTGCATAAGGTTTCCACCCATCTTCTAGGGGAAGACAGCTTTTGCTTCTCAGCTTCCACAGTGCCTTTTCCTGAGACTTCTTACTCCTTGTCCAGAAGCTTGAGGCTCTTGCTTTGTATGAAAAAAGAGTCCAGTTAGGAGGCAGGGTTTTGTGTCTGTGCCCCAGCTGGAGGGTTGCACAGGGAGCTCAATAGTCTCGTCTCCTGCCCCCATCTTTCTTGTGAACACTCCATAAAAGGAAACCTGTGGAGAGGTGCTGGAGGATGAGTGCAAATCCCTCTAACCTCTTTGTGTCTGGGACCCCCCGGGAATTCTACACTGTCAGAGAAGCCCCACTCTAAGAGTCCATTAAAATCTTTGCCTGCTTTCCTTTTACCTACATTTATTGCTCTTTCCAGGCTTTGCCAAAGATAAAACAGCTCAGAAGTTTCTGTCTCTTCTCCAATGGGCATGTGGCCTTTTGGAATTGAGTTCATGTGGTTGTCTTATGACCTCAGCTCTGGTTGGCTCAAGAAAAATTGTGGTTTCGTTGATTGTCTAACTTTTTTCTCATTGTTAGGGTAGATCTGGAAGAGTCTTTCTCTTTTTTTTTTTTTTCAATATTTTATAGTCAAGTTGTTTTCCATACAACACCCAGTGCTCTTCCCCACAAGTGCCCTACACTGTTGGTGGGAATGTAAACTGGTGCAGCCACTCTGGAGAACAGTGTGGAGGTTCCTCAGAAAACTATCGATAGAACTCCCTTATGACCCAGAGTCTTTCTCTTGAATCATGTAAAAATGACTCGAGTTTATCCTGAGCACTGTTGAAGGATTTTACGCAGGGAGAGACAGTTCTGTGATGTCAACCTTTTGAATCCGGTGATGTTTGTCTCCCACTTTCTCAGCCAGAGTGGTCCCCTGATCACTTTCTGCTCAGCATTTCCTGTCCTTAATTTTGTACCTTGTTTCTAGTGCCTGAGCTCATAGATTCTCTTCCCTAGTCATTTTTCTTGCATTATGACATGACTTCCATTTCTATGACTTACTCCTCCAGTACATATTTCTCTCTATTTATTTTTAGATATGTTAACTAACCAAGTGCGTGATATGAGTGAAGCTTTTGCCAATCCCTTCATCTCCATTGTTTTAGAACCTAAGCAAAAATTCAGGGCTGCTGTCCTAGGGCAGCGAGAGTGAGGGAAAGGAAGGTGAGGCATGGAAGAATGGAGAACAAAGTAAGACGATGTGTTATCATTCTGGAGACTGTTTCGTGATAAACCACAGAGACACAACCACACAGATGCTTCTGGACAGACCTGTTACAAAGAAACTGCCTCTTTGCAGCCCACTGGAGGGAGGAAAAGAGGAGTTTCATGTCTTCTGTGGAAACAACAAAGTATCATAAGGAAAGAACAGTAGCTAGGGAGCTGAAGCTCTGAGTATGTCTCACCTGCCAACGTAGATTTTGAACAGGCTTAAGTAAGCTCTTTGAGCCTCCATTTCCTTATCCGTGAAATGGGGATTAAAGACCATGTGAAGTAATTGTGAGGATCAAATCAGATCTTAGGTATGAAAACTGGGGGAGGGGGAACCCCGCACTATATGAACACGGCGCTGTTGGGAGATCGCTGTCTCAGAGTCATGGTGTCACGGAGCCCAGTGCTTTTCAGCAGGCGGGACTTGGTGTCTCTGCCACAAGACTGCAGTTTTATAATGAAAATCTCTGCAGCAGAGAGGCCATGTGGAATGTTCCTATTAGACCAGCACTGTTAAGATAGCATTCTTGTCT
The DNA here is from genome assembly GCF_006229205.1 of Suricata suricatta. NCBI lineage: Eukaryota > Metazoa > Chordata > Mammalia > Carnivora > Herpestidae > Suricata > Suricata suricatta. The sequence continues at coordinate 111,685,831 of NC_043702.1, forward strand.
TCTGTGTTTTAGAGGGGGAAACTGAGCCTCTGAGAGGTTATATCACTTACCATGGTCACCATTGTCACTTAGCTAATGCACAGTGGCAGGGCCGCCTAAGGCCAGAGTCTATACTGCAGTACTTCCCCAAGGGTCCCTGCCAGCCAGCATCTGAGCCGGGGCTGGTCCCCAGAACCCCAGGGTCCTGAGCTGTGAAGCTCCCTGCCGGATTCCTCCATTCCAACCTGTGAGTGACAGGGCAGAATCTAAAAGTCAAATTCTCTGCTAGGGACTCTTCAGACTGATGTGCCTAGAGACCCCCCCCCCCCCCACCCCACCTGTTACAGCAAGACTAAATGAGCTTCTGAAAGGATTTTTTAATTACGAATAGAGCATATGGTGCATAGTGTTTAAGAACATGCAGTTTCCAAAGCCTTCTGCCTGGGTTCTAATCCCAGCCCCACCGCTGAACAGGTTGTCACTCCTCTTGAGCACGTCACTCCTCCCTCAGTGACTCAGCCTCCTCATCTGTAAAGGCAGGGAGAATGGCTCCCCTGGCCTCTGCCGCCGCCCCCCCCCTTGAGTTGTTCTGGGACTAAAAGGAGCTTCGAGTCTGCTGCTGCAGTATATGTTTTCGTTAAAAACAGAAATTCATTCGTGGGTCTTATTTTGCAATTCCAATTAAATAACATGTCATCATTAACTAAGAAAAAATCAAAGGAGAAGAAAAACCCAACCCAGCAGGTTTCCCTTGAACACTAGCTGGGCCCTGCTGCGTGGATGGCCGCACCTTCCATTTTCTCAGAAGAGACTCAGTTGTAGGCTACTTTCTTGGGGTTTGGTTCGGAGGCAGACCTTCTCATCTGGCTGAGGGAGGGTGGGTTGTGTGCTGGCTGGAGAGCTGCGGGGAGGTCCCAGGAAGGGCTGGGCCTCAGCCTGCCAGGCAGGACATGGACAGTCGCAAGCCAGGCACCTGGCCCCTTGGGCACCAGGCTTTTGTCCTCTCTTAGCCTCGATGTTGCACAAAAGATTGCAATCTCAAATCAAACACAACGGACTCCTTTGTGGAATCCCGTGTTGCTTTCAACATCTCTGTGGGAATTATGAACAGAATCACTTCGGAGGTAATTACACAAGGAATAATGCCTTCACACCCTTTAAAGTAGTTTCCTTTGTTTAGTTGAATGTGTATATTTAGGGGGTGAAGCAAGTTCATGCCCTGTTCTCGCTATGCATAACATGCAGACCACTGGTGGTGGAAATTTAACAGATGTAAAGAGCAGGTTTGGTTTTTTGATAATATCCTGATGATACACAGTGACTTTCTGGTCTTTTGTTTTTCAGAAATTGGTTAAAAAAATTGTTACTCTCCTTGAAATGTTTGTGTGGGTGTGTTGTATGAACATGAGCAGAACCATTTTCTCTGTTTCATCCATGAAAAGTATGCAACAGTTTAAAAAGCAGGTATCTTAAACTTTATTTATTTTGAGAGAGAGAGAGAGAGAGAGAGAGAGAGAGAGAGAGAATATCTCAAGCAGACTCCATACTATCAGGAGCCCAACATAGGGCTCAAACTCATGAACTGTGAAATCATGACCTACGCTGAAATTCAGAGTCGGACGCTTAACTGACCGAGCTCTTCATGAACAGCAGATATTTTAAAGGCATTTTGTAGAAATATAGAAAAGCAGCATTAAAGTGACTTTCAAGTCGCTCTCTTGCACTAAATGCAAACGTCACTAGACGAGGGAGAACGTGGGCATTCATCCCGCTGCTGCATCGCAGACTTCAGTTGCTAAGTGGCTGCTTCGCGGAACTCTCCCAGCCGTCTGCGAATGTGGGCACGGGGGACAGGATGGGCACTGAAGACACTAAGTGTGTTGTTTGCACGGGACTGCTCTCCCGCCAGGGAGGGCTATTCCCCTTCCCCACCCTCCCCTTCTTTTCTGGGACTCTCCTTACTTTTACATTATTTTCCTTCTCTCCTGTGATGGTCCAGCTGCTTTGCTGTGGCTCTTTATTTCTAGAATAGCCATGTGCGGCCAGATTTTGTACACATACACTGAAATGGTGTGCCCTGAGTATGGCATTTTATTAGTATCCATACTGTTAGGGTGTATTATCCAAAAATCTGAGACAGCTAATTATGAAACAGGGAATTTTAATCAACCATCCCGTAGCCAGGAAACTCTGTGTTCTTTTAAAAAAGAAAAAAGTTACAGGACATGTGAACACTGAATTATCTCAACATTGAGGTTGCTTTTTACAATCCAGAGGAGCGTTTAGGAAGAAGACAGGCAAAGCTGTGTTTGGCCATAATTTATTGCTCTTTCTGGACTTGGTTATAAAAAAAAATGCCTTATATTCAGCTTAATTCTTTACCATCATGAAAGAGTTTGATGAATGGGAGAAGAAATTAAAAGAATTTTTTTTACTGTTTTCTTGAAAGAGAGAGAGGAAGACAGAGCATCTGCAGGGAAGGGGTACAGAGAGAGGGAGACACAGAATTCAAAGCAGCTCTAGACTCTGAGCTGTCAACACAGAGCCCAACGCGGGGCTTGAACTCATAAACCATGAGATCATGACCTGAGCCAAAGTCGGATGCTCAACCGACTGAGCCACCCAGGCGCCCCAGCAGGTCCCAGCAGAAGAAGAAATTTTTATCACTGGCCCAAATTTCAACCTATAATCTGTACATAACATCTGTATGTATGTCTAGATTAATACTGCCAACTTTCCATTGCAAAACGAGGCTCTCTGGGGAGTGAAATGATTAAAATTTTGTATTTTCAATTCCTAAAATATCTCAAATAGACAGCAATTCAAGTAAATGCATGGTGACTTATATCAGAGATGTAAGTTGGGCTATGTAGTAAATAGTTCATCCTACTACAACTGGAGGCGATTTTTACACCCATCTCAGCAGTGCTTCTAGAGGCTGAGGCTTTGAGAAAAAGATCTGAGGAGCAATTTCAGGCAGATGTGCATCCATACCTCGGGCGTCACTGGTTGTAATTTAACTCTAGTGATGTTGCAGCCATCTGGGTAGCCACACGGCCGAGGTCTGCTCTCACTCGCGATTTTAAGTGTGGCGTTCATAGACGCTGGATTTATAAAAAAGAGGAACATCAAGCAGTAACGATGGTGGCCTGCTGCTGGGACCTGTCGGTAGCCAACTTCCCGGGGTGGCTCCCCTCCAACATTCAAGTGTCGCTTCAGATGTGTCTTTGTGCCTGTGTGACACGGTGCTCCGGGATCTTATGTCAGTTCCACCTTCGGGGGAAAGCCCTGATTTGCCTCGATCACCTAATCTGCAGAAAGAAAGAACATGAAAATGAAAAGTACAGCCCCCGAAGTCCTTTCTCCTCGTGTGTGGACATTACCATTTTTTTCAGAGCGATAAACCACATTACAGCCTCACTGTCACAGAATCTTGCAATGTTGAAAGTTAACGGCTGATTTCTTGCTCATGGAGAAAAGCTTACTAATCATTCCAGACCACGTTAGGACCAATTCTGGAGCCCACCGTCTTTCCTGATTTCCCTAAAAACTGTTTGACTGTGTACCTCCACAGTGAGAGCTATTAGAGTTTTTGCTGATGCGCTTGGCACATCTCCAGCAAAATAGTCCATTAAAATTCAAATCCTTTCCCAATAATTGAGACAATCAATTTACATTAAATAAGGCACAATTATACTTTCATGTACAATTTAAATTCTATAGAAAATAATCAGTGTGCAATAAAGAGGGACACTTATTTTTGAGGCAAAGGGATGTTTTTATAGTCTGCATAAACAAATCTTTCATATTTTCAAAATAGTTCCCTCATTATCTCTGGTGTAGAAGAACTCTATTGTGTGTTATTTTGATGTAGGGACAAGTGTGTGTCCACGGCTGCATGTTTAATAAGCAGTGTGACTCTCTTCATGCCATTTAAATTGCAAGGGCTGAGATAGAATAAGGTAGGTACTTGCAATCTGTTTGACATGAAATCACTCTTGTAAAATGAGCAAACAAAGAGTGTTGAGTGAGTTTGCTTTTGTTCCCGCCTTAGTGAAACAGGCACCCGGCTTTCGTCTGGACCTTTGTGCAAGAGACCAGGGATCATGCACTCCGTCCGATCCTCAGGAAGTCGTCCCGAGGGGTTTGGGAAGGATGCATGGGATGGGGATGCAGTCGTGGTGGTCTGGCACCTGCAAACCTCAGCGAGTGAGCGAACCAGGCAGCCGAGCTCAGGAAGGGCGCCCAGCCCTGCACGAGCTCTCAGCGGGGCTGCTGGTGTCAGCCAGGAGATCCAGAACACCGGAGAAGCAGCATTGGGAAGAATGTAGTACAAATAATGACAAGATAGAAAACAAGTCCTGTCAGAGCCCGAGAATATATTTGGCTTCCGCTCGCTGTGTCTGTCTGTTTCTATAAACGGTCCAGAATAGAAACCGGATGTTTAAAATCTCTCCGTTTCACATGCTCGCCTCCCCCTCCTGTCTTCCTTCCTCTTCAGTATTAGTAGACTTACTATTTTTATTAGTTTTTATTTATATTCCCATTTTTCAATATTTGCCGTTTGTGTGGGTAACACATTAATTTTTAATGAAATATTTTCAGACTCTTGGAATAGCTGAATCATAAAAGAAAACTTGAAATTGATATAGATTCTAAGGCAGCACGTAAACTGATTGTTACAATTACTTTTCCCACTCACAAGTGGCAAACGGTTATTTTAAAAGGTGATGTGTGCCTAATCTCTTATCTTTGCGTAGGAGTCTAGTGTTTGTGTCTAATTTTTGTGGCACAGAATACCTCAGGTACCATTTTAATGTGAAGGAAATATCAAAACAATATTGGTGCCCTCTAATAATTTTCATCTTATCTAAAATCACGTGTTTTTGACAAGCCTCATTGCTGTTAAAGAAATTCGTTTATAACTGAAATTGAATCCTGAGCTTAGTTTTACCCTGTAGTTCTGTTGCCAAGCTCTAGATTTTAAAGAAGGAAGCATTTGTTTCTTTGAGTAGTTTATGTTCTCCAACCAGGAACTGTTTTGCAGTCTTGTACTTGTAGAAATAAAATTAATCCTGGAAAATCTTTGAACAGTTTTCTGTTACATGCTATTCTGAGAACTAAAGCTTGCAGTCCACTTTGGAACTGTAAACTAGTGAGCATGGTTTTTCCTTAAAAGCTTATCGTAGAAAGCGTGGATATTGGAGATGTTGCGTCTTAGAGACTTTTTTCCCATTCTCAAATCATAACGATACAAATGATCAATTGCATGTTGGTAGCTTAAATCTTATTTGAATATATATATATGTGTGTGTATATATATATATGCACATACACATATACATGTGAGTGTGCACATATATGGTGTGAATTATATATAAGCTATATATACGTTTTGTATTAGAAGTATATATATTACTTTACATTTTATTCTTTGTAGTAAAAATTTCTAAATAAAATTACTTTTCTTTTTTATTTTTAGTTTATTTTTATTTATTTGAGAGGCAGATAGAGAGCAAGTGAGCAGGGACAGAGAGAGAGGAAGACAGAATCCCAAGCAGGCTCCACACTATTAATTGTAGATAGAGCCCAATGTGGGGTTCAAACCATGAGATCATGACCTGAGCTAAAATCAAGAGTCAGACACTTAACCTAAAACTGAGTGACCCAGGTGCCCCTAAATAATATTACCTTTCTGAAGTACATTTACTTATTCTTAACATTACCAAGCAATTCATATATATTTTCTAAATATTTATATTTTATTTTCCAAATAAAGGTGTGTAAATGTTTTCAGGAACACTGCCCATCTTCTATGAGCTGAACTGCACAGACCAACATTTTATTTTATTTTTTGTATTTTATTTTACTTTATTTTATTTTTATATATAGTTTATTGTCAAAATAGCTTCCATATAACACCCAGTGCTCTTCTCCACAAGTGCCCTCCTCCATGACCACCACCCCCTTCCCCCTTTCTCCTCCCCCTTCAGCCCTCGGTTTGTTTTCAGTATTCAAGAGTCTCTCATGATTTGCCTCCCTCCCTCTCCCTAACTCTTTCCCCCTTCCCCTCCCTATGGTCCTCTCTTAGGTTTCTCCTGTTAGACCTATGAGTGAAAACATGGTATCTGTCCTTCTCCACCTGACTTATTTCGCTTAGTATGACACCCTTGAGATCCATCCACATTGCTACAAATGGTCAGATTTCATTCTTTCTCATTGTCATGTAGTACTCCATTGTGTATATATACCACATCTTCTTGATCCATTCATCAGGTGATGGACATTTAGGCTCTTTCCATGATTTGGCTATTGTTGACATTGCTGCTATGAACATTGGGGTACATGTGCCCCTATGCATCAGGACTTCTGTATCCCTTGGATAGATCCCCAGCAGTGCTATTGCTGGGTCATAGGGAAGTTCCACTGATAGTTTTTTGAGGAACCTCCACACTGTTTTCCAGAGCAGCTGCACCAGTTTACATTCCCACCAACAGTGTAGGAGGCTGCCCATTTCTCCACATCCTTACCAACATTTATAGTCTCTTGATTTGTTCATTTTAGCCACTCTGGTGTGAGGTGGTATCTCATTGTGGCTTTGATTTGATTTTCCCTGATGATGAGTGATGCTGAGCATCATTTCATGTGCCTGTTGGCCATCTGGATGTCCTCTTTGGAGAAGGGTCTATTCATGTCTTCTGCCCATTTCCAGAACATTTTAGAGTCTGAGGCACCTGAGAGATTAGAGTGACCCATTCCCTTGTCTTAGCGTCAACTTCTCACTCTCCATCCCTCCTCAGTAGACACTTTAAAGATGAGGAAACTCAGGCCCGAAGAGATCAGGTGATTTCTAAGATAAAGTTCAGGTAATAAAGAAGAATCTGTGATATCTGCCTGATGCTCTCATGTTTCCTCCTGGACTCACTCAATAATCTATGTTTCCCGAAGGAGGGAGGTGGGCTACTACTAATCAGGAGGAAAGTATTAAGTGCAGGTGAGTAGATGTTTCACAAAGCTGGCTTGTCCAGCAAGCTTGAGCCCAGAAGTTGGAAGGGTAACTGAAAGGCCAAGAAATCATAACAAGGGGTCTGTGTTGGGCTAAGACATTTCCTTGGTGTATGGATCACCTGATATGGAGTGCCACATTGTTTTTTCTGGGCAAGCCACACCAAAGTTGCATCTTTTGACACATCCAATTTTGGTTTCTCTAAACCAGCTGAGGACATGAGACCCCTGGGGAGCAGCCACCTTGCAGAATTTGCTGTTTCAATGACACTCTCCCACCAGACTTTTTATAATTATCTCCTGCACACTTAATTTGACAGACTTAAAAAAAAAAGAAAGAAAACAAACTGTTTTGTCGATTCTTCCTAAATCATTCAACTTTGTTTTCATTGAATCAGCAAACTCTTTTTTGTTTTTTCCCCACTCTCTTCTGAGCTCACTAAACATTAAGTGATGCTTCTGTAGGCAGCCTGAGGGGGCTTGGGACGAACCACAAGTGACCAGGGAGCCGCTCGCAGGCGGGGCAGTGGCGCCCAGTCGTGCTGGCAGCCATGAGCACCAAGTGTGCCCCCGACGTCATTCAGTGCATTTCAAGGGGAGCAAAGGGAAGTGTTGGTTAGTCAGATGCTCAGGGCAAGTGGCCGTCCATTCCGAGAGTGTCAGCTCTACTTGGAAGGAGCCACTAGAATCAGACGGATGAAAACGTATAAAGCTGCAGCACACTCTCTGTCCAGTTTCCTCGCTTGTCCTGGGTCGCGCTACCCAGAAGCGGGACCAGTGGAGCGTTCTTATACCAAACTAACGCTCCACAGCTGCCCGGCATGAAAGGCGGTGGCCACTGTTCAGCCTAGACAGTCACCCTCGTGTACAGATTCCCGAGTGACCTGCTGCCTGGTTGGGGATGGTGGGGGCTGTGGCCCTGCTCTCTGGAGGGCGCTGATCTTTTCCTCACATGTAGACCTAGAAGGAGCGGTTTGTGAAGAGGCTGGGCTGTGGAAAATGCAAGTGGTTTCAAAATGGTTTTTGATAAAGTCTTGGATTGAGAACATATGCCTGTTGTTTTTATTTATTTATTTATTTATTTTTGAGAGGAGAGAGAGAGAGAGAGAGAGAGAGAGCGAGAGCGAGCGAGCAGGGGAAGGGCAGAGAGAGAAGGAGACACAGAATCTGAAGACAGGCTCCAGGCTCTGAGCTGTCAGCACAGAGGCTGGCACAGGGCTCAAACTCAGGAACCGCGAGATCATGACCTGAGCTGAAGTCAGATGCTTAACCTACTGAGCCCCCCAGATGCCCCCCACATGCCTGATTCTTAAAGGGTACTAAGAATGCATTAAGTCCCATCCCTAGACTGATAATGAATGAAGAAATCAAGTAATGAACAACAATCCTCTCTCTCTCTATTGGGTGAATGTCATTTTTCTACCTTTTTATCTTATTTTCTAAGCATCCATCCATTTTCTCTTCCGTTTTTTAAATTTATTTTTTAATGTTTATTTTATTTTTGAGAGAGAGAGCACAAACGGGAGGGGCAGAGAGAGAGAAGGAGACACAGAATCTGAAGCAGGCTCCAGGTTCCGAGCTGTCAAACCCACATACTGTGAGATCATCACCTGAGTCAAAGCTGGATGCTTAACCCACTGAGCCACCCAGGTGCCCCCACATTTTCCTTTCTTATTTAGGTCGTGGTATTTGCCAAGATGATGATTATAGCACACAACTGCTTCCCACACGTATACAAAATAATGCAGCACTGCTGCCTCTTGGCTTCCTTGCTACATTTGTTGTGGTCCTGAGGGGCGGGCAGCACTTTTCCACATGTGTTTTGTGAACAATCAGTTCCACAAAATGGTCTTTGAAAGAAGCAATGGACGATTTCGTTTGCGACGTGTTGTATAAACCAACTACTCCCTGGGGAGGTGAAACTTACATTAGTATACTAAAAGCCTTTATAAATCATAGAAATCATTAATCATTTTTAAAGTTTAAGTTGGCTCTAATTAAAATAATAATATAAAGAAGAACATGGGTGAACATTGAAACTTTAGGATAAGGGTACAAGGGTCAGGATTCGAGCTGCCCTGCAGGCCTGTGTGTGGAGCCAGATCACTGGTTGAAGCGTGGAAGTGGCTGTGTGGACTCTGGTCTCTCGTGGCTCTGCGATCATCTCGCACCCTTGGCCCCTCTATTCCACTGCATGTCCTTTAGACTATGGAGTGCAATGTGGTCATAGGTCATGCTTCCTGGCTCCTGGACAGGGAGACCCGCTGTGCCTGCTGCACACATGGGCACTGCCAAGCAGCGGGCTTGTCCCACAGGGTAAGTTTGAGGTGTGACTAACCCAGGCAGCTGTGACTGTGGAGGGGATTTCATGAGAAATAGGTCCTGCTCAATAGGAGGACTTGGGGATCTCTGTTATCACCTGTGTGGCTCTGATGAGCAAGGAGAGTAAACACCCGTTTTCCTCTCAGGTCATAGGCTCTCAAAAGGGATGTTCTTCCTCCTCCTCAGGGACCTAGGATCATTTCTGAGTATATATAGAAGGAAGATCTGTGTTCACTTCATTATGGATTTGTTCATTTATTGTTTATACACATACTCTGCAGATATTTACTGAGTGCTGACCATGGTAATGGGAGCAGGCGGTGGGTTTGGGGATGAAAGGTACCTGAGATGGAGCCCTGGTCTTTGAGAACACAAGGCCAGATGCTCTCACCTGCATTCCCTGAAGTCTGGAGTCCTTCTCCTTCTGGGCCTACGTACCTCTTGTTTCTCGAGAGACAGACTGGCTGTCCTCTCTTATGGGACACCTTCCTTCACCACTGTGTGCGTTACTCAACACTTCATTCAGACCACACTTTGACGCTGTCTTCATTCTCTGAATGTCTGGCCTGTTAGACTCCGAGCTCCTTGACAATGGGACCGTGTCCCCGTTGTTTGTTTCTCAAGCATGTTCGCCCCATGCCAGGTGCTCAGGAGACCCTCGCACTGTGATTTTGCAGTCACTTTTACCTTCAAGTCCACCTTTTTCAGTCTTGCCAAAACTGTAGAGGCAGGAAAAATAATGAGCCAAAAGCAAAGTTGGATGGGAGTATACAACTTTAAAAACATATTTTATAACCTGTTATCCATATCCTCACGTTTGGGAAAGAACATTCAATTCTATGTGTGTCTGATTACTGTCATTAAGTAATATAAACCTAAACTGTTATTGTGTAAGGATGTGTATCCAATAAGCACTCAATAAATATTAATCATAACTATTAAATGTGCTTTGATCTCACTACAGACTCTTCCTCACTCTATTTAGGCCATTGAACTACTCATTGTGTTGTTAGTCCTTATCTTGTAGGGTTTATAGGTCATGTTCAATGGAGCTGAGTCTTAGCATTGGCAGAAGTTACATAAATGACTTTGACTTTACAAATTTTACAACAGTCACTTGGAATGAGTTATGTATTTTCCAAGCTTTTGGTTTCCCCAGTGGCCTGATCTATTAAAGAATGATGATTAACTTGCAAATTTTATGAGAGTTTTTTTTTTTAATCAGCCAAAGTTGACATTTTATGGAATACCAGTGATTTCCGTATCATAGGCAAAGGAGAGAATCTAGAATTGAGACGGGGGAACATTATTCTTGTTTTACATGGCTGGGCAGAGCAGCCCTTGGAAGACAATTCTTAGAAAAAGATAATTGTTTCTTGCTCAAACCAAATATACTTAACTTCTGTTATGTCTTCCAGTGTAAAATAATTGTTTCTGGGACTTGTGTCTGGAAACGCTCGTTTTTCCACATGGCCCTTCAAACACAGAGACATTCATGCTGCATTTCATAGGTCTTATTTTGAATTATGCCACTGTGTCCACCTGCAGGGTCATCTCCTGCTGGGCCTGGCTGGATCAGAGGGTCCTGGATTCCTTGGGCTTGTCGCTAGAACAGGGAGGCCTGAGCAAGTGCAGGGGAGGGGGCCAGGGGTGGCTGCCATGGCCCTTCTCCCCCAGGTCCACGTTCCCATGCTGTTTCCAGACCTCCTTCTCTTCAGCGTGGAGAGTCAGTGACCCTAAAGAAAGGCTGTGTGGGGCCTGCTCTCTAGATATCTCACGTGAGAACTACTTTCAGGATGAGATTTGGGGGGCTGGGTAGGGCGAGGCTAACTGAAAATCTGCGCTCTCACTGGGGACCGCAGTTCCTTAATTCTCCATAGTTGGTTCCCACTTGTTTCCACTGTCTCTGTTTTCCAGCATTTCGAGCACTGCGTTCATGGCATCATGTGTCCTTTCCTGTTATCAGATGGAGAATCTTCAGTGTGAACCAGGCGTTACCCATCTCTGAGGTCCCCATGTACAAAACTAAGTTGAGTCACAAATGATTCTTTAGGAGCTGAAACTGTTTAATTTAAAAGTGCTTAGCTGATAGTTAGTATTGATACACACTGATTCCTATGTGCCCTCATTTCCTTCCACCTGCCTATTAGGATTTGAACCCACTGGGCCTTATTAGCAGGTTTGCAGCTCTTGAAGCTAGAATATGGTATGGTCCATCCAAAGCAAGCAGCAACAACAATAACAAACAGACAAAAGAAAATGAATACCTGTTACATGACAGGAACTTCAGGCTATGCAGACCGAAATGATAATCACTGATCTCTGATCTCTGGAGGCAGAGGGAGGTGCAAAGCTCTCGCCCTATCCCCATGGACCCCATGGGGAAAAGACCTTGGTAGAGACATGCATGTATTTGCATAGGATCACTGAAGACAGGCACAAGTCCTGCCCAGGAGATGTTGGAGAACTTTCTGGAGGAAGGGGTGCCAAAACATAACTTCAGAGGGTGTGCAAGTCTGCATAGCAGGCAGAAAGAAAACCTGGAGAGAGAAGCGATGTCATATGAACAACAAACAGGGCATGTTAGGAGGTGGAAAGCAGGAAGGAGGTCCGGGTCGGGGACCTGTCTCTGTGTCCTATAGGTATTGGAGAACCAGTGAAGAGTATTAAACAGAACCCAGTAGCAGAGTTGCATTTCAGATAGCTCACTCGGGTGGCCACATGAAGGGTGGATTTCAACCCACTGGGAAACTGGACAGGAAATGAAGGGTGCCTGAAATAGAGGCGAAGGGGAGATGGATTGGTGAAATGTTTAGAAGGTGAAGTTGGCTAGCGGTTAATGGGATATGAGAAGTGAGGGGAAGAAAGGAATCAAATAATTTTCCTCCTATTACTGTTAGTACCAGTTTCTTCGGTCTAAATTTATTTATTTGTTTGTTTTAACCCACATTGGTTGTGGAGCCCAATGCAGGGCTTGAACTTACGATCTTGAGATCAATACCTGAGCTGAGAGTCAAACGCTTAGCCGACTGAGCCACCAAGGTGCCCCGCTGTGACACTTTTTATATCTCTGGGGATGAACCTGCAGGATGTCTGAAAAGCCAATGACTTTGAAAATGACAGTTGTTGGTCATATTTCTATTGGCTTAAAATTTCGCTAAAACAAGTCTAATTTTTGTTTTCAAATTTATTTTCAAATTTACATATAGTTCTATGACCATTCAAACTAGACTTGTAGTTTTTCCAAGAAGCACTTTAAGTTCCAAGAAATGTCAAGAATTGTATGAGATGAGAGATTGTAGTTGATTTATCAACGTTGCCAATGTATAGCCTTTCTTCACCTCCTAGCCTGGCTACTTCCTGCTCCCAGCCATTCACTTACCGGCCACCTGGCACTGTCCTTGGTGCTGGTACAAGGATCGTCCTTCATAGGACGGACACGCAATTAGATACTAAAGTGTAATGAGTATAATGAAACTTCTCTTTGGCCAGTCCTACTAATTATGACTCTAAGCAGTAGTATTATTCCTAAGAGATGAGCATTGAGAATAATCAATTCAGAATATTAAATAATCACAATGTCCACCAGCACCAGAACATTAGTTACATACACAGTTAACAATGAATTCCCTACAATGGAATGCCAAAATGCTAATAAAATTGCTTTTAGCAGAAAAGTGTCTATTGACATGACAGACATTCAAACTGTCTCCATATCTGCAAGGGGAAGTAGGATAAAAGTAGTATATATTATATGATTCCATTTTTGCAAAAAAAATAAAAAATAAAAATAGATACAGATATATAGACCCAAAATATCTTCTTCACGCTCTAGCTTTCATATCCCACACATGTGGACTCAAATTTTTTCTCTGTGCCAGCTCATATGCGGAGCTCAGCCTCTCTCTGAATTCCCAAAAAGACTTCATATGCACAAAGCACTGCTGATCAGCATGGACGTTACTGTAGAGGATATAATAAGAAAAGTGATGAGCATTTACACGACCACATCCCTTAGAAACAATGTAACAGTCTCCACGGATCAGAGGTTTTCTCTTTCAAAGTCTCCTCTAGGCTATATTTCCGGTACTGGAAAACATTCCCCCACACCCTTGCTTCCCCCTAGCCATCACTGTCTTTGCTTTGGTCATGTATTAGGGACCACTAATTCCTTACCCCTCTAATATTCAGAATAATCCAAGTCTGACCCAGCTCTTTCCTCAAATGTATATACATTCAAAGTCGCCTGGATCTTGAGTAAAAAAAGTGAAGTTAACATTGCAACCTTTACACACACACACACACACACACACACACACACACACACACACACACCTAAAAATTTAATAAAACAGTATGTACCTTTCCTATAGACTGCAAACTATGTTTTCTGTTTAATGACCTGCTAGGGGCTTGTGACCCAGAGTTTGAAAAACTGCCGTAGGAAAACACTTACTGACCACAAAGCTTCAGGATGCCTCTTTGGAATCTTCTCAGATTATCAAATTACTTCTTCCAACACCATGTGTATACATTTGTTTCCATCTTGTTATACACATTCGTGTGCCTATACACATGCACATACATAGCACACACACACACACAGAGTTTACATTAGCTGTTTCTACACAGTGGGGTTATTGGTGTGTTCTCTTCACATTTTCCAAGAATTCCTAAGTTTTCTGCACTGAACATGTGTTACTTTTGTAAAAGAAAATGTAAACAGTAAAAAAAAAAATTTCTTTTTGAAAAGAAGACTCAGCTTGGGTTTTTGCCTCTTCTCAGAAGCCTTCCCTGACTAACCCCTTCTAGGCTCCCTCCATCTGTTTTTCCATTTTGCCCTTTTGATTTTGTGTGCCCCACACTTACATGTTTGCCATATAGTGGTCTGTTGCCATCGTGTTTTCCTCCTGATTCTCAGGCCCTTCCCTTCCCCACACTTCTTCACTCCTGTAGACCTCTTCTTCCTTCCCGCTGCAATGAAATTCTTAAGCTGAAATCCATAGATGGGCTGTGAATCTCCTGAAAATGGATGCAAAATTTAACATTCATTTATTCCTTTTCTTGGAGGCAGATCCAGTTGGTTTGTGAGTGCCTACATTATGCCAGGCAAGGTTCTAGGTCTGATCTTCTGTCAGACCCTCCAAAGATTTTCTGACCTACTGTTCTCTACACTCACCCTGTTTACTTGTCTACAATGCAGGTACCTTGAGGTGAGGACTGGTCTGTCTTGAACAGTGCCTGGAACCTAGTAGGCACTCAAAAGTCACACCTTCCCTGTAATTAAGCATTATGAGGTAGAGACGACATTTATTTTACTATCCCCATTTTTCATAGTTGAATAAATGTTGTGATGTTACTTGAGAAAGGAGGAGGGAATTACAAGCTTCGTGAGACTCCAGAAGTCAGACTTTGCTTCGTGCTGTCTGATTGTGGAATTGGCTGTGGAGCATTCGATGGGCACCCCATGTGCAGGTCTGTCTCCTCATCTCTCAGGCTAGAGCCTGTGGTTGTCTAGGCCCTTTCTATCTCTAAATCCCACCCTTGTTGGTGGGCTCAGGGCCCAACCCAAGTTCACAGGACTGGCATAGTATGAATACCAGGCCTGCTAACTCCTAACTCTTGGGTTAGAGACTGTATGACACTCCTGAGGCTCCCTTTTCCCTTTGGCTTCATATGATATGGTTCATTTTGTTTTTGAATGTAGTTTGTTCCATAGAAGCCCAGATAAGATGTTGTTTCAATAGTACGCTGATGTCTCAAGGCCACATACCAGCCCACTGAGATCTCTAAGAGCATGAACCACAAACCCACCTCTGTGCATTTTCTGATACGGTGTGAATGCCTGATGCGGTGTGAATGCCTGATGCAGAGTGAATGCTCTGTTGCAGTGTGAATGCTCTGATGCGGTGTGAGTGCCTGAGGCGGTGTGAATGTCTGATGCAGAGTGAATGCCTGAAGCGGTGTGAATGCCTGATGCGGTGTGACTGTCTGATGCAGCGTGACTGTCTGATGCGGTGTGAATGTCTGATGCGGTGTGAATGATCTGAAATGGTATAAATGTTCTGACCCAATGAAATCCTTTTAAGAATGACAAGATTATTTCATTTTGCCATCAATGTTATTTTGAAATGTTAAGTTGGGCAGAAATACTGCTCTTTCTGGTTAAGTTGATTTTCTCAACCATGGCAAAATATTTTTAAAATCAGGTAATTCGGTCTCTAATGCAAGTTGTCTTCCGTGTATTTCCTTTAGACCATGGATGTGTCTGGGACCATGTGTTTAAAGTTCAGCTCTGTGTGTGGTATTCCTGTGATAATTTGAGTACATAAAATAAGATGTTTACAAAAACCAACCTGAGACCGATACTATACAGCAGTTTAGCAGCAAATTTCTACTCTGGGTATTTAACAATAATTGGGATCTTTCTATTGGCTTCAAATAAACTCAGATTAGTAGTAAAATGTAAGCACCAGCCCATTTGGCAAACTCCCGCACTTCAGGCTCACAAATTTGCTTCTGATTGTGCTTTTCAGTCACACCTAGCTCAGATTTTTGCTTGGTGCTTTTTTAAATCCTCTCATTTACATACTGTGGTAAATTTAAAATGGGAACAGATGAATGCTGCTAAACTTTCCTATTTCACGGATGAATATGGTATTTTGCTTCAACTATCTAGCTGTGATATATTCAATGACCTTTAAAGCATAGATACTTCTTTCCGTATATGCTGTGCAAGATGGATTATTAGTGTTGTCTTCCCTTCGATGGGCCTGAGGCACAGAGGCCAAGCCCAACATCTGAGAACTAATTGCAGTGGGGCTAAAATCCCATTTCCAGTGTCCAGGCTCCTGCTGTCATGTGGGACCAAGATGCTCCCTTCAGTGGGGTCATCTTAGAGCCACATTGGTGATGCATCCACTCCCAAGTCCACTACAGTCAATGGATTGTACCTGTTTGGGGTGTTAGAATGTATGACTTAGGTATGAATAAGAAAAGAGGTAGTGTCTTTTGAGGTGGATAATAAGGATTTGGCTGTAGCTAAGCTTAATATGTGATCTTATTTATTTGTTTGTTTGTTTTAATGTTTATTTTTGAGAGAGAGACTAAGCATGAGAGGGGGAGGGACAGAGAGAGAGGGAGGCACAGAATCCGAAGCAAGCTCCAGGCTCAGAGCCCGATGCGGGGCTTGAACCCACATACCACGAGACCATGACCTGAGCCGAAGTCAGACACTTAACTGACAGACCCACCCAGGTACCCCGTGATCTCATTTATTATTACCCATAATAATGAGCTTGTTCTCTAGAGGAGCAGAGGGAGGCTTGGGGAGGTATCCAAGAAAAATCGGAACTTGACAGGAGTTAAAGCAGTAAAAATTTTATTCAGGAACTATCACAAATAGGGGGCAAGAGGCCTCAGTATAGAACTTGCCTTCAGTTTCAACTACAACAAGGAAAAGGGGGGAGGTTACAGGCAAGGAGCAGGATGGAGAGGGGGGAGGGCAATCAGCAGATGGAAAATTACAAAAGGGGTTCTGGCCAAACCAACCTAGCAGGATGGTCCCAGAGGGTAGGCAGGGCGAGTAGATACCTGAAGAATGGTGAAGGAGGAGGGATTCTGACCAGATAGCAAGGCTGGTCAGATATGGAGGATGGAGGACTCTTTCTCAACTGACCAGATTGTTGCTCAAACTAGACAAGGGCAGACACTAAAGCCCAAGGTCGAAGCCTCGCTGGGAAGAGGCTCAGAGAAGCCCGAGTAGGTTTGGTCAAGGCAGAGTGCTTGTCAGAGCTTACATTATCAAATCATTGAGATTTCTGAAGTCATGCTTCTTGTGCAACCTGCACTGTTTCCTGGTGACATGGGCCTGTGTCTCCATTGGGCAGTGAGCAGTTGCGGGGAAGAGCTCTTGATTGGGGCCTGCATCCTGCATGGTGAACACACAGTGCTTTGCAGCCAATGGGCCATTCATGTGGTCAAGACTTCAAAAACACACCTGATGTGCCATTCTTAATGCAGGTGTCTGGTGGTCAGTGAGCACTTCCTAGGGGAGGTTGAATACAATAACTTTGTGACTGTTCATTTTAGTTTCAGTGACCAAAATCATTAGTAATTTAAAAGTTATATATAAATAAGTAAATATATACGTATAAAATATATGTACTGCTTATGATAAAATGCCATAATGCATAAGACAAGAAAAATCTAGAGTAGGGGTGCCTGGGTGGCTCAGTCAGTTAAGTGTCCGACTTTGGCCCAGGGTATGTACGATCTCACACTTCATGGGTTTGAGCCCTGCCTTGGACTCAGTGCTGACAGCTCAGAGCCTGGAGCCTGCTTCAGATTCTGTGTCTCCCTTTCTTTCTGCCCCTTCCCCACTCGTGCTCTGCCTCTGTCTCTCAAAAATGAATAAATGTGAAAAAAAATTTTTAAGAAACAAAGGAAAAATCCAGGGCACACTCTTAAAGAAAATTACACTAGTAAGAGAAGGGAATGTTTCTATTTCAGAATGAAGGAATAAAAAGTTTTAAAAGCTATAACACAAACAATTCCCAGGGAATTGTGAGGCCTTTTTATACCCTAAAATGAAAAGGTGGGCCAATTGTGAAATATTTCATTGCATTTCTTCAGCCTGTCTTGGGCACACTCAATTGTGCTAAAAAACTGGAGGCTCTGAAATGTAACAAATGACCCTAAACCCAAATGTCTTCCTTCAAATTCAGCCGGATGGAGAGCCAAGCTGGTGTCCCTGCATCTCGCTTTAGGCAAACCCCATATATTAAATCCAGATTTCCAAAGTGGAGGACTTAAGTGGTCATTTGTCACTTAACACAACTCACTGTAGTAGATTTCCTTTGTGATGCTGGTGAGACGATTCAGTTCCCAAGAGCCCTCTGTGCCACACTTGCAGGCACAGCATGTTTGAGAATGTCACCCAACGAACCAGCAGTTTCATATTTCTCACGGGACCTGACTGGGTGCTATCCTGGGCCCTAAGGAGACAGACATGGCTCAGAGTGGTCTCTGCACCCGAGCATGTGTGGGCCAGGAGTGAGCACAGGTGGGTTCCTTTGGTCTCCATCCAGATGTTGTGTGTCCCTCGATTCCTTATCCATTGCACAAAGCAGGAGCATGTAGGGTTTACCTTAATGTCAGCGTCCTCTCCTTTTGGTTTCCTGAAAGGGACATAATTAGGTCTGAGAAGAGAAGTCAGGTTCTTTTTTTCTTTTTTTATGTTTACTTATGGATTCTTGAGAGAGAACAAGTGGGGAAGGAACAGAGAGTGAGGGGGAGTCACAGAATCTGAAGCAGACTCCAGGCTCTGAGCTGTCATCACAGAACCTGATGCAGGGCTTGAACTCATGAGCTGTGAGATCACAACCTGAGCCGAAGTCACATAGTTAACCGACTGAGCCATCCAGGCGCCCCAAGTGGTCAAGTTCTGTTTTCCTCCTCTCTCCTGCCCTGGCCCGTGGGGAAATTACCCTGTAATTCTGTAACTGCTCTGGGCCTTGCAGGTTATTGAATGCTAAACCGTGATTCGTTTAACAAGCCTGCAGAAATAGATGACAAATTTGGCCATATAGTGGCAAAATAAATAGAATTTTTACAAAAATGGATGCCTTGGTTATAATGAAGCCAGTGTGGGAGAATCTGCTTTGAGAAAATGATTTCTTAGAAGAAATTAGAGTAAGCTGTTTGCTGTACCTGTAATTCTTATCATGCAAATATGTAAGGAAAACTAGTCTTTCAGCCTTCATTTTCATACTAATATACCTAGGTCACAGTGGGTCATTCCCAGCATTAAAAAGGGGGAGCGAGGTAGGGGAAGTGGTTTACTTTTTGTTTTGGGTGAGGGGTAGGCTATTTCTTTGTTTCCTTTTAATTGTGAGGGGGCAATATTCTATCTTTATCTCCTCTTTCTCATTGTGCTTTTCCTGGACCTTTCATTATGCTTTTAACTTCTTCCTGTGGAATTGTGTTGGTTAGAACTCAGCCTGGAGGTTTTTTGGTAGATGTTATACTTTAATAAATGTTAAACATGCTCATCGCACTGTCTTCTAAAGAATGTTTGTATTTTAAGGGTTTATGTGCATTCATCGGGGGGGGGGGCGGGTAACTACCAAATCTGCTTTATTCAAAT
This sequence comes from Suricata suricatta, assembly GCF_006229205.1. NCBI lineage: Eukaryota > Metazoa > Chordata > Mammalia > Carnivora > Herpestidae > Suricata > Suricata suricatta. The sequence goes on from NC_043702.1 coordinate 111,705,284, forward strand.
TACAAATTCTAGGGGAGCAGATTGTCACAGAATATATAAAATGAAAACCGATAGAAGAATCATAGGTATTCATCATAAATGCTAGAAACATTTGGGCTTGAGAGTCCTAAATGGGCATCCTGCTTTATAACAATTAATTGGCCAATTATTTCCTAATTCTTCGTTATGGAAAGGATCATATGAATATTCGAGTTCAGCCTGTGTCTCCTGTGTTGATCCCAGAGACACAAGGAAGTTTAATTCTCTATGTCAGAACAAGAGTGAAAATTATCACATGTAAATAGCTCAAGTAAATGTCCACATTAATAGTTGGTTTTACATCCAAGGCACAGTTCTTTATTTTTAAATGTAATATCACAGCCTTGCAGAAAATATAGAGAAAGAACCTACCCTTTATGTAAAAATGTCTTTGCTTTGCCTGGCCCATCAGCCTCCATATTGATAATGGCTTCCCAGTGTTGACTGGTATCGTGCGCTGAGAAATGTTTTTATAAATACAGTGTATTTATTTCTGAACTTTCTGCTGGTAGCAGTCTTTGTGCAAGCATGGCATTTGTAATGTTGATGGTTGATGTCAAAGTACAGTGTATCTGAAGTTTAATTTTTCATTAGTTCTATACAGCATTTAACATATTGATTGAAGTCACTCAAAATTGATTCCTAAAAGAGAGATCGTTTCTGTATTTATATAATTGCAGCCTCATGCATGCTTTATGAATTTCAGCTCACACTCTCCAACCCTCGGTTAAGTGGTTATCGAAGGTGGATATCATAACTTCAATATGAGGAAACCAAGAGATCTGAGACCTTGTTGACTTGCACTGGGATAGCATTGCCTGTGGACTGTGGTGTGTTTGCTTTCTGGCTGCAATTCCCAAGGCATTTCTCTCAGTCAGAAATGTTATCATCAGATTTCATGATATAGAGGAACCTTCAGGATCCATCGTGAAATGAGGTCTCAAGAGGTTACAAGACACAGTTCCATTTGATCTTGACGTGTGTGGGTCTGAGCAAGTTACTAATTTCAGGAGCATACTTCTTATGAAGAGGTCTGGTGCTTTAAAATGATGATCTTAAGATCTTTGCCATAAGAGAAATTCATCCATGCCTCCAGCCTCCAGGGCCCAAGACCCTGCCTCTACTCTCATTTCATGCCCTAAGGGTTCTTGTTTCCAGGCCCTCTTGTTGACTCCCAGTTTCCATAGTTTGGCAGACATTATACATTTTATGAAATTTCTTGCTACCAAGTACAAATTTTCTGACACACCTTAAAATAATGATAATTATTACCTAACACATAATCATGTAACACATAATACATATATACTAAATTATCATTACAATAATTATCACTAATATTGCAGCAGCTAACTTTATTTTTTTCCCCAAAATAAACTTAGATTGTATTGCAGTTTCACTTAACATTATATAAAATGCTGTATTGTGACAGGTATTAACTATCCATTAGATACTGAATCAATTTTTCTTAAGCACTACTAACTGCTTGCTTTTCTTGAAGCTAGATCATTCTGAAAATTTCATGTTAGACCTATGAGTGCAAACATATGGTATCTGTCCTTCTCCACCTGACTTATTTCGCTTAGCATGACCCCCTCAAGATCCATACACTTTCCTACAAATGGCCATATTTCATTCTTTCTCATTGCCATGTAGTACTCCATCGTGTATATATACCACCTCTTCTTGATCCACTCATCAGGTGATAGACATTTAGGCTCTTTCCATGATTTGGCTATTGTTGAAAATGCTGCTATGAACTTTGGGGTACATGTGCTCCTATGCATCAGCATTTCTGTATCTCTTGGGTAAATCCCCAGCAATGCTATTGCTGGGTCATAAGGGAGTTCTATGGATAGTGTTTTGAGGAACCTCCTCACTGTTTTCCAGAGCGGCTGCACCAGTTTACATTCCCGCCAACAGTGTAGGAGGGTGCCCGTCTCTCCACACCCTCGCCAGCATCTATAGTCTCTTGATTTGATCATTTTAGCTACTCTGACTGGCATGATGAGGTATCTCATTGAGGTTTTGATTTGTGTTTTGATGATGAGTGATGTTGAGCATCGTTTCATGTGCCTGTTGGCCATCTGGATGTCCTC
>NC_043702.1:111707500-111726690 GCF_006229205.1 Suricata suricatta
GAAAAGAAGGTGAATTTCCTATCTTCAGGATGCCGAGTTCTAAATATATCTGTTCCATCTGTTCCAATGTGTCATTCAGGTCCATTGTTTCTTTAGTGATTTTCTGTCTGGTTGATGTATCCATTGCTGTCAGTGGAGTATTAAAGTCCCCTGCAATTAGCACATTTTCGTCAATAAGATTGTTTCTCTCTGTGATTAATTGTTTTATGTATTTGGGCGCTCCCAAATTTGGCACATAGATATTTATAATTGTTAGCTCTTCCTGATGGAGAGATCCTGTAATTATTATATAATGTCCTTCTTCATCTCTTGTTACTGCCTTTACTTTAAAGTCCAATTTGTCTGATATAAGTATGGCTACTCCAGCTTTCTTTTGGCTTCCAGTCACATGATAGATATGTCTCCATCCCCTTACTTTCAACCTGAAGGTGTCTTCCGGTCAAAAATGAGTCTCTTGTAGACAACAAATAGATGGGTTTTGTGTTTTGATCCATTCTGCTACCCTGTGTCGTTTGGTTGGATCATTCAGTCCATTTACATTCAGTGTTATTATTGAGAAATGTGGATTTCAGAGTCATTGTGTTCTCCCTAGAATTCATGTTTATAGTGGTATCTCTGGCACCTTGTATGCTTTGCAACATTTCCCTTATAGAGTCCCTCTTGGGATTTCCTGTAGGGCTGGTTTGGTGGTCATGAATTCTCTCAATTTTTGTTTATTTGGGTACACTTTTATCTCTCCTTCTGTTTTGAAGGACAGGCTTGCTGGATAAAGGATTCTTGGCTGCATCTTTTTTTCTGTTCATCACATTGAAGTTTTCCTTCCATTCCTTCCTGGCCTACCAAGTTTCATTAGATAGGTCTGTAACCACTCTGATAGGTTTCCCTTTGTATGTGAGGGCCCTTTTCTCCCTAGCTGCTTTCAGAAGTCTCTCTTTTTCTTTATATTTTGCCAGTTTCACTATGATATGTCGCGCCGAAGGCCGATTCAAGTTACGTCTTAAGGGGGTTCTTTGTGCCTCTTGAATTTGAATGTCTATTTCTTTTCCCAGATTTGGGAAATTCTCAGTTATAATTTGGTCTAGTATCCCTTCAGGCCCTTTCTCTCTGTCTTCCTCTTCAGGAATTCCTATTATACGGATGTTGTTCCACTTGATTGTATCACTCAGGTCTCGAATTCCCCTTTCCTGCTCCTGGATTAATTTTTCTCTCTCTTTTTTTCAGCTTCCTCTTTTGCTAGAACTATATCTTCTAATTCACCTATTCTTCTCTCTGCCTTGTCAATCCTTGAGGTGGCTGCCTCCACAGTTTGTTATTCACCTCATCTATAGCCTTTTTTAACTCATCATAGTGCCTAGTCATTGTCTCAGTTGATTCTTTGATGCTTTTCTCAACCCCAGCGATTAATTTTATGACAAGTTTTTTAAATTCTTGATCCAGTATGTTGTCTAGATCTGCCTTGAGCAGTTCTGTGGCTGTGACTTCCTCTTGGAGGTTCCTCAGGGGAGAGTTCCTTCATTTTGTCATTTTCGCTTGTTTTCTGTCTCTTGTCACCTTTAGAAAGCTCGCTGTGCACTGTGCACCTGTTAATATTTCTCTGTTAAATGAGGCTTATTGACTGTCCAGGACCTGTCATTTCAGGAAATATTCTTTTAATGGTGTCTCTCAGTTTCTCTTGTTGTGCCTTTGAATATTTTATTTCCCTACTCAGCAATATTTGGGACTCGCTGTCATGCACACTTTGGCTTGTTTCTTGGTGTAGCCCTAAGAAGGAAAACAGACACACAAACCCAGAGGGGACAGTAACACACAAACGCACAGACAAATCAGACAAACAAACACATTAAAAGGGGGAAAGAAAATAAAGAGAATGGAGAGGAAAGAGATGAAAAGAGGAGAAAAAGGAAAGAAAAAGGAAAAGAAAAAAAATAACGCTGGTCAGAGACAACAAAGGACAGTGGACAGTCTAAAAGCATATGAGCAGTTGAGGGGAGAGGTAGGGATGAGATATTGGAGAATATGTCTGGATTGCAAGAAGGTTAAAAAAAAGGGAGAAAGGAGAAAGGAAAATAAGGAGTAAAAATTTAAAAAATTTAAGTAAAAGAAAAAAGTAATAATAATAAAAAATACATACAGAAAAACAGAGAAAAGAAAAAAATGAAGAAAAAAAAAGAAAAAACAATTATTTAAAAAACCCCAGCAGCTCCACCTAGTGGATATGCGTGATTTGATGTGGTAGGTCTAGGAGGCTGCTCTCAGAGGCTCTGCCTTGGTGTCTGCAGAGATTAGATAGGCGGCATGCCAAGCTCCGCTGAACTAAGAACTGTAGGTCACTCTAATGAGTCCCATCTCCTTGTGCTGCGGTTGAGCTGAGTTGTATTTTCCAGGCCCGCCTCGGTTCAAAGTTTCAGTCCATGCACTCTTATGCTACCACAGATGAGATGTATTTGCTTTGGTGGCTGGCTTCTTAGGGGGAGGAGTCGGTTTGTCTTGGCTCAGGCAGGGTTTTCGGCTGCCCCTGCCTGAGGCGAGATGCGCAGCAGGAGGTGAAGTGCGTGGGGACCGTCACAGACCTAACCCCCAGCCCGGATTGCTTTCGCGTTGGGGGAGGAATGAGTGCGCAGCTGTTGCCGGAGGCGCTGGGAGCTGCTGGAAATGAGCTTGGAGCTCCTGCAGCCTGTGTGCACACCCAGGTCTCCACCACCACCAACCCCCTGCCGGGATTGCGCAGAGGTGGGTGCTATTTTTTCTCAGTTGGCACCTGGGATTCAGGTTTTGCACGGCCAATGCTGGGGGTGAGATGTGCCGTGGAAATGAGGTGCGTGCTCCCACTCCCAAAACCAAGTCGAAGTGAGCACCCCTGACACCGCGACTCCTCGCCAAGATGGCGCAGGGCTGGAAGCTGTTCCTTCCCTTGCACCACCTGGGTTCAGGATTTAGGCTACCCATCAGTTATCTATGGAGTGAGCTTCTCTCCAAGCACGGTTACGTGTTCTTTACCTCTTCCCCAGAGACAGTACTATGAGCGTGTTCAGTCTCTCTGTCTCTTCCCTTTGTCTCTCGGGCTCCGCGTGCTTGCCCTCTGTTGGGCTGGGGCACCCACCTCCCCTGCCCGACTCGGGCTGGCCCATTTTCCAATCTCCCCAGTTCGCACTCACTCACTCAGGTATCCTTCAGGTTCTCTTCCTCTGGAGTCTGTATTTTCTCCTTCCGCTCTTGCAGATGAGAGTAATGTCCTTCTCAGTTCGATCGATGAGGCAGACGAAGTTTACAGAGCTCCTTTCCTCTCTGCCATCTTGGCTCCTCCCCCTGTTTTTTGGGTGTTGAATTTGATAGGTTCTTCTAACTTTATTTTTTTACTTATTTTAGAGAGAGTTGGGTACAGCATTTGAGGGAGAAGAAGAATCTTTAGCAGGCTCCACACTCAGCTCAGAGCCCAACGTGGGGCTCGATCCCACAACCCTGGGATCATGACTTGAGCCGAAATCAAGAGTCAAGCACTCAACCGAATGAGCCATCCCAGTGCCCCAGCAGTAGCTAACTTTAGATAATACTTTCTATGTATCAGCCATTATCTGTGTTCCAAATAGTTACCTTTATTGACAGATCTAATTCTCGCACAACCCTATGAGGCAAGTACTACTTAGGAAACCGAAGCACAGGGAGGTCACACAGCCACTTACGTGATAGAGGTGGAACCAGAATCATGTGGCATTGTTCTCAAGTCTATGAAGAAGGGAGGCTGATGTGAAGAACTTAGGAATATTTTAGCTCCTGTGATACCAAGTTTTGTAAAGTTCCTGCATGGTCCCAATCAGATATGGTGTTATTTTATGTTCTCATTCTTCATGTCCTCTGAGCTGTGCTCCAACCACTCAGCCACGACTGTGGTTCCCCAAGGGGCATCTGGTCAGTTTCTGAAGGGAGTCCCAACATACGTGCCTTAAGCATTGCAAACATACCTCACACCCAAGTATCTCCTGTCTCTATGGGAAAATCTTGGTGCTGATCTATGCAATAAAATGTGGTAGAGAGCCTAAAACAGTCACACTCTCAAGTATGTTTATGTAATCGTAAATTCAAGGCAGATGGATGAATAGTGAGAAGAAATAGAAGACTAGCAATCATTTGAAATAAGAGAATGGAAGGAAGGGAAATTCAGTAAGATCTTTCCTTCCATAAAAGAAAAAAAAGTCATTCCTAATTATTCACAGTTTACTGTGATGTTACAGTAGGTGCTCTACAAAACCTTCTCCACAGTTTAGACCAGTTTACAAATGAGGAAACTGAGACCCAGAGGAAGGAAATGGGACCAGGTGCCTTGTCCATTATAGGCGAAGTGACACTGCAGACAGGTTTGCCTGACTCCAAAGCCCGTGCTCTCTCTACAACACCTCATGGTCTTTATTCCTCTAAAAGAGACATTGGTCCTAGTGGACCCAGAAAAGCAGTGGCAATGAAGGCACTTGTCAAGACACAGTCCAGTAGAGTCCTGAGAAGTGTTGCCAGAATCAAAAGTCACTGGAAGAGTAGCAGAGCGTTACAAAAAGGCCACAGAGGGACAATAGTTGTACATAAAAGGAAACGTACAGCCTCTTGCCTGAGTGTGAATAGGTGATGGTGGAAACTGAGGAGGTAGTAAGTTTCTAATCTGTTCTCACATGCTTTTGAGCATGTTCACGCCTCCCGTTCATGACCACTCAGGGGCGGTGAGGTAACCTTTGTGCCACCAGATACCATGGCCACACCCGGGTGTATTGCATCTATGTCACAGTGTACTTGCTCCTTTTTCAGGCTGTCTCTATGATTCTGATTTTCCTTTCTGCTAACCATGGCAGTAGTAACGTTATAGATCTGGGTGGAGCCTGAGGGTGTCATCCATTAATGTGGCACGGGTTAAATTTGCTAAAAATTCTTCTTAGGGGCACCTGGGTGGCTCCGTCTGTGAAGTGTCAGACTTTAGCTCAGGTCAGCCTTTCGTGGTCAGTGGGTTCAAGCCCCACGTCAGGCTCTGTGCTGACAACTCTGACCCTGGAGCTGCTTCGCATTCTATGTCTTCTTCTCTCTCTGCCCATCCACCGCTCATGCTCTGTCTCTCTCAGTCTCTCTCAAAAATAAACATTAAAAAATTTTTAAATCAATTTAATAGAGCAATTTATCAGGTGTTATTGTGCATATATTATATATAAATGTATATATTTTTTCTTCATCGGTCACCCAATCTAGAGGTCTCTACTAAAGGCACTCAATAAAGAGGCACTTTTTTTTTCACAAAGTGCACAGCTGCTCACTGCAGACACCAAGTTTGTGCAGTGTGCACTCGTCTGCATTGGATGACCTCTCAGGTCGGCAGTAGAGGTTGGTCCGTTTTCCCTGAGGCAGCCAGTGACACTGGAAGCATCCAGGAAGCATCCGGCCGAGTGCGCTCAACTAACAGCGTGACCGGGCATCATGTAAAGCCCAGAAATTTCCTCTTATCCGAACGTTGACGCAGCCCAGTCTTGAGAAGCCGCTAGCCGGACATCTGAACACAGACGAAGATGATTCCCAGGATAGCCCAGCCCTCCATTGCCACAGGCACGTCCAGTGGGGGCGAAGGGCGTGCATCCTCTGTCGAGGACGGGGGAAGGAGTCAGGGGGTCACGTTCTCTCTGTGATGTCACCGTCACAGGAAGCTCCCAGTTAGTTCCCAATCTCCCAGGGAGCTTCTCTCCTGGTTCCCGTTGGTGTGTGTTCCCTCCAGCAGCTTCTCACTGGACTCTCGGGCAGTTGACAGCAGTGGCCCCTTAGCCTCTGCCTTCCAAGCTCACCTGAGGGGACCCACAGTTCCCAGCAAGGCACTGCCTGTTGTATCTTGATGCTTAATTATTATACCTATTTAATACCACTCTTAGAACATTGTCAGCTGTTGAGGAAGGGTAATTATCACTAGTCAAATGAAAAACACTTTTTTGGCTGCCTTACGGATACACATTTTACTGGTACCTTGATACATAATGAAGCCTGATAGCAAAACTTTTGCTTGTCTCCTCTTCAAGCCACAGATGTTTGCCTGCTTAACTCATCCCATCTGTCTTCCCTTCCGTGAAGCTGCAGGCAGCATAGCACAAGTACAGAAGCAGCTCAGTGCTATTTTGGATAAACATAGCTGAAATTTGAATCTTTGCCATTTGCGATGCACACATTTTGTTTTACTGCTGTAAAGAGAGCTGTCAAAATACAACTACATGGATAATTTACTAAAATACAGTCAAATAGAAGGTTGATCAAAGAGAAAGTGCACTGGGTCAGCCTGCCCATTCCCTGCTTGGCCCGTTCCCTGCTCTGAAAGGTGTCCCCGGCCTTGAGAGTCCACCACGGATGCCACTGCTGACAGCGGCGTCTTTGCACTCTTTGTTTTAAGGCCGAAGTGTGGTCTCAGGGGTCAGCAGTTCCTTCTAACTGTCTGGGGCGTGACTTGCAGAGTCTTTGAGAGGCTCTGAAAGTCCATTTTCTTAGTATCCAAAAATTTTGCATCAATGGAAAACATTTTCTCTTTCTTGGCACAACCGGTTGGATTTGAACTCCCATTAGCATTCTACTGTGTTTTGAAACGGACAGCGTCGAAACCTTTGTTACCAGTGAGGCTGTCCATTTTATTTCTGTATTACTCTCTTTCAGGGCTGTCAATGCAGATAAGTGTACCGTTGTGCCTTTCTGGTTCATCAGCACTACACACTGCTTTAGAGTCAGTGCAGAAGTTTCCTTTAGTTAATTCCTCTTCCGAATTCCAAGACCGCTTGCCTGCATGGGGGCCCTCCCTATCTACCTTCTATCTACTGCTTTCCTTACCCTTGTGTCAAGGTCTTTCTGGAGGTGCTGTGGCCTCTGTGAGGGGTGGGGCCAGTCTCTAATCAGCCAGACCTCATAAAACGTATTTGAAGTCTGTTTATACCAAGCTAAGTGAATCATGTCAGCTTGATGGCATCACGAGTGAGTCCTCAAGCTAAAGCATAGATTTCATTTGCCTCCATTCCACCAGGGAGGGTTCTCTCCCAGCCCTCTCCCAGAAGCGTCTGCACAATTTCCCCAGATCTGGATCCTGTCAACCACACAGCCCCCTTGGAGCGGCATCTCCTCTGTCTCGCTCTCCACCATTTCCCAGCAGCCAGTAGACAGGATGTTGTAGGTATTTGGTAAATATTTGCCAGATAGGTGAATGTTGTGGCATTTTCTGCACATTGCGCTGACATCCCTGCCTCTTGGTCAGCTGGAAGACACCCGCATCAACAGCATGTGTGGTACTTAAACAGCGTTAGCAGGATCATAGTGCTGGGTCTCCAGCTGCTGCCAGTGAAATTGTTTTCCTAGAAGAGCCTTCTCTGCACCAAGGCATTGCCCTCTTTTTTTTTTTTAATCTATTTTGTTTTAGGGGGGAAAATGTCCATATTCTTCAGAAGCAAAAGCAATATGATTTCCACAAATGTAACTAACTCTCTCCTCCAGCTGAAGGTGGAGATGGCGGCTCTTGCCAGTGGTTCCTTAAAAGTCACCTAAAGAGTGATGTGGTGGCCGTGATGCCATCTGATTTCAGGCCACTCGGTGCTTTACAAGCAAGATCTGTGATGCTGTCATTACAAATCCTTCTTCAATACCTGCTCATGTCAGGTCTGCGCTGGACCCAGCCCCTGCTCACAAGGGGCTGACCTTGACCTTTCTTCCTGGAGACGGTTCCAACGCACTGTGACAAGAGTGCAGACATGGAACATGGGAGAAGGAACAGATAGGAGGAAATTGGATAGGACTTTGTAGATGGTGATTCTTGACTCTGAAGGAGAGTGGGGGTGTATGTGGAGAGTAAAAGCAGGCACTCTTTCTAATAATATTCCTTGGATTCCATACTTTGGAAGATCATTTCAGACTGAGCCCCTAGGTCAGCCCCATCTGACCTCCCTTGTGTTCCAATGTCGAGGTATGGTTCTGTCTTATAACTCCCGGTGGCTCAGTCAGCTAGCCTGGGGTGCTCCTGTGGCCGTCCAGCCCAAGGCTGTCCTGACTCAGGCACTTTTTATGATGCCTGTGTGGCACACTGCAATCACAGGGTGGGTCTCTGTGCAGAGTTTTATCTTGGGCGGGAGAAAATAATACACACAACACAAAATGTTCTCTATGGTAACACTCTCATTGAACTCAGCATAGGATGAGTTCTGCGAGATTTTCAGTAATTAATGACACATTCTCCCCATCTTTATGATAATTCTGGAGCCTATGCTTCTGACTCCATTCTCATGGGAATGACTCTGTGCCATCTGTGATGGGGAAGAAAACAAGACCATTCTGCCACATGAGCACATGCCCACTCAGGATATTTAAAGAGAAACATCTCCTGGATGTACCTGTCCATGTAATCATTGTGAACTCTCAGTGTCCCTATGAGCACCAGCAAGTGTAGGCAGCTGTTGTCTAGAGATAAGGCTGGAAATAACCCTTTATTCAGACCTCTGTGAAGAAAGTCGAGTTGCCATGGTCAAATCCTCTTGGCTCTACAAAGCTGACATAGTTGGAGAAAATCCTATTCCTAGAGGGGAACGGAAGTGACTCTCAAGGGTTAACCTGGTCCTGATTGACACCTGATCTTCAGAGTAATATTTATTTTTGGAAACTTCAGTATAAAGTATTACTAGTAGTTAAAAAAAATGTTTTTTTCCCCCGAACATTACACTCTTAGGCTTTTCCATCATACTAACTGCTTACAGGGAGCATGCCCACTTCGTCCCATTCTCTGGGATGGGCTAGTGACACGTTGTGAACTTGAACGTTTGAATCTGCCTCTTGTGAGGGGGTCATAATCTAGCGATCTGTCAAGTAAGTGACCACACCCACTGAGTGTGTTCAGTCAGCTAGAATTTGATCTGAATGGGATAGAGACCAATGGACAGCTGTTGGAGACTGTCCCTAACAGTTCCCTGCACCAGTAAGCCTGCTACCACTTAGTTAGCTGAGATGCCAGGGAATTCCTAAAAAAAAATCTAATTAATACACACTATTAAACATATTTACACACACCGAACTATTTCAAACCAGTAATGCTGGAATAAAGACAGAATAATCCTGTGTGTTTACACAACACCGTAACACCTTTCACTAGAAAACTCTCAAGCCTCCGCTGACTTACTAAGCTGCACTGCACACCGCGAGGTGCGTCAGAAATAAGGTAGACCGGTACCGAGTGCCATCAAGAGAAAGCACGTGTCTTGCAGCGGGTGATAGACTACAGGGTCAGGTCACCACAGGGTACGGTGGCATCGCCGAGGATTATGGATTTTAGTATACTTCCTTTTGGTGGTGTTTTTGTTGTGTTTTCCATCTAGCCTGAAGCCTGTGTGTGCTGTACTTGAATTGGTGGAGGGATGAGCGGACAGGACTGAGTCAAGTCTACTGTGGACCTTGACAGTGCCCGCTAATCTGGTCACTTGGTCCATTGTGTAACTTGGCCTAGACCCTGCCAAATAGGATTTTCTTCTTTTTTCCCCGTAGCCAGAATTTATTTTGTTTTATTATTATTATCATTATTTTTACCAGAGTGTGACAGTCTACTTCCCAGAAATGCCTCGAGGCAGCCAGACACATGCTAGTCAGTGAGAACGGTGTTGATGAGCACGGGCCTCCTCTGGGAGGGTCGGGGTTGATCCCATGTCCACACCTCCCAGAACAGGACTGGCGCAGCACTACGAGCACAGAGAACATTCCAGGACTTCCGCCGGGCCCCCGGGGCAGGCCCGGAGCCGGGTGCAGCGGAGAACCCATGTGAACACAAGAATATAAACAGACCAATGGGAACGGTGAACTAAGCATTTAGGTTTTTAAATAGCAGACATTAGCATCTTGGAATGAAGTTTGCATTTAATATTCCATTGCATTTCCAGAAAGTTTAGTGCTGGAATTACTACTCATTTGGCTATGCCACACAGTGAATTTTTTCACCTGCTCCTTTGAGGAAAAAGAGGAACTTTCTCTCTATAAGTCTTTCTCACAGGAAAGCCTTTATTCAGGCCTAACCTTTCAGATTTTTGGATAATTTAGGTGTCATGGATAAATCCATGAAAGGATAGCTTTCAGAAACTATAATTTAAGTGTCTCTAGAATGTAATAAATAGAGCTTTGTCTGGGTTTGGGGAAATAATGTTTTCTTCCCAAACAGCTGTTCATTTGTATTAACAATTTTCTCTCTCTGGAAAGGCACTATTTCTGTCTTATATCTCATCTTGTCTCCCTTCCATCACGAGAGCTGTGTTTAGTCCACTGTGGCAGGTGTATGCATAGTCCCTGAGCATCAGGGCCGATGACCAAGCTGACCTCGGGGCTTCCGGAAGAGAAGATACCGCTGGTTTTTCCCTAGCTTATTTCTGGTCAGACTGTCCCTGTATGTCTCACTGGGGGTGGCTGATTCACTGCCTTTTCATCTCCTTTGGGGCCATTTGGAAAAGGCATTTAAACACCAAATGCAGGATGCTCAAGCCTGTGCCCTCTTCTTCAGTTGGAAAGCAAAAGATCCTTGGCTGTTCATTGTGGGGCCCCTATTAGCACCCAAAGAGGCAATTTCTGAGGTTGTGTTGAAGAAAGCCAGCTGCAAGCTGTACCGAAATATATTTAAATTTTTTTTATGTCTTTATTTTTTTATTTTGAGAGAGAGAGAGACAGAGAGTGAGCAGGGGAGGGGCAGAGAGAGAGGGAGACACAGAATCTGAAGCAGGCTCCAGGCTCTGAGCTGTCAGCACAGAGCCCAACACGGGGCTTGAACTCACGGACTATGAGATTATGACTGAGCTGAACTCAGATGCTTAACCAACTGAGCCACCCAGGTGCCCCATCTACCAAAATATATTAGATACGCACCCTCCGTTCAAAGAGGTCACACCTGATGGGCCTACACTAGACCTTTGCTCATGGGAAAAAGAAAGCAGAGAATCATGGGAGTGAGAACACAAATACAAAATGAAGTCTCCTAACAATCTTGTGAGAGGGACAGGTGGGACATATGTGGTAAAAATTACATTGTACTTTGAGGACATTTGGGTAGAGGCTAGATGTCACCAACTCCCATGGCCGGTAGGCTGACCATCATACCCTTTCCTACGTAGTGTCCCTGAGAGTCATTACAGGGAGGGTAGTTAAGGGTGTGCCTTCTGCACCGGGTGGCGCGTCTTCAGACACCTGCTCTGCCTGCTTCTGGGCTGTGTGATTTGGGACAGTCTCCTTAACGTGGGCCTAATTATCTCTACAAAATTATGACAGTTGTGTTATGTGTCTCATGGGATTCTTAAGAGGATTGCATGGATCATTGCACGGATGTGCAGAGCAGCACCTGGCACATAGTAAGAGCTCAATAAATGTCAGCTTTGTGCATTGCCAAAGCGCCCAGCACCGGGAACAGCATGTACAGCCTGACAGCACAGCCCGCCCCATGCTCCAGGAGGCGAACGTCAAATAAGTCTTCCCTACACCTTCAGCAAAGTTAGAATAAAACAGGAGTTCTGTTCTCACTCTATCACCCAGGACTACTGCAGCCCTTGAAAATAATGAAGGACAAAACCATTCACAATGTCTGCCCCTGGGGAGCACTCTTGGTGGGGTGAGCAGTCAGTATTCAGGTCTCCACCCCTGACAGATCAGAAGTGCTGTCTCATAACTATGCATTCCAGAATACTCCAGAGAGGCCTTTGAGACTCGTCTCCTTTAAGTTTGAGAGCGTGGGGCTCTCTGTGCTTACACAGCACTGAGTTCCAGGTAACACGTCTCCATTCACAGTCTGTCATGCTCAGACCCTCCTGGAAACTGCTTTTGAGTGTTGACTAGATATGTAACCAAAGATTAATGCATTTGGAAGCATTGAAGTGATAGCAAAGGTATTTGGTTGATTGGTTGGTTAAAACCCTATCTGTTTTGAACTGGGTTGGAGTCAGTGGTGAAATTAGGAACCTGGACGCTGGGGGGACCCAGTGATTTTGGAAATCAGCCCAGGTCAACTCAGATGAGGGGAGGGAGAGAGTAGAGGCTCGAGAAAACCCCACTGCAGATTCCAGCCCTCAGGCGCCACTGGCCCAGAAGCCAGAGGACAGTCTTGGGGACAGCCCGGGGCTTTTCGTGGGGGAGCTGTCTGCTTAGGCACATATGTGCCCCAAAGCTCCCTTTGCTCCACGTCAGCATCTGGTCGGCAGCCTCCAACTGTGGGAGCATCCACAGCAGACCATTAAGATGCAAAGCCTTCTATTGATAGTTAACTTTTATCGAAAGACTATTCTCTTGATAGGAAATTTCTGACAACTTCAGTGATGTTAGATTCCAAATATATAATGACAGTCCTGATGGGGTGTGTTTGTGTGTGTGATGCATTCAAATGCATGTGTCGCATCCCGCAGTCTCCTAAGAAAGCTGCTCCTGTGTTTCATGATGCCGGGAGGCCACCCGGCACTCAGGCTCTGCGTGAGTGTGCATCAACACATAGGACGCTTGAACCACGGGCCCTATAGAATTTACTAGCATACCTGGACACTTGGTGAGGACAAAGATTTTATTTTATTTTATTTTATTTTATTTTATTTTATTTTATTTTATTTTATTTTATTTTATTTTATTTTGCTAGGAGACTTCCTTGTCAAATGTCCAGTCGCTTTTAGTTAAGTTCCACCCAAGGACAATGTGGTATAGACAAAAGAGCACCAGATTTTAAACAGAGAAATCTGGCTTTCCATCCTGTCTTTGCTGTTTTCTAGCTGTTGTCAGGATCAAGGGTTAGACAACTAACCCCGGATTGTATTCTAGCTCTCCACTTACAGTGTGAATAAGGCAAGATATTGGGGGCACCTCTGAGCTTTACTTTCTTGTCTGTAAAATGAGGATCACAAGAGTAACTATAACACCTTCTTTAAAAGGTCGCTATTAACACAAATGGCTAGAAAAACCCTTTGCACAGTAACTGCACATAGAAAAGTCTCAATTCATAATAATAACAATAGCTCATCCTGTCTATTGCTTTAGTTACATTATTATGGAATCTTAATTACCTCATTCATTTGAAAGAAGCACTTCATATATTTGGGGCTGTTTTCGGAGTTAGGCGAGCTCACGCATGTGAACATGCAGCATTGTGCATATGCTCTAAAGCACTTTTTTAAAAAATGTTTATTTATTTATTTTGAGAGAGACAGAGAAAGCCAGCTTGAGCAGGGGAAGGACAGAGAGAGAGGGAGAGAGAGAGAACCCCAAGCAGAGAATCCTGACATGAGGCTCCATCCCAAGACCGTGAGATCTTGACCTGAGCTGAAATCAAGGGTCTGACGCTCAGCTGACTGAGCCCCCAGGGCACGCCTGAAGCACTTTATTAAAAATAAGAATGGTGATGATTCTATTTTCACTTAGTGAGCATCTCTACGTGCCAGGCACCTTACACGCTGTCTCTAACTCTCCAAATAGTTCTGGGAGGTAGTAGAATCGTTTTATATTGGAAGTGAAACAGGCTTAGAAGAATTTGCCAGGGACCATGCTCAGATTTCAACCTAGATCTTTTTTTAACTCAAAGTCATCCTTCTACATGGCTGCATCTCAGTGGTAACAAAACAGTTGTTAATAACAGTGTATTGTTCCTGTTGATACTGCGATTGAGTTCGCAGCATCTAGTCTGCGTAATCACTGAGTAGTATAACTTACACTGCATGCATTTTATATTAAAACGTATGATTTTTATATGTAGCAGGCAGGGGAGAGGCCATGATCGCAAAATGGTGTTCCCAGGGCAAGGTTCATCCATTGCACTCTGGATGTGCAGACCCCTATGATGTCCCCAAAGGCGGGGAATTTGACTGCATAATTTGTGGTAGAGGGGACTGCGTGGTGCTTTCCCCTGGGGGGAAAAAGTATGATTTTGGTGAAATGGATTGGACACAGACTCACAGACTTACATGTGTATCCACCCATGAAACCTGAGGCTATGGAGGAGGGTTCAGAAAGAAGGGACCTGTGGGCACGATCTAGGCAATGGCCGTGTGGTTGGAAAACACTTGCTGTGCCCATGTCCCCAAGGGGAATAATTTGAAGGGCATACTCTTTGAATGGCTCAACTCCAATACTTTCATTATAATATTCAATGCTTTTTTAGTCACTCCTCATGTTTTTGCATTTCAGTTACATGAATTTTTTATTCATATTGTAGATTACAAGTAAATGGAACTTACAGTTCGGTGCCCCCGCCAGCATACTAATTTGAACTGGCTTATTGCTCACCAGCTGACAGTGGTCTGCTCAGGTGGGCAGCCGGAACCCGGGCATGTCCTGAGGGGGCGTGTCTGTGCTGAAGTGTCCCTGGACACCTGGAGCGTGCCGGACTTCATGAGATCTGCATGGCTTTTGGGTTTGGCAGTTCCTTTTTTATCTTTTATTTTTCTTTTTTTAATGTTTGTTTTTGAGAGACAGAAAGAGGGAGCACAGCGGGGGAGGGACAGAGAGAGGGAGATGCAGAATCTGAAGCAGGCTGCAGTCAGGCTCCGAGCTGGCCACAGAGCCTGACATGGGGTCAAACCCAGGAACCATGAGATCAGGGCCTGAGCTGAATTTGGATGCTTAACTGACTGAGCCCCTCAGGAGCCCTGGGGTTAGGCATTTCCTCACTGCAGCTTTGCTGAAATTTTGCTTCTTCTTTTTTTTTTTTACCCTTTCTAAACCTCAGTCTGCACAATCTATTAAATCAAAATAATAATGCCTGACTCTTAGAGTTTCCAAGCAGGTAAAGGGATATTTCATTTAATGAGCTTAGCACTTAGACTGTGGAGCTTCCTTTTCCACCCTTCTTTGACTTCAGAAAGAAAAAAAGGGTCTACTTTTGCAACAGTGGGATATTTGGCTTGCCTTTTTACCATCTCTCATTTGCACGGACTTGGAAAAACACGCGTGGTCAACCAGCGCGGGAGTCACACATTTACCAGATAAGAACCAAGGCCTCTCACCTGCAACGGAGCGGTGCGCTCTGGGGGGCCGTCCCATCTGCAGAGGGCTCTCAGCCGGGTCTGGGGGGAATGTCCCAGCTGTCCCTGTGTTACGGAGACTAGGACCTACTGCCCCCCATCCCCACTCTTCAGACTTTTTCTCCTGCAGCCCCGTGCCCTGGCCTCGATCACGCACACGTGTCTCCCAGCTCTAACTCTGGGTTTGGAAGACACCCATCATTGTCACCTGTGTCTCTTTGGTTCCTGGCCTGATAAAATATTTTAGAATATTCTCCCAGTCCCGCTCCCCTCCCCCTGACCCCCACCGCTCTAAGTTACAAATGGCCAGATTTCAGTCATCAGGAGAGTCGAATGTATTATTTTTTTGCAGCCTGTCTTTGTGGGGGCCGGATTCCAAGGAGGCATCCCATGGGCTCACGGGCCAGGAGAGCCAGGGTGTCAACGGCTTCAACAATCTTTGCTCATCAGACGGAAAGGCAGGGTGGCGGTGCCGGCTCATTAGCATACAGCCGCGCCGTGCTTGCTAACAAAGCCGGCTCCGGGTATCTGCTAGTTTCTCAGCCTGTCTGTTTTCCTTGACCAAAAAGAAGAGGAGAAATAGCTTCAGGCAAGGGCGCCGTCCCTCTCCCGGGGCCAGAAAGCCCCGAGGATTCCCAGAGGGGGAGCTTTGAAACGGTTTTCCAGCAATCCTGCTCTGGGAAAAAGGAGACCAGCCACCCTTTGTTTTTCTAATGTTGTTCTAAATCAAAACAGACAAATAAATCGCCCCGCTGTAGAGTTAAAAATGAGCGAGCCCCAAATAATTCCCGATCCTCCCTTTAGTAGTTGTGATCGGTGAGCAGGCTTCCGAAGAAAGAAGTGTATGCGGGCAGAGGTAGCCTGCGCACCCGCTCGGCCTGCCTCCCGATCCCTCTTTTGTTAGGGGGATGGAGGGGAAGGAGAAACTTCCAAGCAGATGTGCTGCTAGATCTACAGGCTTCTGCCAACCATATGGCATCTTAAAGAAAGATGGTTGGAGCGTCTGGATTAGCAAAGAGTCGGGATGGGAAGCCATGTGTCGTGTTGGTACAGGCAGTTGTTTGAGCTCTCTCTAAATGGCTTCAGGAGATTGTGTAATGGAACAAATGGTCCTGTGAGCCCGGGAACAGCCTTGCCGCTGCTGGAGAGGCAGTCGGCCCTCGGGCGGGAACTGCTTCCCTTTTTTCTCCCTCCCCCCCTCCCCCACTGTGTCGCCTGTTCTTCTTTTAGTGTTCTTCCAACTCCGAAAATGGACTCAGAACTTTTCCACTTAGAATTTCCGCTCCGGGCTCCCCCGACCTGGACGCCTGCCTGAACTCTTTCCTCTCTCACTCGGACCTGGACTTGAGCGCCCGGGGCCTGCTCTGGGTCCCCTCCTGGGCACAGCTTGGTGCCTCCCTTCCCTGGGAGGTTGCCCAGCCCCCTGGGGAGGCGTTGTCCAGCAATTCCCAGAAACTCCTGAGAGCTAGAAAATCTTTCATCCCTTAGTGGGTCAGCTCAGAGTTTTTTGCGATCCCAGGTGCTGAGCGCCTAAGTGATGTGTCCCTTCCCTTTTCTGGATCTCATGTGTGCCACTTAAAAAAAATGTACTAATTCCATAGCAGTGAATTCTTTGGTCTTTTGGGTCCTACATGCCATTAACTGAGCAGTATGAGAGACCTCAGGACTCCTTTCCCTGGTATGAACTGCAAATACGAGTTTAAGACTTGAGACACTGTGATACTGTCGGTGCTTTGGCAGTATTTCACCTGGAGTCTAGTTCTCTGTCCGTGCTTGTTTTGAGAGCCTGGGGCAGAAGGGACACCCCCGGCCAGAGCAAACCTTTGGAGCTGGTCTCTTGGCCAAGCTCTTTGGACATTTCAGCTGCATTTGTGGAGCAAACAGATATTTCTCTGTGGTCAGTTCAGGGCCACCGGGTATACAATGCAACGTCTTTTAGTGGCTAGCAAGTTGGGTCTGCCTCCTTGAGGACATGGATGACCCACTTCCGGGGGCCATGATGCACCATATGTTATGGTCCTTGGGAGACCCAGTGAGCAGCCAATTCAGTGAAAGAATTGGCCAATTGATCCGACCAAGTCATCAAACCAGCAGCCAGTAGGGTCAGTGGGGGTCTGTGCTGCACCCATGGGAGCGCAGAGCACTGAACGCCAACCCCTCCTGTAGGGGTCCAGGTGCCGGCCCCCCCATCACAGGCCGTGAGCCCGACTGTCCCAGAGAATGGGAGCAAAGAAGTAGTGAGCGCCCAGGTTAAAAATGAGTGAGCGCTGCTCAAGAGTAGGAAATAGGAAGCCACCATGTCCACCACAATTTCTATCGAAGGTACTTTGGTGGAGAAAACACAGTCTACTTTATTCTGCTGCATAACAATGCAACCCCCCCCCCAGCCCCCGAAATGAAATGTAGCGGAAGGGGCTGCAGTGGGAAGAAAGGGCACCAAGTCTGGAAATCTGAACATGTCTTCAGACTGTCATCGTTTTTACGTGCTATGGCCGAGGCAGGTGGTTTTCACGGTCTGACACAAGGTTGTCTGAGAGTCATTTGGAAATCATTACTGATTTCTTTCATAAGTAACTCTTTTCTGCAAGGATACCACAGTCACCCAGAAACTTCAGATGAGGTACTATTTCATTTTTGTGAATTCTTTGTATTAAAAAAATTATTCGTGGGCACCTGAGTAGCTCAGTGGGTGAGCACCTGACTTCAGCTCAAGTCATGATCTCACAGTTCCTGAGTTCGAGCCCTGCATCAGGCTCTGTGCTGACAGCTCAGAGCCTGGAGCCTGCTGTGGATTCTGTGTCTCCCTCTCTCTCTGTCCCTCCCCCTCTCACTCTCTCACCATCTGTCTCAAAAATAAACATTAAAACAATTTAAAAAATTATTCATATCTCAGACACAGGTTAAAAACACATTCCTTTACTCCCCCCCCCCCCCCCCCGCCGGCTCATTTCATGCTGACCACCTTAAGTGTAGGCCTATTTTATGTAGGCTCTGAGCAGGGGTGAGGGCAGAGGGGGAAGTATAATTTTGATGGTTATCTCCCAATTGGAAGAAATTACCACTTTAATTCCTTTTACCATCCAAGCGTACATGGTCCCAAATTTGTCAGCATTAGAATTTCTTGAAACAATGCAATTAAACTGCAACATATTTCCTAACATTCTTAATTAAGACAGTAACTGAAAAATGTAGATTACCAGAAGTTACTGTTTTTATCAACACATTTTCTTTCTTTCCCTGCCACCATCACATCCCCCTCCCCCATCCCCCCCCTTTTTTTTTTTGCTTTAAATGTCTGATGTCAGTTTCGTCCACATGTACATTATGCACATGGCACCGAAGAAACAAAGTAAAAAATTCTCTTTTAATTCCGAGCTGCATGCCCAGCGCCACATGCACTGTCTGTTACATGTCGCTTCTTATGAGGTTCATGCTGGGAGTTTCTTTTTAAAGGCAAAGTGTTTCTGAAGGAAAGAGTTCAGGTTGCGCAGATTGTGTTAGAAAACCCTCACTCTCTCCGAGTGGAATTAATATACTGATTATTCCGTGCAGGCTCAAACTGGCAGCATGTGCCAAAGTTCAAGAGTATCTGGGAGTGGGAATATGGAGGAGAATCCGAAAGAGTGAGCGCAGACAGAGGGGAGGTGTTGTGGGGAAGTGAGACTGATGATAAGTTTGTCCGGAGCAGAGGGACTTTAAGTGTGAACAACCTCAGGCTGAGAGCGTGTGTCCCAAATCAGAAAGCCTGGTTTCCCACCACATTCCAGGAGAGGTCATGACGATAACCGGGTGCGGATACAGGATGTCACACTCAGCACCTTGTAACTCACATTTCTTTGAGGTCTTCAGGTGTTTGTCACTTTCAACTGAGTCACAGGCGAAGCTCAATCACTAACCTAGAAACCGAACTGGGCCATAACAGTGCTTAGGCCTGTTAGCGAAGATGTTTAGTTAAAACCCGAGTCTCCAAACGATGAATGTTTGATTTACACACAAGGAATTAAAAGGTAAGAAAGGCCAGTAACAACACGCAGCACCTTCCCCGGCACAAGGAAACCAAACTTTCTCCGCACTGCTCCCCAGGGGGTTGGAAACGGACGTGAGCGTGGAGTTAATGAGGCTTTCGCCCATCTCCTTCCTCCACCGCCTTGTGGGCTTAATCCTCTCCTCCTGCCACAGTCGGCAGCCGCTGGCCGC
>NC_043702.1:111726790-111767221 GCF_006229205.1 Suricata suricatta
GGCGCGCTCGGAAGCGGCCAGCGCGCGGCGGGAGGCGGGCGGCGGCCCCGGGGCTCGTCCTGAGCGAACGCGACCGTTCTCCACTCCGTCGACGGATTTTCACTGCAACTCTGAGAGGAAGCCTTTCGTTGGCGGCATCTAGGGAAGGGGGGTGGGGTGGAGGGAGACGACCACCACCTTCTGCTCTGCAGTGCTCGTCTCCAGAGCAGGAAATGGTCTCGGGGACCGTTGAGTGCAGGGTCCTCCCGCTCCCTTGAGCTCAGGTCAGGGCCGGGGAGGACGTCCGTGTTCTGCATCCACACCTCTTAAAACGCTGCTCTGCGGCCTGTGGGGCGAGGCACTGAGGCACCGGCAGGACCCCCAGCCCCCCGCCTGGCTGCCGGTCCTAGAGCCCCTCACCTCCTATTGTCATCGGCGGGCAAGGCGGCCGCTGTCACCCCAGCTGCTGCATCGGACCTGGCCTAGGGAGAGCCCGTGCTGGATGGAGGATTTAGCGTGCCTGGGGGTTCTTCCTAAAATCTGGGCACTGCTGCCCACAAGGGATGCCCAGTCTACGCCGCAGGGGGCCATGAAGGTTAACGTGGTGGCCTCCCTGTGCTGTGAGGGTCTGGGTCCAAGACCGAGCCCGCTGCTGGGGCCCTCATGTGCAGCCCCCAGGAAGCCTGTACATCCCTTTCTTTTCTGTCCCTCTGGGCCAGGATCTCCTCACGTCCTCTGTTAGGAACACTGAGGACATGCTTTAGAGAGAGCCCCCGAGCCCATCCGGTGCTGACCCCTTCCTGCTCTCGGAACCCAGCCGCGGCTCCCCTGCTCTCTCAAGGGCTGCATGCCTTGGACACACACAGGCTTCCGGGTGGAGCATCTCCAGGCCAACTGATGACCCAGGAGGGCGGCCTTCCTCACTGCAGAGGAGTCCTGCCCTACTGTCCCTGCGGCCTGCCTCGGGTGCTCTCCTGCCCGATGGGCACTTTCTTCACTTGTACTCCTTGTGCAAAATAGAGGAAGGCATATTGGGAACCTGAGCTGGTTCTCTTGCCACTTTTAACATTCAAAATTTCACAGCCGAAACACTGAAGGATTGATTTAATTAGTTCCTTCTCGGCAGACATTGTGGAACTGGGTGAGGGCAGGACCCCTGGAAACGGGTTGGCCAGGCCCCTGCCCAGCCCTTGTCACTGGGAGAGCGTGCTAGTCACTGTGTGGAGGACCCCCTTTTACTAAATGATTTATTGCTCTTAGTAGAATTCCTTTGGCTGCAGATTTTATTTCTGAGTCACTCTGTTCAGCTCAATTGGTCGCCTTCAGTTACCGTGGCAACCAGCAGATGGGGTTCTTTGACAAGGGTCAGCAGGGAGGCTGCCTTGGTAGAGACTGTAGACGGGAAAAGGAGCTAAATAAAAAGCGTTCAACACTGACAGATCTGTAGTGGATGGCCAGGAGTACTTATCAAATTACTTGCATTAAAACCTAATTAAGATGTGCATCAGTAAGTGTGCCGTTGCGATCGGGTCTGGTCACTGAGCTACTTGGGCTCGCTCTGACTCCGTCACACCTCTGTGACCAGCTTGTCGACCTCCAGGACGATCAGCCACGAAGGAGACAGAGGGCACGCTGAGTACAGGTGGACCTGGTACTGTCCAGGACCCCTCCTTGAAGGCCTGAGTGTCTGGGAGCAGCGTGGGGGCGGGTGCCTTGCCCGCCCGGATCCTCGCACTAACATGACACTGCTGCCGAGACCACCTGAACGGGACCCTCTTGCCCTCTGATGGTTCCACGTCTGCTTTGACTACACTTGCTTTAGTTGCAAATAGTATTCATCAAAATAAAACTGATCTTTTAATTGTTCCAGATCAAGGGTACTAAATAGACGTGCTAAGTGCAAAGGAGCTTTCCTGTAGGGAGAAAAAGGGACATTTTTCGGTCAGTCGACAAAATTAGAATTCAGTAGGTTAGATAAAGGTATTTTGTCTCCGTTCTAAGTCACTGTAGAAGTACTGTGGTACATGGGAGAATCATTATCATTAAGACATACACACTGAAGTCTGGGTGCCCGCAGCTGACTGTCAGATGGCTCTGAAACCAGTAAAAAAATATATATATACACGTATGTGTGTGGGTGTGTGTGTGCACGTGTGTGCATGCGCGCATGTGAGTGCCTGCGCAGAGAAAGAGGAGAATAGTAAATGAGTTTAAATGATAACAGGTAAATTTGGGTAAAAGGTATGTGGGTATTCTTTGTACTATTCTTACTTTTTGTAAGTATGATATTATTTCCAAATAATTTTATTTTTGTTTATTTTTATTTTTCAAAAAAATTTTTAATGTTTATTGTTCGGGGGCGGGAGGCAGAGAGAGAGGGAGACACAGAATCTGAAGCAGCTCCAGGCTCTGAGCTGTCAGCGCAGAGCCCGACTCGGGGCTCAAACCCACGAACCATGAGATCATGACCCGAGCCACAGTCAAAAGTCGGATGGATTCTTACCCGACAGAGCCACCCAGGGGCCCCCCCAAATAAAAACTTTTTAAAAAGATAATGCTTCAGTCGACGTTTAGGTAGGGGTGGTAGGAGAGGCATCTGGGGGGTTCCACTCGGGCTGCTGAACAACCTGGAGCCAGATGTGGCCTGGGCTCTGCAGAAATAGTGAAATCCGAGCGTGCTGTTCCATGTCACACAGCTGAGGCGTGCCCCCCACGGCCGCTTCTGCTTTGAGAAGACTGAGCTACAGGTGACTGCAGCCTGAGGCACACGGTCTCCTGGGGTCTTTAGAGTTTAGGGTTCCTGAAGCCTCAGCCCCTGCCCCTCCTATGTCATGGTCGCAGGCTCCTCACTCCCTGCCAGGCCCTCTGAGGGGCTCAGCCCGGGCCCCATGGCGCTTGCTCTCTCGGATGACAAGGCAGTGATGTGGCAGATGTTCTCAGTGTTCTGTGCTGAAGCCGAGGCCCATTTCCAGCCTGTCCTAAGCAGCTGGTCTGTGAGAGCGCCAGGTGACATGGTCCGGGGCTCAAGGGTGCGGAGGCCTGGGGCACTGGCCCCCAGCAAGTGCCCCAAATGCGTCTCTGGAGCCCTGGGCCTCCCGTGCCTGCGTCCTCAGGGCCAGCACCAGTATGGACTCCGTGTGGAGTTGAAACCGAGGAGTCTGCAAACTGCTCCGGGACAGGATAGCAGAAATGGGACTTCACAACTTTTGGAGCCATCGGTGCAGGAGTGTTTTGCCTGTCCTTCATGGAACTATCATGGGCACTGGAGTGGTGGTTTAAAAAGGAGCAAAGGCAAAGCCAGAACTCCCTGAGTCTGGTGGAGGAGTACTAGCCTAGCGGGCACCCCCACCCCAGACCCCAGCCTCAGAGAATGACTCTGTGCCCCCGGCCCCCACTAGGTCCCCCAGGGGGTCATTTTTCTCAAAGTCCTTGCTGAAAATCCTTTTTTTTTTTTTTTGAGTATGAAATAGAAGTCAGGTCTTTTTCAAAAGGATTCTGAAATGCCTCTAAGAGCGCCAGATTTGGAGTCAAGCAACACGGGTTTCGGTCTTAGATTTACCACACACAAGTTGGACTCAGGTTCACTCTCATGGGCTAGACTGGATGACCTCTGAGGTGCCCCTCAGCTCTCACATGACCTCATCAGGTGATCTTTGGCAGAGAAGGGCAGGGTCTCTCCTCAGTCACTGCCCCTAAGCAGTCCCCCCTCCCTCCACCTCCCTGCTTGGGCTGATTGGAAATTTGAGAGGAAGAAAAATTAAAGGGGTGGTGCAGGAACATCCCTTCCCTTGGCTGAAAAGATAAACTCTCCTCAGAACCCAGTGAATTTAGAATTGCAGTCACTGTGGAACAGGCTAGATTTGGGTAAAGGAAATTTAAACGGCAAAGCAGCCCTGGAAACGGCTTTCCTTTTCTCAGTGAGGATAACCAGCTGGAATGTGTCCCGGATGCCTAAGCACGTGACGGACTCTCGGACTCTTGCAGACTCTGTGCGTTAATGGGATAGGACTGCGTAAACTGCAGCGAGCCACTTTCAAGCATTGAGAGACAGTGTACAACTTGGAATTCATATGGCTTCTTCGCTGAAATTAACTCCCTGGAGCACGTTATTAGGGTAATTGGGTTTTCAGACTTCAACTTGGGTCACCTGTGTCACAGGACTAGCGCGCACCGCAGGGTGTGGGGACGGGGATGCAGCGAGATCGCATGGGTCCCAGCCCGTGGACCTGTGGCACTGGGAGAGAAGTCTGGCATCCTGCAAGCCCAGTGGCTGACAAACTTTCTCTCTAAAGGGTCACGCCGTCAACATTTTAGGCTCCGTGGCGGCTTCTCCACTTGGCTGTCACAGGGCAAAGCAGTCACAGACGGTATGTGAAGGGAGAGCAGAGCTGTGTTTCAGTCAAAGTGTATTTCAGGGACTGAAAGTGAATGTCATTGAGCGTTCACATCACAAAGCATTCTTTTTCGTTTTTATTCATCATCCAAAAATATAAAAAGCATCCTTAACTTGCAGATTGTACAAAAACAGGCAGTGGGCCAGGGCGGGGTGTGGCCTGGGGGTGTGAAGTTCGCTGACCCGCCCCCCCCATTTCACATGTGAGGAAACCCACGCTCAAGGTGACTGCATTGCTTTGCTTAACTTCTTCTGCCTGACGTCCAAGCCTGGGGGTGGACCAGGACAGGTTTCGTTCGGACAGGGGGCAGCTTCAGTGATCAGAGTTGGAGTCAGGGGAAGGAATTTTTCTCCACGAGAACTCATGATATATGTGCAGTAGTGTGAATTATCGAATGCCAGCGTGTCTTACACTTGAGAATGCACCAGAATCACCCAGAGGGCTTAAGAAAACCTGCACCGCTGCCCTACCCCTCCCAGAGCTGCTGACTGAGGAGGTCTGGGCTTACTCTTTGCTCAGTTTTAGAAATGGAGAACCCGGAGTTGACTGAGATCAAGTGTCTTGCCCACGCAGAACAGGTGGTTTGTGGTGGGATTTTGAAGCCATTTCTCCACATCCAAGTGGACACAGCACTTGTCTGTTCTAAGATCTTTTAAATTTTTTTAATGTTTTAAATTTATTTTTGAGAGAGACAGTGCGAGCAGGGGAGGGTCAGAGAGAGAGGGAGACACAGAATCTGAAGCAGGCTCCAGGCTCTGGGCTGTCAGCACAGAGCCCGATGTGAGGCTGGAACCCACGAACCGTGAGATCATGACCTGAGCCAAAGTCAGATGCTCAACCAACTGGGCCACCCAGGCGCCAGTGGTGAATTTCAATAGCATACTTCAAATTATTTATGTATATTTTATGGCCTTTCAAAGTTATTAATCTGAAGGCTGCTTGCACTACAGTTAAGAAATTTCAGGTTTTCTCTTTGGTGTAAATGGCGTCCATTGTAAGTCTTTTGTTTATTCTGAGGTATTCACCCAGCACTGTCTATACCGCAGGCACCTTGCTGGAGGTGGAGAGCTGAACAAGACCCCACTCCTGTCCTCAGGGAACCCAAGTTTAGTGACAGTGGCAGACAAGCCACGACTGCAGATGGGGCCACGGTGGGGACCCGTGTGGCCAGCTTCGGTCCAGTCTTCCGAGTCGAGCTTCTGCACCCTGTGGCCCGAAAGGGCGAGGGCCGGGTGGCCAGGAGGCCTGGGAGCCAGGCGACCAGAGGTGGGCCCCCCACGAGGGAGACACACGCTATCTGACCCGGTCATCCTGGCTCTTACCCTGCTGGCGGCCTGGGCTTGGGCAGACAACGGACTCCTGTGCCTCTTCTCTCGGGCCCCACCCGGTGCAGGTGGACAAGAGTAACCTGCCGTTGGCTCTTGTCAGGAGGACCGCTCGCCCGGGAACAGAAGAGAAGTGATTGCGTATTTCACAGTCAGGCATTTGCACCTTTTACATCCATATGTAGGTTGAAAAGTGTTCTTCATTTCCATGAGGAAGCCCCTGTCCTAGTGAAAGTGCGGGTCTGAGCCTTTGAGAGCACTTCTCTAGGAAGGGGACGGCAAAACTTTACCGTAGCCAGAGTGACCAAAGGAAGGGGTTCCAGTCTGAAAACATTTTAGGTTAAAAGACATTTACCCACACCCTCCCCCAAACCGAAGGCGGAAAAACACTCCACAGTAGTCAGTAGGACGCTCCCAGGTGGGACTATTGAGTGAAACTCAAACCTCGAATCAAGAACACATGTATTTATGGGGGTACCGGCCCCTCTGGAGGCGGAGGGGGGCCAGCCTGGAGAAAACCCCATGGGAAGCAGCCCCGTGGTGTTGGTACCAGGCTCACAAGTGTTCATTTGGTTATTATACCTCATCGTGTATTTATACACTGCATATATTTTGTATGTATCACATATAACATAAAAAATTTAAATATATGTATTCACTCGCTTTCACAGTATTCATGGCAAACGAGTGTCTGGAGCACAGGACCAGAGCTGACAGCCTGCACGGATTCTGTTTTGCATAAGATTCTTACCCGGCCCACTCAGCTCTAAAAAGTTGTTTTGTATTTTACCACTTGCTCCATCTTATCCTGAAGTCTTATTTAAAAAAATGTTGGTTCCAATGTTGGTGGAGGGGATCGCTGCTGCATCAGTAGAGGGGTGTGCAGCCCCCTTGGATCAGATCGGATCTGCATCCTGGGCTGCTGAAACCCAGGCCTGCTCTTTCCCATGGTAACTGCGGCCCCACCCACCTGGCCCACTGGTTCCCATGGTACTGTGGCTCCACCCACCTGTACCATCCACCTCTCTGGAGCCAGTGCAGATGCTGACGGCTCTACTCCACAGAGATGCAGCCCTCTTCACTCCAACAGGCCCCGCTTCTGCCCAGTGGTATAGGCTGGGGACCGGCCCCTGCGATCTGGATGGAGAGCCCAACCTGGGGTGCAGAGTGGCCAGGAGGGGCCTTTCCTCGCTTCAAGGGCATGGCTTCCCCGGCTGCCTCATGGGAGGCCTGGCCTGGCTGAGTGCCATGATAGCCCAGTGTGGATGCCCAGTGCATCCTAGGGGCACCTGAGAGGGATGGAGTTGCTGCTGGGTCCAGAGAGGCGGTGCAGGCACTGGGTTAGAGGGTGCAAGTTGGGAGCTGTGCTCCGGGATCTGAGGCTTCACCTCTTTATCCAAGTGGGGAGCCTGTGTGTGGTCTGCAGGCTGGCGGGGGCTCCTTCCAGCAGAGGAGGCCTGGGGAGGGCTGCCCCGCTCCCTCCCCCAGTGACCTCACACCTTGTGCAGGAAGTGGCCCCCAACAGGGGAGCCTGACCCAAAGGGAGATTGCAGCCTCTCCAAATGACTATGACGCTGAGACGTGAGCGTTGAGAACACTCAGCCCTGTGAAGATCTGAGGGGTTCTGTCCAGGCCCGATGTGACCTCCAGGGCCAAGAACATAAGAGGAAGGGCAGCTGGGCATCTGGAGAACCAGAGTCCCCACAAGGCTGGGAAGGGGCGAGATTGTCCGAAGGTAAGTCAGGGGGCCCAGGTCTCCATGAGAAGGCGCTCCCTCCGCCCGGCCCTTGGGCGCCCTCATCTGCCACGCCAGCCCCCCAGGAGCCACGCTGTCGCCTGGCTGCTCTTCTCAGCAAACACGCGTGCCCGCTAACAGGGGCTGGGTCTGCAGGCTGCTGGGTAGGGCTTCCCCTGTCACCCGGCTGACCTCTTGCCCCAGCGAGGAATTCTCTCTCCTGCGGTCCGTGAGCGCCCCCAGCTCAAGCCCCTTCCGTCCTCTGCACCCCTCCTGCCCCCTTGCCCTCAGTGAAGCCCTTCTCCAAAATAGTCTCTCTTCTTCCGTCCCTATAATCAGGCTCCACCATGCCTCCCTACTGACAGGGCAGGTGGCTGTGGCCGGGCACGTCCACAGCCAAGCCCCCCCTTCCTCCCGGGAAGCCCCCTATCCCCTAAGCTCCAGGTTTCCTGTCCTCCCTGCCTTCTGTCTCCGTGGCTGGCTGGCCCCCTGTCTTTTGCTAGCCTGTCTGTAAAAGGTGGCTGATCCCCAAGGCCCTGTCCTGGCCCTGCCCTGTTCCCTCACTGCTGCAGATGTGCTTAGCCAAGAAGCTCATAGGAGGCTTGGATACCTGTTTTTTTTTTTTTTTTTTTTAAGTTCATTTATTTATTTTGAGAGAAAGAGGGGACGAGGGAGAGAGAGTCTCAAGCAGGCTGTGCACCGTCAGTGCGGAGCCCCATGTGGGGCTTGAACCCACAAACCATGAGCTCATGACCTGAGCCAAAATCAAGTCAGACTCTTAACCAGCTGGGCCCCCCAATACCTGTATTTTTAACAAACTTGAAAATCCCTGCCAGGCCTCCCTGGGTGAATCTTGCCCTGAGTTCACAGTCTTGTCTCCCAGCAGGTTTGGCCATCACAACTGGAGATCCAGCCAGAGCTGTCCCAGGCCCCAGGCCTCAGCTGCTGGGTGGGTGGGCATCTCACAGGTGCCTGCCCCTGGCCCCAGAACCCCCACCCCCCGGCCGGTCTCTCCTCCCATCCTCTCTTCCCTGGTGAAGGCCACCACCATTGCCCAGACGGCCAGGTTCATATCTGTTAGTTTGGCCGCAGAGCGTGGCTGGGGCCAGCCCTGGGAGGAGCCCACAGACTGGGCCGGCCATATTGTCCAGCTCATGGTTCCCAGACAGCATGGCCTTAGCAGCCTCCCTTCTCATGGGGAGCCCCCTATCCCTCCCAGACAGCCTGAATTCTTCTTTTCACGTCCTGATGTGCTGGTTGAGTGGCCCGAACCAGCTGTATATCCTTCTGCGCCTGGGTTTCCTCATCCTTAAAGCGGGGATAGCGAGTTTCTGCCCGAGGGATCACGCAGTAGGTGATGATCTGTTTCCTTGGTGGGCACAAACCCTTGATGGGTGCCCACTTGCTTCCCTGCCTTCACTGTCCCTGCTCTCTGGGCAGTACCTCTTCATTTTCCAGCCAGTCTCTCCAGAGTTGGTGGCAGGCCCCCTGAAGGCAGAGACCCGTTGTAATTCTTGATGTAGTCACAGTATCTTGCTTGCCAAGTGTTGATGGACTTGATGAATTAACTCCATGAACCATCCATTAACCGTAGTTGAGACCACCAGAGCCCCAGGCCGTTGGGGTGGCTCAGTCAGTTAAGTGTCTGACTCTTGATTTTGGCCCAGGTCATGATCTCAGGGTCCATGGGATGCCCTGACTGCACGGAGCCTGCTTGTGATTTTGTTTCCCTCTCTCTCTCTCTCAAAATACATAAATACACGTAAGCCCCCCAAAACACCTGGACACTGCCCAGATGTGCCTCCAAGCTTGACCACTTCCTGTATGGCTTTGTGCCAGTTCATTGAATCTCTTAGCTTCAGTTTCTCATCTGTAAAATGCGAATTAGATAATCACTGTGGAGGAATAAGCACAGGGCCCAGTAAACATTAGCCACTGTCAGTCATGGCTGAACACGTGCACTTAGAAAGACAAAAATAAGAGATATAACCAGCATGGAAAACACAAGACCCGTCTTGTGTCCGAGGACACCGCCAGATAGCTCTTCTAAGTGATGGTAATGAAACATCCATGAACAGAATATAGGCAGGGTTGTCCAGTGTTTGGGGAAGGCTGTCCCCCAAAATAACTTTTTAATTATAAAAACAATGTCTTCCCAATATTCATAATAGGCCTCGAGAGAGCTGCTATTGAAATATATTTCCTTAACAAAATCGCTTTGGTCTAAAATCTAGGTTTCTTTCTGTCTTTCTTCTACCTCTCTGTCTTTTAACAAGCGTGGGTTCCAGTTTGTTGTTTTTACCTTTACTGAGCCTGTGATTGGCTCATTGCTCATGGAGTGCCAAAGCAGAGGCTGAGCCCAAACAACATGTCTTTTAAAGGGAGAAAGCACCCCGAGACTGACTGCCCAGAGTGTTCAAGTCCGTCCCAGCTGCGAAGTTAGTGGGGGCTTCAGCCTCCCTGAGGGAAGGCAGAGCCCTCCAGAGGCCTTATTCCTCAGATCCGTGGTGCTTCTGCCACGCCATCCAGCTCTCGCCCAGGGACTTGATCCAGCCAGGCTGGGTGGGGCCTGGGCACTCCCTGGTGATTGCTGCAGGGATCTGAAGCCTACGGTTTGCAAACCAGGCCAACAGAGCCTGGTCTAGCCTCGGGGCCGGTGGGGGTGCTCCAAAGCGGGAAGGGTCTAGGCTGTAACCTGTTGTGGCCAGCCTGTGGCGGGCATTTTGTGTTCTGAGAGCAGGGTCTGGCCCGGCCCAGAGCTCTGGCTCAGGCAGCCACCTCGTTTTGGGAGCCCAGAAACACATACTGAAGCCATCAGTCCACAGGACTATTTTCCCATTTGATCAAAGCACAGGGCAAGGGACCACATGGCAAAAGGCCACTCCTGGCGCCTTTGTTGCCTTTAAGCCTTAATAGTGTCATCTACTGATCACATGTTTCGGTTACATTTGTCTCCAGCGAGCCTGAAGCCAGGGGGTTACTACCTCACTAGCTCTCAGCCTGTGGCCGTCTCCACACTGACGTGACTGGAGAGGGAAAGGCACCCAAGGGTTTAGACAGCTCAGCTGCTAATGATGATGCTTTTCACCTGATTCAAATATCCAAGCATTAGATTGTGTGCTTCTCAAGGGAAAAGGCTGCTCCACTCCTTTCTGCATCTTCTACAGGACCCACTCTGGTTCTGGACCACAGAGTAGCTACTCAAATGAGTGGTGGCTGCCTGCATCTGGTAGTGGCTCAGCCTGTGCAGAATGCCCCTTCCCAGCCCCTACCCCCCATCCCGGCCCCCAGCCGGCTGGCCCAGCTTCGCCGCAGCCCTAGGATGCCCTCGCCCCTTCCAGCTGCTCCTGGTCCAGGAGGCAATGCAGGGAAACTCCTGTTTGGTCTGATGCCACTGGCTTGGTTTTGAGGTTGCTCTCAGGAGAAACTGCCTCTGTGCGGCAGTGACGGTGTCATCGGGGACAGAGTGGGCGTCTCAAAGTTGCAGTTCCCTGGTTTCACCAGGATTGGAGGAAGGGTAAGTGGCTAGCGGCATGACTATTGTGTATACACTACAGGAGCAGGAAACCACACACACTTCAGTTCCGGGGACCTGGGAGGCTGATGTGGGCCAGAGCAGCGGACCCTGGCCCTGAACAGCAACAGGCGCAGAGGGAAGTACTAAGCCGAGCCCTTGGCCCTTTGCTCTTCCCCCCCCCCCCCCCCCCCCCCCCCCCCCCGGACTGGCAGAAGGCCGGAGGCTAGTGGGCGGGGCATGGGCCTGTGGGTGGGGCCCGGTGGCCCCCAGCTCAGGGGGCAGGGCGGGCCTTGTGAGCATGCACCGAGCTGCCCAGGCGCCCGCCACGTACTCTCGGTTTAGGCTCCTTGGCTCCTTGCATTTGCAGGTGTGGGAAGTGGCCCGCGGTGTGCGGGGCGGAGGGAGGCGGGGTGCGGACGGGAGGGGCAGCAAGTATCCCCCAATCCTTCCAAGGTTGAGAAGGGTGGGCAGCCGGTGTGGCCTCGGAAACGGACTGGGTGACACGTGGCACAGGCACGTGGGGGAGCGCGGGGAACACCAGAGAGCCGTTAGCATTCCCAGGGTGCTGCTGTGCCAGCTCCAGGGCCGCCTCGTTGTCGGTGAGGGCGCCGCCCGCCCCTTAGTAGCGCTGGGAGCCGCCCAGGCCCCGCACCCGGACGCCGTGTCTCCGGCCAGGGCCAGGGCGTGGACTCAGCGTGTCACATCCGGCCTGGAGTCTGAGACGCATGCATCCTGAGCTTTGAAAACCCCTTTCCTGTGAAAACACAAGTTAATGTCACCGTTGGTGCTTTTGGTGGGTGAGGTCTGTGAGGAAGGGCACGTGACGCATCCAGCCTCTTTCCAGAACAGTTGTGGGCAGTTCTGCCACTCTAAATTTAATCCAGGGCCTGGTTCCCGGGGGCGAGTGCAGTGCTGGCCGTGGGAAGCCGTCTGTGGACAAATGGGGATAACAGTCCGAGCGAATTAGCAAGTCTGCAGAGGAGGGCCGTCAGCAGAATGACAAATTTAGGATCTTTAGAGACATCTGGTCAACAATGCCGCGGCTCGTGACTGACGCAGTGATGGATAACGGAAACCCTTCGCTAAGGGTTTCTGGCTGCGGCGCCTCCCGCCTGACAGCGGAGGCGTTTGGGCCCCTAGCCTTTGACCCTGGGGACTGGAAGCTTGCAGTGTTCTACTTGTCCGCCTTGTCTGCGTTCTGAGTGACCACTCTGCCGCCAGGACGCTGGTCCCCGTTCCCATCTGAACGTCCTGTGCGCTCAGCCTGGACCTCCGGTGCCCGGGGCTGAGCGCGAAGTGGGCCGGGCCCCGTGGGACATGGCAGGGGGTGAGGTCGGCCAGGTCCCCTCGCCCCCTGCCGCCTGCTGCCCCCTGGTCGCAGGGCCCTGACCCCGCGCTGGCTTCTCCGCAGGCTGACGCAGCTGGACGAGCACGGCCAGGCCACAGCGCGGCAGCTGGCCCAGCTTCTGGCCCAGCGGGGCCGGCCACGGCCGGAGACGCGGAGCCCGCAGGAGGAGGAGGGCCGCCTGACGCCCCAGGTACATGCACCGCCCAGGGCAGGGGGTACCTCCGGGTCAGCTCACCCCCAGGAGACCCAGCAGGGACTTTTCCTCCTTCCTTCCTTCAGAGCTGTGTCTTCCCCGGGGAAATGCCCCGCAACTGCATCAGTTGGCCAGTAACCCGGCTCGGGGGAGGTGGGGAGTTGCTGGAGACTGTACCTGGCACAGTGGGGGACACACGTGTGGGCCATGGGTCTGCCCCCTCTGGGGGGCCGAGTCTGTGCGGGAGAACACACCCGGCAGGCCACAGACCCCCCCTGCGGAGGGTCGCGAGCTGTGGAAGCATGGGGAAGGAGGTGAGCGGACTTCCTGGAGGAGGCGGCTTTGGGCTGCCCCCAGAGGAATCCGGTGAGGAAAGCGAAGCCACCAGCTGTGAGGGCCGCTGTGAGCAGAATGCAGGAGTCTTGTCCCAGGTCATCTCCTGCGGAGGGAGGCTTCTGAGTGCTCGCAGGTGCCCGGCTGGTCTGCAACACAGAACAGGCCTGCTAGATTGATGGTCATCTCCATTTCACAGAGAGGGAAACAGGCTCTAGCTAACAAGGACGGACACTACCAGTGTCCAGCCTCAGGCTGACTCCACAGCCGAAGACTTCCCAGTCGAGGTTAGCTCTGGGGGAAGTGAACATCCAGGTGAATTTGGAGTGCGTTGCCCAACCTCTGTCCTCAATTGCTTCTCTCCCTGTCAGACAGGCTGTAGTTTTTGCCCATCAGGCAGTTTGTTAGGAGAATGGGGTGGCCCGGGGGCTGGCCCTGTTCTCAGCCTTGAATTAGGATCGCAGCCAGGTGCTCCGTGTGGGCCCGGGGACGCCAAACAGTGAGTGCCTGGGTGACTAATGGGGACGATGGGAAAGTGTGTCTCATAATTCTTTCAGAACAACCCTGTGCCCAGTGGGTGATGGTGTCCCCTCGGTGATTTTTCCCACTCAGCGCAGGCAGCCCTTGCTAAGGACTCGTGTTTCCAGGTAGCAAGTGAAACCTCCAAGGCCTGGGGTGCCCATGCACTGGGCTCCGCGTGCCGCTGACGCTGTCACACCATGTGCCACAAACAGAAAAGTTCGAGGAGCTTGGGTCACAGGGCCCCGTCCACACAGCCCGGGACAGCATCCCTGGGAGCAGGGCCTGGGAATCTGTATGTTAAGCAGCGGTTGGGTAATTCTGAGGGACACAGAGGTTTGAGAACCCTGAAGTGATTCCAGACAGTACCAGTGTTGTGCGGCTCAGACCAAGGCACCGGAGTCCGTTCCGAGCCTCGGTTCCATGCGTGCCCGGGGCAGGCTGCAGGGTCACAGCAGCCTGACTCCACAGGGATGTCAGAAGTCCTCGGCGAGGGCAGCCTGAGGTGCTCGGCAGACTCTCTTGCATGTAGTAGGTCCAAGAAATGTCAGGGCTCCCTCCTCCTCCCCCATCCCCCCCCAGGAATCCAGAAGGCCCAGGAGCAGCACAGGGAAGGCAGAGGCCCATGGGGCCAGCAGCATGGTGCCCACCAGTCCCCTGAGCCTCTCCGACATGCTCGGGCCCTTCGCGCTGCTCTGTGGGGCCAACCGGGCCTTGGCCTGTCTGGGTGGGTTCCACAGGAGGCCCTGTGGGGCGCTAGCCAAGGGCTGGGGCCCGGCTGTCGGGCAGGTGACAGGGCTCCCGCCACATGTAGCGGAGGAACAGGGACCCCCAGCAGGAGCGAAGCTTTTGGCTCCAGAAGCCAAGCGCGGCTTCAGGTTGCAGAGTGCGGGAGGCTTCTGTCCTGGCGCGGCAGCTTCGAGATTCTGGACCAGATTGTCACCGGGTAGGGTTTCCCTTTTAACTCTCTATCTGCCTACCTCACAGCCACTCAGATCTTACATGGACCATCACTGCTCCAAAACCTCTTCCAGGGCTTCAAAAACCTGATAATTACCAAATGGATTGCAACTTTTCATAAAATGTGTTAAAAAAAAAAAAAACCCAAGCAAACCTCAAAAAGTCCTCAGAAAACCGAGCAGGTCTTTCTTCTTTTGTCTGAAGCAGCAGAGATGATTTGACCATCCTGAGTTAGCTGATACCAGCCATCTGGCTCTTCTCTAAGGGGTCTTTCAGATTCAGGGAGTGCATTTGGAGTTATTTTAATATGAACACGACAAAAGGAATTTCACGGAGGGAGTACTGGCTTTCGGTAGCAAATACTAGTGTTCAAAGAAGAGGCAGGGGTCCAGTTCTGCAAGCTCTCTGCTGAGTTTCTAAGCCAAAGGCTGCTCTTTCTACCCAAGGGTGATATCAGACCTACTTCAGGCATGGAATAAGCTGGAATTGTGAGTTTCACCTCCAAGCCTTGAAGTGAACAAGGCCACCGTGTGCCCCCAGTGGGGACGTCAGAGGACACCGCCTGCCGAGGGTTCCGGAGTGATTGGCCACAGGCCTGTCTTCCCAGAGAGAGACTGGCTCATCTCTGGGTCAGGGATGGTTTTGCCAAAGGCTCCCATTTTCTCAGCCTGGATGAATTAAGCATAATGACAATTTTATATGTCACATTCTAATAATCTCCATCCACCCAGAACCCCGAAGAGAATGGAGATTTCCTGGCCTGGTCAGCCGCCCTGAAGCTGAGTCCCATCCCTCTGATCCGCTCCCATGTACCGAGCGCCGGGCCCCAGAGCAGGTGATAGGGCTCAGGTTGGCCTGTGGCCTCTGACAGGAAACAGCTAAGCCTGTTTAGAAGGCTCTAGTATCCCAGGTCGCTTCTGCTTAAGTTCTAGAACATGGGCGACATCTGGCAGAGGGAGCCAGTCATAGTCCTAACCAGGCTGCAGTGACATTTCTAACCGTGAGGATTCCTGTCCTCCCCCCAAATGTGGCTGTGGTGCAGGAAGCCTTCTACTGTGGGGCACGGGGCGCGGGCCTGACCACTAGTCTGCCCTGACCACTAGTCTGCCCTGATCTTAATGTGACTAAAAACAATGGCGTACTCTCCTGCCTCATTCCGTGGGTGGGGAACTCTAGAAAATAGCTTTAAAATTTTTTTAAATGTTTGCTTATTGTCAGAGAGAGAGATTGTAAGCAAAAGAGGGGCAGAGAGAGAGGGAGACACAGAATCCGAAGCAGGCTCCAGGCTGTGAGCTGTCAGCACAGAGCCCAACGCGGGTAGGGCTCGAACTCAGGAGCATGGAGATCATGACCTGAGCCGAAGTCGATGCTTAACCAACTGAGCCACCCAGGCGCCCCTGGCAAGGGGCTTTTTCTTTTTTCTTTTTTCTTTTTTTAAATTTATTGTCACCTTGGTTTCCATACAACACCCATTGCTCCTCCCAAGAGAAGGCTTTTATTAAAATGTCTTGAAATGGCCGTGCTGGTCTCTGTGGAGAAGCAGAGCCTGCAGACCCTCAGCCAGCCCGGCTGCAGGCGGGGCCCCACAGTGTCTCCCCAGGCGCAGCGCGGGGCTGGTTACAGGCGAGGGCTGGCATATGTCCTCCAGCCTCCTCTAGGGGGAGAGAGACGGTGGCAGCGGCCTGGGGGTGGGGCCCAGGGGCAGAGTCTGTGACCCAGAGCCTGGGGCTGTAACATGCAGCCAGGGTGGGAGTGCCAGCTGGGGAGGAAATCCCAGTCCTTTCCTGGGAAGAACTGTCCGCTTAGAGGATGGTTTCACACGCTGGGGGCTTGTTGATGTACTCACTGGGCAACATCTCGGGGTTCAGCAGATTTGTGCTTTCTGGTCCCTGCCGCCTTGGCCACCACCTGCATGGCTCCATCCTCCGTGCTGAATCTGGGGAGGGGCTCCCTTTTCGTCCCTGCAGTTGAAGCACTTGTGTGCAGGAAGCATTCTGAGACTAACCAGTGACGAATCAGTTGGCCCTGTGACTTTTGAGCATTCTTAGCAGTGAGCTGACTTTCTAATTTGATTCAAACTTGTGCATGGCTCCAGCAGCCTTATGTGATTCTGTTCAAAACCATGGACGGCATCTCCGTCCGCCACGGGACCCCAAGCGAGAGAGCTGAAGCGAGGCGAGGGGCAGGCCAGGCCCGTTTGTGACCTGACTCAAGGGCAGCACAGCCTCAGAAATGTCAGCTGGACCCAGGGTCACCAGGCAGGGGTGTGGCCGAGGAGGGGTGCCCGTGGCTCACCTAGGATGGGACCCAGGGCTGTGCATAGGACGGCTGGGGTCCTTCCCAAGTCCTGGGGCCTTCGCCCAGCTCCCATGGGTGCCCCCCTGGAGTCAGCTACCTGCAAGACAGATGGTGCCTGGATAGAACAGCAAATACACTGAATAAAATAAATTAAAAAAGCCTCCTCCTGAACCAAGATTTTTTGGAAAGAATTCTAAATAGATGAAAACAAACAATTTGATTTCAACCAAATTGTTGTTTTTTTGTTTTTATCCTGATTTTCACCCGAATTGTCAGTCTCAAAAATAAACACTGATACATTCCCAGAAAATATTTTTTAAATAAAAACTGACTCTGTTAAAGTTTGCCCTGATTCTTTCAAAACTGTGTACAAGACACTGTCAACCAAAGTGACTTGCATATTTTTTTAAATACACTTGAACATATGCAGCTAAAATGTCATTAACTCCCTGCTGCCTGAGTGCTTTTCAGGAGTGACACGAGACCCCGGTGCCGTGTTTCCGACAGAAGGGCCTCTCGACCCTCAGGCAAAACTTCCCCAAGCAACTCAAATCGCCTACTGTAACTTCCGGCGTGCTTTTGTTTCTGTTTCTTTCTGTTTTGCTCACTGAAGGCCCCGAGTGTGATTACTGCTGAGAAGCACAGAAGGCTTCACGGGAGCCAAACCTGCTCTTCCGTCAACGGTTCACTTTGTCCACGAGTGAATCATGTCGGAGTAAGACCCATGGAAGAAAAATAAATGGAATCTTCTGTGGCTGCAGATACACTTGCTCCACTTACTGCTTCCTGAATCAGTACGTTTTGCAATAGAAATTCACAATCAAGATTTTAAAGGGAGCTAAATATTTTAATCCAATCAGACAAGTGAACAAAACACTGAATATTACATGGAGCGGAGAGAAGTGGTTCTTGCCTTTAAAAGACTGCAGTTCCGTCACGTCACAGCCCCAAATGTCAGTGTTGTCTTTACTCCTAACGCCTTCAACCGCAAGGCAGCCAGAGGCCCCACTCTCTGCTGCTGGTGACACTGTCTGTCCTTTGGGAATTCTTCAAGTCTATTTACCATGGAAACATGGTTCCTACAAAACACAGACACCTGCCCATGTGCAGAGAACATTCTCGTGACTTGCGGGATCCCGGACAGCTGGAAGACGACAAAGTCAGACGGCATGGGCTCCGGAACCCCGTGTCTTCGGGGCTCCGGGCAGGGGAGGGGCGGCCTCCCCACACCCCCATGCGGTGTGTCCTGGAAAGCTGAGGATGCTCTGCGCACCTTCAGTCTGCAAGGAAGGCCTTCCTTTCTGTGGCTGCGACAGCCCCTTCCCTCTGTGGGGCCCACAGCAGAGAGCCAGCCCCACGGTCTGTGCAAGCCGGGGCTCTGACCTCTGCCTGCACAGGCCCCGGCCCACCTGGTGTGTGGGCAACCTGGCTGTGAACCCGGCCCCACTTTGCAGCTGCTGACAGCCGGGTTCCAGGGAAGGTCGTGCCGGAGCCGGGGGGCAAGGCAGAGTCTGGGTCACTTTGCTGGACTCTGCTGACCCAGAGGCTGCCCATCGAGGGGCCCGAGGCTTGAAATTTCCACAACGTTCTACGGAGGACCAGTGAGAGCACCTGCCTCCTGAGCAAATCGGTGGCCGCCCCCAGTGAGTGCCGCCGGCCCCCACGTGATGCCACAGACAGCACGCCTGGGGGCTTCCGTGCTGTGTCGCCGGGCACGTCACAGGAGCATTAATGGGCCTGGGTGTCGAGGCCCAGGGGCTCCGTACCACTTCTGGGAAAACGTTTAGCTTTCATATCACTTGGGTCCTGCTAAAAACCGAAACCGAAAAAAAAACCCCAAACACCTTAATAACAGAACCAGCTTCCCTGGAGGAGGCAGGCCCTGTCACCCCGGCTCCCACAGGTGACCGTGGAGCCAGCCCAGTCGGCGGAGATCCCCATCGGCGCAAAAGGGCCGCTGGATGCATCATTCGGCGTCCTTTCTATCTGGACGGAAAAATGAGGCCCAGAGAAACGAAGCGCACAGACCTGGGAAGTGAACGGCGAGGGGAAAAACTTCTCAAGAAAGTGGTTCAGCCCCTCGCCGCGGGCTGCGTGTCCACCCAGCTCTCCCAGGGCAGAGCCTGTAGCTGGGCCCTGGTCCTCCAGCAGCAGGTGCTGGTGCTTCTCCGGAACTCAGGGCAAGGCTCTGAAATGCCCCCGGCGGAGGTGGGGAAGGGACTCCTCTCTTCGGTTAAAAATAGATGCTTTCTTGCCAGAGGCACAAGGAACAGGACCATTTTTTTTTTAATGCTTATCTTTGAGAGAGAGTGAACAGGAAGGGGCAGAGACAGAGAGGGATGGAGAATCTGAAGCAGGCTTTGTGCCGACTGCAAACAGTCCGACACGGGGCTCGAACTCACTGACTGTCAGATCTGACAGTCGGTCGGCTTAACCAACAGAGCCACCCGGGCGCCCCAAACAGGAACATTCTTTGAGCTGGCCACACAGAGACAGAAGATGTGCAAATAAGTGAGGCAGGTGGGGGTGAGTAGGGAGAGGTAGAGTGGAGTCTGTGGAGAAGGGCCGCGGATGGAAGCCTGGGTGGGGCTGGGGCTGAGCAAGCCCGTTCTGTGGGTAGGGGCGAGGGAGCGTGCGCTCCCTGGGTCTTGGGCTTGGGGACAAGGCGGCAGAAAAGGCTCTGCTCGACCCTACAGCACGGTCACCTGGGAACGATTCACGTCACCCAGAGAGACTGATTTTTCAAAGTCTGAATTTACAGTCCAACTTCAGAAATAAACCCCAAAGTTAGGGTTTGTGGAGAGGAGGCTCTAGTAGGATTTAAAATGAACAGGGCAGCAGCAGTGTGTGGATGGGGGGCCCGTGTGTCCCCCTTGGACAGTGTTCTATAAGACCAGTTGCCAGGGTTCCTGTGGGCCCTCCTCTGTCCCAGAGGGTGGCCACAGAGCACAGCAGATGTGGCCACACCGCCCAGGCAGGCCACAGCAAGGGGCCTTGGTGATGAGTTGAAAGGCAGAGGTCAGGGAGACGGTGGCCAAGGGCTCAGTGTTCCGTGGGCACGCGCATCCTCCTTGTCTCTCACAGCCGGACCTGGATCACGGTGGTGTGGACCATGGACCCAGCTTTACAGAAGTCAGCAAGGCTAGTCTAAGAAGTGAGGGCGAGTGGGACTTGGAAGCTAACGCTTCTCCATCTCTGGACACGCCTCGGGATGGGAGAGGCACCGCGACTGTTCTCTACTGAAGATCCAGTAAACAGAGGGCAGCGCTTGAGTGGGGCGTTTAGAGACGGAACAATGGCATCACAGGGTGGATTAGTCACGCAGGTATTTACTGAATTGCCGGGAGCGGGGCAGCTGTGGGCACTGGGATGGACCGTGAAAGGCAAGTACCCTAACAGGAGAGTCAGGACAGGTCTTTGCATTGGGACCAAATAAAGGACCAAGCCAGCGAAGAGAGAGTGACAGGCGGTGTGCTGCAGGAGAGAGACTGTTCGAGTCAGGGACCTCCTGTGGGGCCGAGGGGGCCGGGTCCTGGGCGGCAGCCTGAGTGCCACGAGGAAACGGGCCAGGCGAGGAGCTACCGATGAGCCCGGGACATGGGCACTAGGGAGACTCCTAGCGAGAGATGCCAGTTTGCTCGAGCTTGGTTTAAAAAATTCCCGCAACACATTCGCCACCTCAGGTCTTTACCACGGCTCTACTGCGCGTGTCATGGGGGGGTGTCTCCCCAGCGAGTCCCTGTTGTGGTTTCTGCTTGTCCTTGTGCTCAGAGACATTCCTGGAGTCTCTTAAGATAGGAAGCGAGCCGCTGTCTAGGGAGCACCTGGCCTGAGGCCCCTGGGTCAGCACGGTCCAGACTGGACGGCGACACTGTGTGATGGTCACGCTGAGTTGGTGGCAGCCTGTGGGCCGAGTATTACTCTTGAGGGTGAAAAGGAGGCAGAGGCTATGGGGCAGCGGACTCCTGATGGCCTGCGAAGAGGGCCCTGAGGCCCAGCCCCTGCCCAAGGCTGCACGCGCACAACTGCGTCCTGAGCGAGTGGGCTGCGCACGTGACTTTCTGATCACCCTCCTCAGACTTGCTCACTGGAAGGCACCGTCAGGGTCACACCCACCGAGAAACCTACCTGACCTGCACACGTTACCTTTTTGCGTTTTCTGAAGGAGACAACAGATGGGTTTTCCCGTTTCTCTTGTGTGAATTCTGGTCTTTCAGAATTCCGGTCTTGGAAACCCTCAAGTGATTGTGGCCGAAACGAGGTTCCCAGGAGCCCCCACCAGGATTCTAGCTCAGGAAACCTTGCAGGGGGAGTGCACAACCCGAGGCCACGTGTCTTTCTGGAAGACAGTTTCCAGCCAGACGGACCAGACTGCCCGGCATCCTGGGAATCTCCCTCCTTGAGGTCAAGGATGTCTAACTCATCTCCCCGCGAGGTACAGGGGCAGCACAGCAGGTGCCCTGGTCTGTGGGGCGGGCCGTGTGCGGTGGTTCTGGTGCCGCTTCCGGACATGGGCAAAGCCAACCTGACAGCCCTGGCGCCGCCCAGGGCAGACGACAGTCGTCACTATGTCACTAACATGGGACCCTCACCCCAGCTTTCAGAAGCTAGTTCTGAAACATTTGTTCCTGCTCAAAACCAAGAGGCCAGACACCCCGACTCCCTCCCCCAGTACATGGGAAGCGGGCTCCCTGGGAAAATGCTGGGGTGCGTGTCACAATAAATTGCAGCTGAAACTTTGGAGGTGTTACCTCGTTTTGAATTCACTAGTAATTTCTTAGGGATGCTTGGCCTACATCCTGTTGTTTGTTCCGGCTTTATCAGCTGCCATGTCTGAGCAGTTCTCAGTGTGGCACGAATCAGGGTCTCCTCCCCTGGGCAGGGAAGTGGTGGCCCTTTGGCCACGTCCTGTCATCGGACTGCCTTACTCCTGAGACAGACAGATGTCTGCAGCATGGACGTGTTCCGACTGAAAGCCTTGAAGCAGTTCCCATCTGACCAGGGCTGTGACCTGAGGTCGGGGGGAAGCACGAGCTGTTTGTGTGGTTGGTTACATACAATTTCTGTATTTTTAGCAAAAGAACGTCTTCCTCCTTGGAAGAGGCACCTGCACCAGCGAGAAGACAAATCACAGTGAAGAACGTGATCTA
This sequence comes from Suricata suricatta, assembly GCF_006229205.1. Lineage (NCBI taxonomy): Eukaryota > Metazoa > Chordata > Mammalia > Carnivora > Herpestidae > Suricata > Suricata suricatta. The sequence goes on from NC_043702.1 coordinate 111,748,542, forward strand.
TTTAAACTTACTTTTTATTATCATTTTTATTTTCCAGTTACCCAGCATGCCACAATCTGATTGCTGACCTGGATGAAACAGAGTGAAATAAATGGTTTACAAAGAGATATTTACATTCATCTGATTTGTTTGTGAGATGCCACAGCGCCCCACGGCCTTCCCGGTGGCCGGGCCAGTCGCGTCCACTGCCCCGCGGCGCCCACGTGGCCAGGGCGGGCTGCAGAGCCGGCCCAGGAGACCTCCTGCGGCCATGTTTGCAGAAATGGCTTGAAGTTAACTATGTTTTGATAAATCTGCTTATTTGTATCCTGTTACACACGTGAGTTTCAATAAATGAACTTTTGTAAAGACCTGAATTGAAGCGTTTCCTTTTTACCTTGTTGTGATGAACGAAACACACCAAAAAGGCACATATTTTAACTAGGCCAAAGGGTATTAAGGACCAGACTTTCTTCCTGCCATTCACGTTTCTCTCCCTCTTCGTGGGCTAGACACCGTCCCTCCACTTCCTACGCTCTGACTCAACGTCCCGTATGACTCCATTATTGACCATCCTGCTACTCTGCACAGTCAGGAGACCCCAGAAAGCACTGCTCTCCTGTCCGCCCCGTTAACAACAAAAACAGACAAGGAAGTGTCTTTGGCTTGGTGGTGTCGGGTTTCTTCTTCAATGTGCGGTGTTTGAGAGGAACCTGAAAATGTACTTCGTGCAATTACAGAACTGACTTGGAGTTCTACCAGATCTGTAAACAGAGTGCTGTTTTTGCTCCAAATAGTGTTTCTACCATACACAGCTAAGCCCTCGGATGCTGGAAAGGAATCAAGATGGGCGCTGAAGATGCTGGGTTGTCTGTGAGGAGGACAACGGAACACCGCAGGCTGCAGGGCCCTGACCTCGGGCTGCTCTCCCCGCCGGCGACCCTGCACCCTCGCCCTCACCCTCAGCATCCCTCACCCGTGCCTCTCAGGATGGGTGGGGATGCGGCGGCAGCAGTGGGATGATACACACGCAAAGGCCGTTCAAGAGTCTCTTGACCACGGACAAGGTTCAAGCCTGGAAGAGCAGAACGTCTATTTGGATCCAGTTTTCAATCTCAAATGTGCTAGACATAAAGGGTGTCACAGAAGGTATGGTAATTGTCCCTAACTGTTTTAGGAATACAGTAAATGACACAATATTCTAAAAATAGCACCTTTAAAGAACTGTTAAGAGGTCACTTTATCTTAGCCTCCTGGACCGGTCAATCCCAGTGGTTTTGAGAGAAGAGCACAGGGAAGAATGCCCTCGGATTTGGCTGTGTGACACACACGTGCATGCCTGACTCACTTTGGTCCCAAAGCCATTCCCCTACTTAGCTTAGTCCCAGAAGCCAAGTTTCTACGATAGTAAGTTTATGAGGTAAAATCGGAAAAAGGCCCCATCCAAAATGCTTCTAGAGAGAGGAGACCGTGGGGCAGCCGCTCTACCCGCCGAGCAGCCCCGGCCGCAGCGCTCGCCTGCGGACAGACACCCTCGGAAGGGAGGCGTGCGGAACAGCGAGTTTTGCGTTATCAGGAAGACGTCGCCGATGAGCTACACTCCTCAAGAGAGTTCTGGGTCCAGACCGTCCGCTATGAAGACTGTTAGGTCTCACTGAACACATCTCCAAGGAGACCCGCTCCGTCCCTGACTTCACGGAGACCTGCCCCGAGCCCACCGCGGCACGGCCGACCTCTCCCCTTAGGAAGTGGCCCTGCATCAGTCTGCACGACCGCACTACTGCCATGTCACTGAAGTAACAAAAGAATCCTGTGTGTGTGTCCGGGGCTACAAGAAACTGCCGTGTTTTCCTGTCACATTTGACGGAGGGTAGGGGAGTACCAGCTGGAGCTGTTACAGATCTTTTGTTTTCCAGAAAAGATGAGTTTCTGAGATTACAGACCCATGTCCAACAACAATAAACAGAGAAGTAGCAGATTGGCATAGTGCTTTATTTACGCTGTCTGTACGAAGGGAAATAATGTGCATCCCTATCATAGACGTGTAAAAATACTGAGGATGTACAGTGTACAAAAACAGTTTCTTGTAGTTATTTCACATCCTTGTGGGTCATATACTTAAGGAAATGAACAGTTTTAGTATGACCAACAGTAAGAGTAATACAGTTTCTTGGGTTCATAGTTGCGTCTGCTTAAAATCCTTAACCAGATGACTAGATCTTGCGCGGATCTAATGAAAGAACTAGCAAGGTCAAGAAATGTCACAAACTATAAAGCTACAGGGAGGTAATTCAATTACCAATTTAGAGGTTTTCTTTTTATTTAAATAAATACTTTACATTTCATGCTTGCCTGTAATGCACTACCAGGAGCAAGATCAGGAAATTCTACTGGAGACAGTACAAACAGTAGCAGCAAAGTGTGTGCGCTGAGGTGTAGGGCAGGGACCCTGCAGTTAGTAAGGGAGGCCCTTACCCTTCGTCCTCTAGGAGAAGCAAGGGGCCCCTGCAAGAACAGTCAGCTCTGAGAAGCTGGAAATCAGGTACGGGAAAATGGAAAATACTGGAATAATGCTATGTAGTTAGTGTTGAAAGCAAAGCTGTGAGCAACCTGCCAGAAATCCAAGCAGAAATGGCCAACTTCCTCCCGGGTGGCTGCATTAGGACAAGAGGGCAGACGTCATGAGAGTTAGTGCGGGTGGAGTCCACAAAGTCTGAACCGAATTCTGACAGAATGATCCCAGGTTTCAGGCCTTGCCCAGCTGGCGGCAACCCACACCACAGCCATGGGAGGGCAGGTGCAGAGATCTCCAGAAATCTCCCTCTACACACGTCTGTTTTCCTGTCGCTCCTCGGCGCCAGCGGATGGAGACCTGGGAGTGAGAGTGGGGGAGGTGGGGGAAGTCTGGAAATCGGAGCCAAGGGAACACCTCTGTGCCCCTGGCGGATCTTGAGGCTGAGAGTGCTGGGCCCCGAGAGCAGGCTGGGAGGCTTGGCCAGCCTGGGGCACCGTCCATGCAGTCACGGACCTTTAGGAGTGTCCCCGGCCAGGGTCATGGAAATCCCCTTAAGGTTTGGGGGGTGGAAGCTATCGAAGTGCTTAGTGTACAGGGCTCCCCTTTCCCTCAAAAGGGACGGAAGCTCCGTGAGAACAACAGCCAGCCTCAGCCGCCTTCTCTGCCTCTCTCTGTCCCTCCTGTACGTAATGGATGCGACACAACTTACAGGACATACCTCCTAATCTACTTTATAGTCAAAGTGAAACATTCAACATAATTCCAAGGGAAGAAAAAACCAAAAAAGTGAAGCTACATGTGTCAGAAAGAATGAACTACCATCTCCTGTAACTTCCTACTCGATGCTGAGGAAGAACCCCACTCAGGTAGAAATACGAAAACTTAGGGTGACACCTAGGTCTGAGTATGTCTTAGCTGCCTTAGTAAAATGCCCTCTAACCCCTCAGCCCCAGTGGCCCGCCCACCGCCAGCAGTGGCGACTCCTGCACAGACCACATTTCCAGCGTCACGAGGCTAAGACATCTGCGTACGAATAGGATTCATCCTACTCAGAAAGTCACTCGCTCTTGCGCACAATGCATCTCGACAGTGACAGCACGTCATGCCGCAGTCTTCCACGGGAGCTGTCAGGTCACGTGACCAATCCATCCCCAGGGTCGCTCCGTGGGGCCGGCTGGCTGCCAGCTTCCGCAACAGGGCCCCCAGTCCCCGGACTTCATAGGCTGCTTTGGAAAATGTCAGCTCCTAGCACCAAAGGGTTTAATCTGAAGATCATCATTAATGAAGGAGAAAGATGAGGTCTGCATACATGTCCCCTCTCAGTGAAAAATGTTGGAACTGGGGGACATGAGTATATACAGAAAAAGAAAAGTTGGAGGTGTTCTTTTTTTGTGTTGTTTTGTATTTTCCCTGATGGCTTAATTCAGTGATAAATGTACCATGAGCAGAATAAACACACCAGGTTCTCACCCCTTACTGCCTACTGTGTAAATACTCGAGATGTGTTCGTTTTGCCAAGCCAAGTTCGCTCCTCACGGTCACGCGGGGCTCAGTCTCCACCCCCCGTGCCACGCGGCCAGGTGCCAGAGCCCGTCCGTCCTCCAGCGAGCAGCACCGACATCCTTCGTCTCATCAACCCCTCGGCTTGGAGAGTTTGGGATTTTCCACACTTTCAGCACCAAGGGGTTAAATGACAGCATCTCTTCTCTCAAAGCCAGATTCTAACCAAGATGTACAATTTCAGGGCCTCATCGGATTTTGTCACATAGGAGAAAAAGTGCATGCCTCATCGGCGTGTACATCCTTGCACATGGGTCAAAATTAACTGCAGTGAGTCTGTTTCATATAAGTTGGCGCTGCATTTGCTAACATGACACACAGTTTTCTTCACTAAGAAATAAATACTACTGCAAAATAAACAAAATCGTAAAAGGACATTCAAAGTTTTAACATCTGAGAAAAAGCTAATTCACGTAGAACTCAAAGTAAAAACTTAAAACAAATAAGGCAAACACCTGTTTACCTTGGTGTACAGATTTTGGTGAGAAGCAGGGTCATTATACCTGTCTACATTCTTCAGCCATCAGAGGTGATAAATATCAAGAAGGGAAAGAGGTTTCCACGCACAGGGAAAAAATTAAAAAAACAAAAAAGCTCTCTGGTGCAAATGGTTTCATAGCCCCATTAAGTGACCCGCCTTCGCCGAGCACAGGCCGCCGTTCCTGGCGGACAGTGTCCATCTGCCCACGGCCGCCCTCGAGGTGTGGACGTCTGGGCGGGGCGGCAGGCTTCTGGGCAGCGTCCGGTGGGGACTGAGTGTGTGTGTATCGAGCTAGCTCCACGGTGCGTCAGGCCTCCGCTCGGAGGCCTCCCTGCGGCTCCAGCCAGGTGTGCGTGCGCTCCCCACTCTGTGCACTGAGCCGAGAGGCTCTCCTACAACCCCGACTGTGCACATCACTGCCCCGCCGCAACCGCTCGTTCTGAATTACACGCTAAGTCTTCTTAGTCTAATTAGTTTTTGATTTATCTTCTAGAAAGTTAAAAAATGTACCTAGAATCAGTGTATCTCATTTAGCCTTCACTGTTAGGGAAAAACAAAAACCAAAGGATCGAAAGGTGACAACTGTGCACAAATGAACACTGGCGGGCTCGTGACTTCCAAAGATTGTAAAATTACCTCGTAAAGTTGCTTATAGAACAGTAAGACAGTAGCAGCAGCAGCATGAGACCGTAGACGGAGATACAATTTCATGCAAAAACAAATAGGTGTGTCTGCGTACAGGCGTGTTCTCGTGGGGGTGCGCGTGGGCCGGGGTGTCTGGGGGCGCTCCTGCTTTGTAAGAGCTACGACTGGTGTGGAGTCCAGGAATCTTCTCGAGGAAGAAACTCTCAGCTGACCGCGGAGGAGCAGAGCGCGGGCCTCACTCCCGGCCACTGGCAGAGTAGGAGAACTGAGGGAAGTGCGGCCGCCGCTCGCTGTCCACGCCGTCCATGCCGTCCTCGTCATCTGCGGGCAGAAAGCAGCCGCTTAGCCTTACATTGATCTTTTGCAGCACGATCTCTGGTCTATTTAGTTCGAGCTCCTAGCATCATGAGAGTTAACAGAGGCAACAAGCTCCTGGAAGCTTGGGTTTGTCAGCAAACCACAGACTAATTAAACATAATCCAAAACCATCCCACTTTCAAACACATGATCCGCAAAAACATAACACTGTCAAATCATCTCCTTCAAGACACGATCATGTTAAGACTCAATATGCTGTGAAAAAAATACTATTGAAGAACACAAGATTGTTTTTAAATACGAAGGAATAAATGAGCCTCTGTAACCTTCAATCTCAAGAAATAGCACACGTCAAAGTTACGAGGGTCAAACCTAAGGCATCCTGTTTGTCTAGAATCCACTACCAACTGCCTTCAAATGCATACATTTTTTTTCCTGGTGCTTTAGGTGTGACTGCAAAATAAAGCTTCATGTGGGCCCTTGATTTTACAGTACTCACATTATTTACTCTACATCTCCTATTTGTCTTTAGTCACCGTTCCCAGTTCCCAATTTCCCTAAAATGCAACCTTAACCAGAGTAAAGAGAGGGTCAGATATCAGCATCCAAACGCTGGCTCCTCCGGAAGTCACAGCAGGAAGAACCCTGGGGGCACGGAAGGAGCTGCCCTCACCCTCCCTGCCTGCCCATATCGGAAGGAACACCGATGGCCACCCAAGCCTTTCTCAGGACTGCTCTGGCCACTGAGGTCCTGCCCGCAGGGGGCTTTTCCTTGTACGTGGTCACGTGTGCAGTACCCCCATCCACACTGTCTCTTGTGCTCTTGCCAGATTTGGCCCAGAGCCAAAATGCACCAGTGGGGGGTGCATGGAGGGGCCGGTGTCTGCCCAGGTCAGAGCCTGCAACACCATGCACGGGCTCCTGCTCTGCAAGCCGGGTCGCAGGGAACATGCTGACCGGGCACAGGACCCATGCTAAAAACCCAAGACGCATCTGGAACAAGGAAGCAGAGGTCAACTCCCCATTCCGCATCAGAACCCCCAGTCTGAGGAGCAGTCCGCTGCCTCATTTTCTTAGAGCCATTAACACTTGTAATCACAGGGCATTATGAGCTACTAGATCTCAAAAAAATCCTCTTTCCTGCAAGAGGAAGCCGAGGACCAGTCACAGGCAGCATGTGTGACCATACTCCCAAGTCTGTTCAATCCACACCCGAGAGAACAACCTGGCATGTGGCCGCAGCTGTCTGTGGGGAAGGAGCACCGAGTGCTGATTAGCCCCACACAGTAACTCCACTCCGCATCACAGAAGCAACGTGGCCAGTGGGGAGGCGACCGCCGCGTATCACCGAGGCTTTGGGACAAAACCTCTGTGCGTTGGCGTCTGGATGGCTGCGGCCATCTCTCCCCAGTGACACTGCTTCAACTCTTACAGTTCTAAGATCAAGACAGAATGGAAGCCCACTGCCCCACTGGGGCTGTACCTGAGTAGTGCTTCAACATATTCATCTTATACAACCTGCTGGGTCCTGGCAAGACCACGGACGCTGAGGGAATCGGGAAGCTCAATTTCTCTCTAGGTTTCAACTTCCTCCCTTATAAATGAAAGTTAAGAGGTTCTTTACTTCTGGCAAGTCTTAAGAAAGAAAAGCACACTTGTGCATATCATACGTAAGCAGCTCCTTGTGGTCGGGCCCCAGACTACGGGCTGGAAACCCCGGACCCCCAGGCAGCCGCAGACCGGCTGGAACAGCACAGTGCCACAACCTTCCCTCTTGTGGCTGCTTGCTGACAACCAGCACCTCCACTCCCTTGCCTTTCACGAAGGAAAGGGGGAAGGAGAGTGGGAAAAGGTCTGAAGGGAAGAGGAGGAGAGAAAACTACTGCAACGGGCTTGTGAGCCACAGACATGAGGTCTGAAGAAGTCTGGCTTTTCCAGTCTGCCCCTCAGACTCCATTTTATCCTCGCTGCTGAACTAATGACGACAGACACATACTTCTTTTGTCGGTAGAGAACATCTGGAAGTTATATTTGGTAGCTTTCCCTCCTTTAAAGCCCATGCATATGGGCTATTTATCGAAGAGTGCGCATATACCTGTGTCTGTGGAATGATCTTAGGTGGTACGTGAATGTATAGTTTTAACAGACATGTAATTCACTTTGTATGGATCCAAAGCTTACAAACAAACTAAATTATGTCTCCACAGATATTAGTGCTTAAGACAAAGCTAAATAAAAATGGTGATTCCATTTAGAGTGAATTTAGAACTATTAAGAACACAGGAAACCAGAATTAGAGCAATTCAGAGGGTGGTCCAGGAGTGAGCCGCTGGGGACGCACAGGAGGGTCTATTTCAGAATCCTCTCAGCTGATGGCAAAAGAGTGCGTCAGAACAGTAAGGAAGGGCTAAGCTGTCTTCAATTTAGTCTAGTTCTTGGGCTGCAATTCTTCTTTTGTAATTTTTCCGGATCCCAAAAATGTTTCTCTTTGCTACCTGTCTTTGGTATTTCCACTTGGGAACTCCCATGTTCTTTTATGAGATAAAGAGAAAGACCACACTCAAGTGGGGAAGGGGAGAGAGAGAGAGAATCAGGAGGTTCAGGCAACTGAAGGTTGGAATTGCCATCAACTTCCATGGCTGTGGGGGAAGGGCAGATGACTGAAGTTTGAGACAGCTATCAGATATGCATTTGGCTATTCGAGTGCAGAGTTTGGGGAGCTGGGAAGATCCAGGTAAGTCCAGGGAGAGGGATAAATGTCAGAAACCAATGGTACTTAACATTATGAAATCGGATGAGGTTATCAGTGGAACCAGAAAAAAAGCTGTTCCCAAGCTGATTCTTGGGGGCACTTTAACATTTAGAAATGTGAAAGATGAGTTGGAACTAATAAAGGAGACAAAGAAGGAGGGGCCAGACAGGAGGGAAGGAAAATAAGAGTTTGATCTTCAAAGTTAGAGGATCTGTGAGGGATCATGACCTGAGCTAAAATCAAGAGTTGGAGCTCAACCAACAGAGCCATCCAGGTGCCCCAGGAACTCCACATTCTTAAGTGGAATGGAGTGAATCACTGTGGAATTTGATCTTGAAAATATCCGATAAAAAAAAAGACTAGGGGTGTCTGGGTGGCTCAGTCAGTTAAGCGTACAACTTCGGCTCAGGTCACAATCTCACAGCTCTTGGGTCCGAGCCCTGTGTTGGACTCTACGCTGACAGCTCAGAGCCTGTAACCTGCTTCAGATTCTGTGTCTCCCCCCGACCCCTGCCCCTTCTCTGCTCACACTCTTGCTCTCTCAAAATAAACAAACATTAAGAAAAAAAATTTTTTTAAGTGGCTGTTTTCTTCAATTACACTCAAAGATTTCCAATGGTCCATTAGATTTACTTACATTTTTCAGGTGGTGTTATTGTAATAGTCTGAGCTGTAAATTCTTCATCAAAATATCTGGTGTCTGTCTCAGATGTTACTTGAGGCTTAAAAGGAGGTACAAGCTGCACGGAGAAAGAACAAGAGTCCTGTTAACAGGCTACAGTTTAGGAAAACTCATTTCTAGGATAAGATTAAGGAGCAAATGAGTAAGTGAACAGTGCCAGAGACACCACACTGCTGAGTCACTGTGTTCGGGAGACGTGGGGCTTGGCTTCCCAGTCAATAGTCGGAGCACAGAACAGGAGGTACTTGGTTGTTCTGTATAAAATTTGAGGGATTATGTGAAATAGGACAAATGAAAACCAAAGAATAGGATAGAAAGAGGATGCTAAAAAGTCCTAGTTTTCCCCCAATGACAACCATGCACACAAACGATATGGATGGAAAGCCCCTGCAACAAAACACAGGCTCTGCTCCATGCAGCGAAAGCACAGCCTGTCCCTTGTCCTCTCCCTGGCACCTGGCCCACTGGATTGTATTCTGAAGGGCACAACCTAACGATAGTTCTTCTCGGTCACCAGGTGCTGCCCCTGTACTTGGCAAAGAACGACACTGCTCACCTCAGCTGGGCGTCACTGCCTGCCTCAGCTCTGGGATGGGGTCTTGGCGCAAACGTTTCATCCCTAGGCTGCATCAGATCCTCATCCGGGACCGAGACCTGAGAGAGGGTCAGAGTGACCGCTCTAGGAAGTGATGGGCGGGATTCTTCTGCCTTGGACCCGCTGCAGGCACGGCGCTGCGGAAGCCTGGGCTGCTGAACGTCACAGAGCCTCAGGCTTCTGTGACCTCCACCTGCCAGGGTGCAACTCCTGCTCATCAGGGCTCTGGTCTCACAGGACAGTCTCCTGTTCACACAGGGAGCCCCGACCCAGGGACTGGAGTCAGAGTACATGCTCTTCTGAGTGCCATTCAGAATACAAGATACTGTTTTTACTGTTTTTATTTTTCATTTATTTGTTTAAAGATTATTTTTATTTATTCTGAGATACACAAACACACACACACACACACACACACACACACACACAGAGTATGAGCGGGGGAGGGGCAGAGAGAGTCCAAAGCAGACTCTGCACCACCAGTGAAGAGCCCGCAGGGCTCAAACTCACGAACCTCAAGATCATGACCTGAGCCAAAGTCAGATGCTTAACGAACTGAGCCACCCAGGTGCCCCAGGAGACACTGCTTTTACAATAAAATTCCCGTTTGGGCAGAAAAATGGAAAACAGAGTGACAGAAATCAGTATGTTTTATACAAACTTTATGAGACACATAACTGGTTTTACCTCAATGCATTTTCCCTCTCTTACTGTCATCAAATGTATGCTAAATAGGCACAGACCTTTAAATTATTCTCTAGACAGACTTACGTTTTAAAACCCTGGAGGGTTAAGCAGAATGAACAGCACGTGTTCGGGATGGAGGGCCCCACCTCAGTTTGGGGCACATGTAACAAGAGCGTCTTCAATCTCTTTTCTTCTTACCGTTCTTTCTCTTGCCCCCTGTACACAGCCATTCTAAAGTCGGCCATTAGCAAGCACTCTTTGGGGGATGGACCTAATTCAAGCTCCACCTGTCACTGTCACTGGCAGTGGCTTCAGAAGAACAGCCTGGCTCTTCTCCCACAGCTTCAACCTCACTGGGCCCAGCTCCTCTGACGGAATCCTCCTGCCTGCACTCAGACACGGGGGCCTTCCCGTACACACACACACACACACACACACACACACACACACACACACACACACACAGGAACAGCAAAGGTGATCGGGACCAGATAACTTGGGGTTCTCCTCTTTGAAGAAGGAGGGGTCACCACCTCTCTGCAGGAAACCAGAGACCGGGGCACCATTTTACAAATGTTCAAAAAATGGTTCTGCATCCTTCCAATCAAAAATTCAACAGAAGAAATTCTTCTTGGCAGAGGTGGGCTTCTGGGCAGGTGCAGTGGGCTTGGCTAACCTCTGTCCAACCCTCCCAGCGGTTTCCTCTGAGGGCAAAGGCTGACCTTCAGTTAGGGGGAGAGCTGCTGGCCTTCCAGGGGAGATAATGGTCACTCAAGCAGAACTGAAACAAGATCTGAAAACAGTTCTCAGTGGTTCCAGGAGGCTTAAGCTGGTCTCTGCTCAGATGTCCCAATGCTGCAGAGGCTTACCTGGCCTCCTCTCCCAGAGGACCACCCTCCCCACCCCTTCTAGCCTCACACTGCTTCATTTCTCCCCACACGGCGCTTCAACATCTGACCCGACACAATTACACACACACACACACACACACACACACACACACACAAAACAGACTTACATTTGTTTACGGTCACTACTGTGACACCCTCTCCCAATAAAACAGAAGCTCCGTGAGGGTGGGGACTCACTGACATACAATAAGCTGTACAGATCAAGAGTGAACGTGACACGTTTTGACACATGTAAACACCCAAGAAACTATCACCAAAATCAAGACGTTGAAACATGTGTTTTCTCACAAGCCTGTTGTAAGCCTGTTCTCCCTCCTCCGTCCCTGCAGGCAATGACTGACACGCTTTCTGCCAGGATGGATTTGTTTGTATTTTCAGGACTTTTATGTAAATGGAATTGTATAGCATGTACCCTCTGTCTGTTTTTTTTTTCAGTTAGCACCACTATTTTGACGTCCGTCCATGTCACTTCACGTGTCAACAGCTCACCCACTGCATGGCTGGGTGACAGTCCGTCATACAGGTGCACCACCATCTGTTTAGCCAGCACCTGTCAGTGGACATCTGGGCTGCTTCCAGTTTGCGGGGGCTTACAAATAAAGCTGCTAGGACTCCTGAGGTCCAAGTCGTTGTAGGGAGATGAGATTTCATTCGTTTTGGACAAATACTAAAGAGGGGCTGGCTGGGTTACATGCTAGATGGACAATTCACTGTTTAAGAAACTACCAAACTGTCTTCCCAAAGCAGTTGCTTCATGTTATGTTACTGTCATCGGTGGATCAAAGTTCCAGTTGCTCCATGTTCTTGTCAGTACTGGTTTCGTTGGTCTTGGAGTGTGTGGTGGTATTTTACTATGGTTTTAAGAGATTTATTTCCCTAATGAACAATCTTACTTTTCATGAATTTGTAGCTTCTTAGGTGAAGTGTTTGTTTAATATTTGCCCCGCTCCCCTTTTTGTCATGAAGTGTAGAAAGTTTTTTATATAATCTGTGAGTGTACCTTTAATCAGATTTGTGATATGCAAATAATCTTCCAGTTTGTGACTTTTCCTTTCATTCTCTTAACAGGGCTTCCTGAAGAACACACACTTTTAATGATGTTACCGTCTGATTTATCTGTTTTCCTTTGTGGGTCATACACCACTCTCATCTACGAAGTCTGTGTAACCTACCACCACAAAGGTTTTCTCCTATGTCTTCTGGAAGGCTCTACCTTTAGGACTATGATCTGTTTTGAGTTAATTTTGTATATGCTACAAATTATCTTTTTTAAATACATATGTGCAATTGTTCTGTCATAATCTGTTGGACTGAGTGATCTCTGCATATCTATTCTAGGTCAATTAGCCAGTATGTGTAGGTCTAGATGTCTAGGTTCTCTGTAGTCAAATAAAGATGTTACCTGTCCAGAACAAACTGCCCTGATAACTTAGTACGTCTTGAAGGTGGGCAATGTAGGCTTTCCAACTTTCTTTTGTGTCAAAATTGTTCTGGCTATTCTAGGATTGTGTTGAACTGATGTATCAATTTTGAGAGAACTGTCATCTTAAAAATACTGGGTCTTTGAAATCATGAACACATTGGAGGTCGCCCCTGCTTTCAGCTGTCTTTAATTTCCTTACAGTATTTATTAGTTTTCAGTATGAAGGGCTTTCATGTCTTTGTCAGAAGTGGCTGTAAGTACTTCACGCTTCTTCTGCTGCTGTCATCGGAGATGTTAATTTCCATTCCGGACTGTCTGTCACTGCTGTATACATTTAGTTGTTTTCGTGCTGTGCCATCTTTTGTATATTTATCTTGTATCAAACAACTAATAGGCTAAACTTTAATAGTTCTTTCGTAGATGCCTTCTGGGGTTCTATAAGGTAATCGTGTTGTCCCTGAATAAGACAGATTGACTTCTTTCCAGTCTGAACATATTCTATTTTTCTTTATTCCTTTTCCTGCCCTGGCCGGAAGCTGCAGTACGACGCTGAACCAAGGGAGCACCTCCGCTTGTGAAACCACTCAGTCTCTAACCAGTAGGACATTAGTGAAAAGTTTTCTTTAGATGTCCTTTATCAGGGCAGAGAAGTTTCTAGTTCCTGGTTTACTAGGAGCATTTTTGTTGGTTGGTTTGCTTTTGTTTAAATCAGATGGATGTTGGATTTTCTTGAGTGCTTTTCTTCCCCCTGCATCCAGTGAGACAACCATGTCTATTTCTTAGTTATTGTTAATATGGTAAATTCTAGTAATTGGCTTTTAATTAAATCAACTTTGTATTTCTAGAATATATCCCACTTGGTGATGATGTGCTATTCTTGTATGTATTTGGATTTGATTTGCAAAGTTTATGGTAAGTACTTTACATATAATTTCATTAAGGAAATTGTTCTATAGGTTTTTTACATTACCTTTGCCTGCTTTTGTTATCAGGTTAAGCTAGACTCACAGAATGAAATGGGAAACACTGCCTTATCTTCAGTTCTCTGGAACAACTTGTGTAGAATTGATACTATTCCTTACATAAATGTTTGGGAGAATTCACTGGTGAAACCATATGGGTGGGGAGTCTTTTTTATGGGAAGAATTTTAACTACAAATATAATTTCTTTAACATGTATAAGGATCTTCACGATATCAATTTCTTCTTGGTAATTTGTGTCTTTCAAGGGATTTGTCCATTTCAGCAAAACTGTTGGTTTTACGAACATGCAGATTTTCATACTATTTCCTATTATCCATTTAATGCCCATAAAAGCTATAGTGAAGCCACTCCTCTATTCATGATATCCATAACTTGTCTTCCTACTTTTCTGTTCACTTTGGTTAGAAATTTATCAATTTAGTTAACCTTTTTTTTTTTTAATTTTTTTGAATGCTTTTTATTTATTTTTCAGAGACAGAGAGAGACAGCATGAGCAGGGGAGGGTCAGAGAGAGAGGGAGATACAGAATCTGAAGCAGGCTCCAGGCTCTGAGCTGTCAGCACAGAGCCCGACGTCAGCACAGAGCTCACAAACCGTGAGATCATGACCTGAGCCGAAGCCGGACGCTTAACTGACTGAGCCACCCAGGCGCCCCTAGTTAACCTTCTCAAAGAAGGTTAGACACAAAAATAATTAAGATTTTTACATCCTCTTGATGAACTGATCTCTATTATTATTACGACACAATCCTCCTGATCTCCAATAATATTACTTGCTTTGAAATCTTCATAGGCTACTGACATAACCCCTCTAGTTCTCGACAGTAGACATACGGCATATTGTACAGCATATTGTTTCCCATTCTTTTACCTTTATCTATTTGTAATTTACATTTAGATGGGTTTCTTATAGACAGCATATAGGTGTTCTTGCCTTTTATCCAATCTGACAATCTCTTTTAATTGTGGTATTTAGATCATTTGCCCTCGGTGTCATTACTGATCTGGTTCAATCTACCTACCATCTTGCTAGTGGTTTCCTACTTGTCTCATCTGGGACTTCGTTGTGCAGTAATGTTACACCCCCAGTTCCTAGAACACTGCTTGCCACTTAGTAAACGAACATGTCATTCAATCTTGGGGCTGAAGTGAGATGTCAGAGAGCATGTAGTCTACCCTTGTAGAAACAAGGAGACTGAAGCGCACTTGGTAAAATGACTCACTGGAGATGATACAAGTAACAACGAGAGCAGTAAACCCTCCATCTCCCGATTCCAAGCTTTCTCTACTGAGGCGCCTAGAAAGACACGGCATGAAAATGCTTTTGCCTTTGATTTCTTCTCTGGATGTTAGTCAAAGTCAAGACATTCGTTCTGGGAGCACATTTCCTCCCTTCAACTCACACAAAAAGGCAGAAGAGGACCCAGTAAAGCATAAACATCCACACAGGGAAACGAGAACTCTAATTCTGTATATGTTGAAAGGCGTTAGAGAACTTGAAAAAAACCACCACGGGCCCCAACAGAGGTGCCACCACACAAATCTTGGGATGCCCAGCTGCGGTTTCCTCTGAGTCCCAGAGCAGACGTTCACTTTCAACCACTGAACATTTCAAATATGTAATTTTTCTGGGCTGAACTGTGCCCCCTCCCCACATCCATATGTGGGAGTCCTAACTCCAGTGACTGGGAAAGAGGGCCTTTCAAGGGGTGACTGCATTAAAACGAGGTGTCAATGTTGGCCTTAGTCCAACCTGACAGGTGTCCTTGTAGGAAGGGGAGATGTGGACACACAGAGACTTCATGGCACGCACAGGAAGAGGAGAGACCACGTGAGGATGCACAGGTAAGGCGGCCATCCGTAAGCCACGGAAAGAGGCTTCAGAAGCAAGCAAGCAACTCTACCAGTCTCCTCTCTTGGAGGCCCAGTCTCCAGAACTGCAGGAAAACCAATTTCCATGAGGTCGCCCAGTCCACAGTACTCTGACATGGCAGCCGTTAACGGCCCATCACATCCATTTTCTATTTTGACGTTAATCCATTATCATCTTACTTTTCCCTCCCCCACTCCAGACATAGTTCTCAAAATACTCCTGTGTCAACTGACACACTGCAAACTCTCATTCAGGAATGCACAAGTACCAGCCGAGTCCAGAAACATTCAACTGTACATCTCAGCTACCCCCTCGGCGGATGGCCACAGGGTCATGAACTGCAAACCTGACCTTTTCCCAACAGACACAATTAACCTAGGGAGTATCTTTCTTTGCTTTATTTGAAAGCTAGTGTGCTTTCAGGAAACGTAGCCCTGGACGATGTAAGCAGGAAGACCACAGTGCTGGCTTCAGGACTTTGCTTGCAGGTTACTGCGGAGGCATCACCAGGGTGCATTTACTTGTCCAGCCCCGGGACCACAGCCCCGTAAATCATCCCACACTACCCCTCTGCCAGAGTTACATGTTACCAAGTCACACTATCCCTTAAAGCACTGTGCTGCTTTTTGGCGTAAGTGAAAGAACAGAGAGAAAGTATGTCCCTGAACTTGTTATAGTAAGTCACATTCCCCACTCCTGGTGGCTGGAATGACAGCAGGGGGTACAGACAGCACAGTCTCTAAGGGTCAGTGTCCTCTAACCTTCCCCAGCAACCAATCAATTGTTCCCATCTGCCTTTTGTCTTCTTCCTTTTGTCTTCAGGGCAGGCACTCTAGAAATCCACTACATGGCTTGAAACTTGCAGGGAAAATGGACACAATGACAATGGGACCCCAGTTGTCACCCTATTTGAATACTACAGTTATGTCCACCACTCTGCACTTGATCTTAGCCAAAAGGCTGAGAAGTAATTTCTGTCCACCACTCGGATGTGGATCGAGAAAGACTGAGAACGCAGATACTAGCAATAAAAACTGCCAACACTCTGGGGCAGCTGGGAGTCTCAGTCAGCTGGACGTCCGGCTCTCGGTTTTGGCTGAGGTCATGATCTCAGTTTGTGGGATCAGGCCCCACATTGGGCACTGAGCGGACAGCATGGAGCCTGCTTGGGATTCTCTCTCTCCCTTTCTCTCTTCACCTCTTCCACTCGTGCATGTGCACTCTCTCTCAGGAAAAAAAAACAAGTGAAGGAGGACAGTTTTTTAAAAAACCGCCAGCACTACTGAAGGCTTAGATTTGCCACAGTCACTAATCCAATGCTGTAATTCTATCTCTTTTAAACAATTCAAGGGAGTAACTAAGCTTAGATAGGTTTACTTAATCACTGTTGTCCTGAAAAACTGATTTTAGGCTTTGTATGTAAATGCTCACACGCTCAGGAAAAGTGGGACTATGGAAAGGGTGTATTTCTAACACAACTAATGAATCTTTGGCAAACCTTACTTAATTATATGATCTGCTAAGCTTTACAATACCAATAAACATTTCTTGAAAGATGACTAGAAACTCAAATAACTACACTTCATTTCCATAAAACCACACAACAGTAATTCATGTGCACAATGTTGAACCTTGATCCTATACACCAAGGGACTCAAGGTATGTATCACACTAATATACACATATTATATCCCAAATTGAGCCCAACAAAGTGAATATGTTAGCTATAACAAAAATTAAATGTTTAATGAATACATCTTTTTTCCCTGCTGGAATTTAGAAGGGCTTTTTAACAGGCGGTATACATGGTTAGCACTGCTTTAGAAGTAATCCCCGGAAATATGAACTCATACTTTCTCTTCCTTGATAGATTTCCTCGTTTAAAAAGAGCTTCACAGGGGCCCTGGGTGGCTCAGTAGGTTGAGCATCTGATTCTTGATTCCAGCTCAGGTCATGATCTTGAGGTCCATGAGTTGGAGCCTGACGCCGGGCTCTGGGCTGACAGCTCGGAGCCCGGAGCCCACTTTGGATTCTGTGTCTCTGTGCCTCCCTCTCTTTTTGCCCCTTCCCTGCTCGTGCTTGGTCTCTGTCTCTCAATAGTAAGTAAATGTAAAAAGAAAGATTTTTATTTAAAATGAAAAGAACTAAGGCCCCAAAGTTTCATACTAGTCAAAGTTATCCAAAAGCGTAAGAATATAAATAAAATTGCAATTACTTTGAATTCAACCCCGAGGTCACACAGAAATTCAAACAGTCCACTTCTCTGCGTGGCCTCTACTAAACTGTAAGCAACCTGCGGACGTGGGTCTTAACGTTTAGACACTGAGCGCTCCTCTCATACTTGGCACAGAGTGTTGGTGAATAAATGCTGTAAAATATTCCTATGAGGTAGTTTAGTCTTAAAGGTACTGAGGCCTACTGAACACCAACAGGCAATGAAAATTACACATTTTCCCAGGGAGTCTGAGTCCGTCACTAAGACCTGGGACAAGCAAAGGGGGGGAAGAGCATGGCATTATCTTGTGGCCGGGCGGTGCACTGAAGAAAACGCACATTCATGGCGAAAGCATAGCAAATAAAGCTCTTTCACCCACAGACCTTTTAGAATGCTTCACAAATGTGAATTTGTGGGACACTTCTTTGCATGAATAAAAAGTGTTACTGTGTCACCAGAAGCAAGGCTATGTTTAACGTGCAACAGTGTGGAATTAAAAAGAAATACTGTTGATGAAGTCCCAAGAGTTCAGTCTTTCTTTCATTTCCCTTGCCTTTGGGGATGTGTCGAGTAGGAAATTGCTGCGGTGGAGGTCTAGGAGGTTTTTTCCTACTTTCTCCTCGAGGGTTTTGATGGTTTCCTGTCTCACATTCAGGTCCTTCAGCCATTTTGAGTTAACTTTTGTGTATGGTGTAAGAAAGTGGTCTAGTTTCATTCTTCTGCATGTTGCTGTCCAGTTCTCCCAGCACCACCTGCTAAAGAGGCAGTCTTTTTTCCATCAGAGACTCTTTCCTGCTTTGTCAAAAATTAATTGGCCATACATTTGTGGGCCCAGTTCTGGGTTCTCTATTCTATTCCATTGGTCTATGTGTCTGTTTTTGTGCCAATACCATACTGTCTTGATGATGACAGCTTTGTAGTAGAGGCTAAAGTCTGGGATTGTGATGCCTCCTGTTTTGGTTTTCTTTTTACATTGTAGTACTTGTTTTCCTTGTTGGGGTGTTTGCTTAATTAATACATTCCGTCAAGGACAGAAATTACATGCTGGTTTTTTTTTTTTT
>NC_043702.1:111767321-111838423 GCF_006229205.1 Suricata suricatta
AATGTATCATAGATAAGCTGCTATATAACGATTGCCACTTCAGATAGCTGTGAAATTAGGTGATTAACTAGCTGTTACTTAACCTTCTAATTTCTGTATAAGTCTAATTACATGAAACAGAAGTTGGTGTTTTGATTTTTTACTTTGCTTTTCTGTTTGGAGTGTCATTGCAACTACTGTATTGTAAATGATGGAAAATAACTGCATATGTTAAAAAAATATGAAACTTTATAAAGTAAAAAAAATAAAAATTTTAAATAAAAAAATAAATAAATTAAAAAAAAAAGAAATACTGTTTTGCTTCTGTTCATGGCCATGCAGCTCCTGGTGGATCAGTCCTCCTATAGGTAATTACAAACTCAGGGAAAAATCCAAAGCTTCTGGGAAGCAACCAGAAACAGGTATATATATATACTCGAGGTGAGCTGAATGCTAGGAAGAAGGCAGTGGCAGTGGACGGATTCCCTACTTCTGTGGTCCTTAGCTCCAGTCTATATCATGTGGGGTGAAATCCCGGATGAGAAATCTAGTCTTACATCACAAAACTTAGGAAGACAGAGTCGGGGATGAGCAGAGCAGCTTCAAGCGGGAGAGCAGAAGTGGGGGATCCCCACACTCTGAGTTAAGTCTGCCTGCATCTCTGGCTGACTCTGGAACCACATGTGCACAGGACAGACTCCAAGCTCCTCAGGGACATCTACATAAATCACCTAAAATTTTAACTGGCGCTCACTGTGGAGGACACAGATGTTGCCATTTGAGTTCAGCCATGACAAACTGCTTACAAATACAAAAAAAAAAAAAATCAATATCAAAACTCTACAAGTTGCTGCTGCTTCACTTCTGCCCCCTGCCCCCTCATCCCCCGAATCTCACAGCAGAGTCTCATTCAGCAAAGGGAATTCTGGAAAGAGTGGCTCAGCCCAGTCAGACTGATTTATTCTGAAGCCATCATGCAAACGAAAATATCTTGCAAGCAGCCAGTGAGATATGACACATAATTTACAAGGGAACACATAACTGAATAAGCACTCACTAAACTATCAACTCACAATTTTATATTCAGTGAAAATATCCTCCGAGAATGAAGGCAACATAAAGACATCATCAGATAAAAGAAAACAAATTTCTTGCCAACCAACTTGCACTACAAGAAATGGGGAAAGCTCTCTCGGCTGAGGGGGAATGTACCAGAAAGGAACCTGGGTCTCCAAGATGGAATGAAGAGATATGGGGGCTCGCTCTTCATTTAGGCAACGTTGATGGTGAGTAGGTGAGTCGACTAACACTGGCTCATGTGTACACTTAACGGGTGAATCACAGCTCAGTAAAACAAATTATTTTTTAATTAAAAAAATTAAAAGAATAAAGAGTATTTGAAATGGTAACCATGTAAAATGAAAAAACACTGCAAGTTCTAATTTCACATCTGGACAGAGATGAAGGCTCATCTTCAAGTGGGAACATGGATGCTTAATGAAGGAACCAAACACTGAGGATTGACATGGAGGCTGCACAGGCCCCTCCGAGAGAGGTCTTACTTCACAGTGGCGCCTCCTGCTGTTCCTCACTCTAAGGACTAGATAAAATCACTTATTTAAACAGTTGCCATTTCACTGAAATGAGTGTCAAAGAAGTGATCAAAACAAGCTATCAAGTGCCTAAGTAACACTCTAAAACCAAGTTTTCTCTTCTTTACTGTAGGAAACCTCTGGAAAATAAGCACATGTGAAAAATAGAAGGCAGATCAAAATGAAGATCTTAGTAAAATCAAAATGAGCCACAGATTCCAAATCAATCTTCCCTAAAAACCTCTTAGTCTTCAACCTCATAGTTTTATATTAATATTTTTCCCTTATGAAGAATAAAGCCTCAGCGCTCTGCATGAACTTCTGGAATCTCCTGCCTCAGCGTGGGCTGGCGCCCTTGCCCTGGTCCTGGCACCGTCCCCTCTCCCCAGACAAGGTAGGGTCCACTGTGGGCCATACACGTTCTCACTGGAAGAAGCCAGGACTCCTGCAGCAAAGGAGGCAGGGCCCTCGGGCAGGACCCACTCCGGCCTCCGGCCACATATTTATAAACACTTCTGCTTCTGTGGCGTTCCCACTCCTTTCAGATCACGGTCACTGCGAAGGTGCTCCCCCCCCCCCTTCTGTGAAGACAACCCGCTGGCGAGGCCTCACAGATCACGTTTTCTCATATCGTGCTTTCCCCTGTATTTATTAATCTCACACCTCACAATCTATCCACGGTACATCTTACTGTCTGTATGTAAACTTGCCTTTTTCTACGTATCTCCACTTTCAAGGTCCTGCTGGGATTCTCTCCCCAGGAACATAAGCAAACAAAAGTGAAAAACCAGACCTAACCCATTCTGCGGGCGGTCTTCCATTGAGCTCCTGCCCCTTTCTTTATTCCTCCCCCCTCCGAGGACTGCGCTTGGCGCTCCCATTTTCCCTTCCACTCCACTCACAACAGTGAAAAAGAACCATCTTGAGCGTCAAGAAAAGACCATAAAACGACAGCCAGATGTCACACGTTAACATTTTGTCAAATGTACTTTGGAACTTTTATAATTTTGAGACCTAAAACACAGAGGCGCAGCTAAAGACCTATTGCCTCCCCCTCCCTGGCACCCACCCATTTTTAATGACCCCAAATTACAATTACATATGATTCAAACAAATACTGTGTTAGAGTTCCTTTGTGTCATCTGCATGCAAATTCTGATACGTTCCCCCCGATTATGTCACAGATACGATTTTCTCTAGTTCATTTTCAGTTATTGTAATAGTGGTATCATCCCCTAGATATCTTATGTAACTTGGCTTTTTATATTTATATATTTTTGGGTATCAATATTGAATATTGAATAGCCCAATTTACTCATTTTTTTATTCAGTACAATATTCCACTGTAAGAATAGGACAAAGTTTAATTATTACATATTCCACCATTAAAGAGTAAGTTCTTTTTTCCTCTAAAAGTCACATACACCTTGTTTCTTTTTCTTATTATGTTGGTTAAAATCTATAATAAAAACTGCCTAGAATGCAATATTGGTAGACACCATTTTTCTTACATTTAAAGAAAATAATTGTAATATTCACCATTAAGTATAATGTTTGTAGAAAAAAAATTTTTAATGTTTATTTATTTACTTTGAAAGAGAGCACATGCATGTGAGCAGGGCTCAATCCCACCATGAGATCACAACCTGAGCAAAAATCAAGAGTCAGATGCTTACCTGAGTGAGCTACCCAGGTGCCGTAACTGTAGAAAAATATTGATAAAAACTTATTTAAAGAAGGTTCATGTTATTTCTATACTAAAAGTGTTTTAATGATATTTTTTAAAAAAATCATGAAGAGGTTCTACTTTCATTTATGACGTTAGTTTGAGATGGTCATGTGGATTTCTCCCTTAATCTCTAAATGTGGTAAATAACATTAAATGTTGCTAATATAATCACATTACTAGAACGAATGGACATCAGAAATATACATATTATTTGCATTGTTGGAGATCATTGCTCAATGTTAGAATATTGCTCAAACTTAGAATATTTACATCTATGTTCATAAATGACCTATTATTTTTCTTTCTTGTAAGTCTTAATCAAGGTTTGGGATCAAGGTTATAAAATAAGTTTGAAAGCATATAACCCCCTCCCCTCCCTTCCTTCAGAACAGACTATAAGAATTTTTCTAATGATAGGGATTATCTTTGTCATTGAATGTCTGATGGAGATGACCTGAAAAATTCATCAGGGCTTATACTGGTGTTTTTTATTGGGGTGAAAACACTGGAGTTGGGGAAGTGACAGACTGTATACTAATTTAACAATTAAATGTTTTCACATTTTTCTTGAGTCAGCTGGTAATTTAAAAGCTTGCTTAAAATTATCCATAAACTCTCTTTTAAAAAAATAGTATAGGGGTGCCTGGGTGGCTCAGTTGGTTAAGCATCAGGTCATGATCTCAAGGTTCACGGAATCAAGCCCTGCATGGGGCTCGGTGCGGATGCATGGATTCTCTTTCTCCCTTTCTGCCCCTCCCCACCTCATGCATATGCATGCATATGTGTACACTCTCTCTCTCAAAATAATAAACTTAAAAAAATATATAGATATATAAATTACTCATTGCAGTTACATTAAATTTTCATTTCTCTATGTCTCTGTATCTCATTTCATTCCTAATTGTTTTTTTATTAATTTTTGATTTGTCTGCTTTACTAGTTTTTTATATAACTGCATTTTCTTGATGGTTTCAAATGTTTGTTTCAATTTATTCATTTGTACTTTTACATTTACTGTGTGCTTCTAATTACATTCATCAGGATTATTCTTTTGTTGAAGTTTGCTAATTAATTTCCGATCATTCTGTTTCATTTGCCCACTCCCACCCCGTACAAGTATTTATGAAATGCCCTGATTGCATTTCACAAATTTTACTGTCCTTCTAACTCTAATATTTTCTGGTTTCCAATGCAACTACTTCTTAGTCTGTGAATTACATTAAAGTTCATTTTAAGAGTTTCAAATATCTGGAGTTTAGAGAAGTATTTCTTGGCTGGTTACTCCTAATTTTACTGATCACAGAATACGGTCTGAGTTATATAGTTCTTTTGTTTTCTATTAAGGCTTGATTTGGTGCCTCAAAAGAAATTCATATTCTAAACTACAGACCCATAGGGGTGCCTGGGTGGCTGAGTGACCTACTTCGGCTCAGGTCATGGCTTCTCTCTCTCTCTCTAGCCTCCCTCCCCCACTCATACTCTTTCCCTTTCAAAATCAAACATTAAAAAAATTAAAAACAACAACCACCACAGACCAATATCCCCATGATCATGGATCCAAAAATCCTCAACAAAATATAAGCAAAATGATTCCAGTAGCCTATTACAAGGCCTGCGCACAGGATCACTGTCCTAAGGATTGCACAGAATCCGCAACATCACTCTGACTAGAATTGCCATCTCAGTAAAGTCTCCAAGTCACAAACACAGGGTGTTTCTCCACTGGTCATGTCTTTTCATCTATTTCAGCAATGATTTGTAGTTGGCAGTGTACAAGTCTTGCACCTCTAGGATTATATTTATTCCTAAATATTTTACTCTTTTTGATGCTACTTTAAATGGAATTGTTTTAATTTGCTTTCCAGATTGTTCATAGCTAATGCATACAAATATAATGTGTTTTGTGTGCTGATTTCATATCCTGCAACTTTGCTGACTCTGTTTATTAGCTTTAAGAGGTATTGTGTGCATGACTGTGTGTGTTTGTTGGGGTTTTCTACATCTGTGAAGGGAGACCATTTTACTACTTCCTTTCCAATTTGATTGCTTTCTATTTCCTGTTCTAATTGCTCTTACTACAGCTTCCAGTATTATGTTGCGCAGAAGTGTCACAAGTGGGCATTCTTGTTCTCTTCCTTATCTTAGGTGAGAAGCGTTCAGTCTTTCACCACGGACTATGACGTCAGTCGTGGGTTCAGCTATGGCCTTTATCATCTGAGCAAGTTTCCTTCTATTCCTAGTTTTCAGAGTTGTTTTTTTATAATTAGCAAAGGGTGTTGACTTTTATCAAATGTTTTTTCTGCACCAAATGAGATGACTGTGTGGATTTTCCTTATTGTATTAACATGGGGTACTACAACCATTTATTTTAGTCTGCTGAACTGTCTTTGCATTCCATAAAACTCACATGATCATGGTGTACAATCCTTTCAATATGCTAATTGATTTGCTAGTCTCTTACAAAGGAATTTTGTATCTATATTAGGAATACCGATCTCTAGTCTCATTTTCTTGTAATGTCTTTGTGTGGCTTTGGAATCAGGGTGATGCTGGCCTCAGAATGAGTTAATAAGTCTCCACTCCTTCAATTTCTTGGAGGAGTTTGAGAAGAATGGGTGTTATTTCTTCTCTAAATATCTGATAGAATTCTCTAGGGAAGCCATCTGGTCTTGGGCTTTTCTTTGTTGGAGTTTTTTGATTACTGACTTAATTGCCTTATTAGTTGTAACTCTATTCAGATTTCCTATTTCTTCTTGACTTTTTTGGTAGTTTGTATGTTACTAGAAAATTTTCCACTTCATATAGGTTTTCCACTTTTTATGTATGCATCTGTTCAGAGTATTTTCCTACAATCCTTTTTATTTCTATCACGTCAGTAGTAATGTTCCTCTCTCATTTGTGATTTTAGTATTTTTCTTTTTTCCTTAGTCAATCTAACTGAAAGTTTGTCAATTTTGTTGATCTTTGCAAATAATCAACTTTTAAAAAATTTCTCTATTGTTTTTCTATTTATTTCATTTCTCTCCACTCTAATCTTTAGGACAAATATTGGCTAGCCTAGATGAAATGATGAGGTAAATTCATCAAGAAGATATAACAGTCTTAAATCTGGGAGCACCTACAAACAGAACTTTAAGATTAAAATAAAGGAAGGGTGATAGAACTAAAAGACAAATAGTCAAAGACACAATTATAATTGAGGATTTTCATCCCCTTCTCTTAATAACTGGTAAAAGCAAGCAGTTAAACATTCAGTAATGATATAGAAGACTTATTAATTCACTTGACTTAACTGACATTTGTAAAACACCATATGTAATAAAAGAATACATATTCTTTCCAAATGCACACAAAACATTCATCAATATAAACCATAATTTATTTCATAAAACAAATCTTAAAAAATTTAAGATTTAAAATATACAAAGTATGTTCCTTAAAAACAAGAGAATTAAACTAGGTATTAAAACAGAAAAATAGTTGAAAAATCATCAAACATTGTAAATCAAACAATGCACTTCAATAACCCATTTGGCCAAAGAAGAAATCCTAAGGGAAATTAGAAAGTGTTTGGGAGTGAACAGTAAGTCACAGTGTTATGTTAAAAAACCCTTGCTGGAATGCTCAGAAGTATATATATAGCATTGTCAGCCACTGTGTTAGAAAAGAACAAAAAATTTTCAAATCTAAGTTTTCAACCTAATAAACCAGAAAAAGAACTACTATTTAAAAAACAAGCTAAAACGGAAAAAGAAATCAAGACAATAAGTGATCAACTCAATGTTAATTATTTCAACACTTAGATAAAGTTTTAAAATGTCTTGAAACACACACAAGCTAGTAAATTCCATTCAAAGGAAATAGGTAACTAGAAGTGTCCTATATCCATTAAAGAGACTGAGTTTCTGTAGTCTGGGCTTCGGTGGACTCAACAGAACATTTATCAACATTTAAAGAAGAAATATACCAATTCTATGCAAAATCTTCCATAAAACAGAAGAGAGGGAAACACCACTCACTTTTGGTGTCAAGCATATCCTGATTCTAAATTCAGACAAGTAATACATTAAAAAAGGACAGCCCACAATTTATTATATAAGAAAGTCCTTGACAAGGTATTAACAAAAGAAATTTAGCAATATATAAAAAACATATATACCATGATTGAGGTTAATCTGAGGCACACACTATAGAGGCAATATTCAAAAACCATTGTGATTCTCCATATTAACAAACTAAAACAGAAATACCATGTGACCGTGTCAGTGAATGCAAAAAAAAAAAAAAAAAAGCATTTGACAAAATCCAGTGTCCATTCATAATAAGAATGTTCAGGAAATAGGAATAGTTGAAAATTTTGTCACTCTGAGAGATGGTAGCTATTTAAAAACCTACAGCTAATATCATGTGAATGCTATTTCCCTAATATTAGTAATAATTAAATGTAAAAAGACAAAAGTACTGACCTAGAAGTCTGTATGCAGCAAGATTATCCTTCAAAGTAAGGAATAATAAAGACTTTCCTAGACAGACAAAACTTGAGGCAATTCATCACCAACAGAACTACCTTGCAAAAAAATGTAAAAAAAAAAAAAAAAAAAAGTTCATCCAAAAGAAAGAAAATGATACAGGATAGAAAGTGAGTTCAATAGAAAGAAAGGAGGAATGCTAGAAAAGAAACTAACATGTAAAAATCTTTTATCTCTTATTCTTACTTGATCTAACAGATAAAAAAGTCTGTTAGAAATAATAATGCAACTATGTATACAAATATTACAGCTTATGGATGAGTGAAGTTCATGACAGCAGCGCTATTTGGTACAGGAAGGAAGGATCAGAAATGTGTACCATCTGCAAAGTGGGGTAGTATTATTTGAAAAAGGACTTGAAATGGGTATAAATATGTAATACAAACTCAAAGGAAAGTACTAAGGAAGCACTAAGGAAAGTTTATAAGTAGAAATGATATGCTAAGGGAGGAGGAAAAAAGGTAGTCTTAGAAAATACTCAGTTAAAGCCAGAGAAGTTAGAAAAACAGTGGAACACACAAAAATATACACAGGACAGGATAATGAAAACAGTGACAGACAGGGTAGATTTAATCCAACCAGGTCAAAGATCACTTTACATTTCAATGGTCTATCCAATGATACAGCAAACACTCCCAAAATAAACTTAGATTGTACTTAATGAAATGTTTAGAGGTGCAGTAGGCATGACTTTGAGTAGATAATGAAAGAAAATGCAAAATGCTTATTGATTTATGATGTGGTTTCAACTTAGCTTGGGCAAACCATGCAGTATTTAATACACAGTAGCAAAATATTTACTATTGAAGCTTGAAAAGATGTGAGTTCTTTGTGTGTAATCTTTCATTTATGCATGTGAGAGGGTTGTCTTTTTTTTTTAATGTTTTTACATTGTAGTACTTGTTTTGCTTGTTGGTGATGTTTGCTTATTTAATACATTCCGTCAAGGATAGAAATTAAAAAAAAATAAATAAATAAATTTCAGTGGTCTAAAAACACCAACTAAAAGCAATGACTGTCAGAGAGTAGAAGACAAGAAATCAACCACATATTACTTAAAGAAATCCACTTTCAATGTCAAGATACCAAGAGATTAAAAGTAAGGGGATGGAGGAACACATACCACACTAACACTTACCAAAAGTAAGCTGAGTAGTTATAATAATTTCAAACAGATTTCAGAGCAAGGAAAATTAGCACATAATGATAAAGTGGTCAATTCTCCAAGAAGACGTAAGAATCAATGCGTATGCATTTAATAACAGGGTGTCAAAACACAACAGACAAAAACTGATAGAGCTGCAAGGAGAAACAGATTAACTCACTATTACAGTTGGAGACCACAACGTCCCTTTCTCAGTAACTGATAAAGCATCATCAGCTAACTGGATCCAAATGACATTTATAGACTACTTCATCACACAAGAGCAAAATACACATTCTTCTCAAGTTCACAGAACATTCACCAGACAGACTACCTTCAAGGCCATAAAACACACCTTAAGAAATTTAAAAGAACAGATCATTCAAGGGTATGCACTCAGACCCTAGTGGAATTAAAACTGGAAAGCAGTAAGAGAAAGATAGCTCAGAACCCCTCAGATACTTAGAGGTTAAAGAATTCACTTCTAAATAACACATGGGTCAAATAGGAAGTCTCAAGAAAAAATTTTTAAATATTTTGAACTAAATGAGAATACAACTTATCAAGGATGCAGTGAAAATGGTACTTAAGGGAGAATTTACAGCACTAAATGCGTTCATTAGAAAGGAAAGAATGTAATAATGTAAGCTTCCAGCTTAGGAAAGTAGAAACAGAAGAGCAAATAAAATTGTGATAAGGAAAATAAATGAATATAAGAGCAAAAATCAAGAAAATTAAAAACAAAATTGATGAAGAAAATCAACAAAACCACAAGCTGGCTCTTCCCAGCCAACCCTTTGACACATTGAGCATGAAGCTGTGTTTCTAGTGCGTTTCTAGGAGTGTTATATGCTTAGAGACGCTATTTGCTGCATATTGTTATGCCAAATACGACCTTTCACATTTAGTATTTATGTACTGAAATCAACTTAGCTCAAAATAAAGGAAACTGCATATTGCAGATTCAGTATTGTTTACCTTGGGGGCAATGAGATGGGCATTTAAAATGGAACTTCTTCAATCTGACAGGATCAGCTGGAATGCCCAGTTTTAAATTTTCTCTCTTCCTTTTTGCCATAAAGTTGTAAAGACCATTAGTCACATTAAACACACACACACACACACACACACACACAAAGTATCAACTACATGATACCTAAAGGAAAATTCACTTAAATATAACAACCAAGGTTAAAAGTAACATGATGGAGGGGCACCTGCGTGGCTCAACTGGTTAAGCCTCCGACTTCAGCCCAGGTCCTGGGCTCATGGGTTTGTGGGTTTGAGCCCCCCCACCCCAGTCGGGCTCTGTGCTGACAGCTCAGAGCCTGGACCTGCTTCAGATTGTGTCTCCCTCTCTCGCTGCCCCTTCTCTGCTCACGCTCTGTCTCCAAAATAAATAAATGCTAAAAAACAAGATGGAAAGGATCCATAGTATCAAAAGAAAGCTGGAATATTTATATTAATACCAGACAAAGTAGATTTTGAAACAAAGATTATTGCTATGGATATACAGGAACACTTCATAATGATAAAAAGGTAAATTCACCAAGAAGAGTTAACAAAACTAAACGTGTATGCAACCAACAATGAAGCTTCAAAATACAGGAGACAAAACTAAAAATGTTAGACTAAAAAGAGAAACAAATCCACAATTGTAGCTTTAAATTTCAACAATCTTTTTCCATCAACTGATAGAGCAAGTAGACAGAAAATCAGTAAGAATACAGGAAACATGAACACCTTCATTAGCCATCTTGACCAATGGCTATTGGAAGAACACTTTATGCAATAAAAGCAGAATACACATTCTTTTCTCAAGTGTACACAGAACAAAAGAAACCATTTTCTGGGCCATAAAACAAGTCTCAATAAATTTAAAAGGATTACTATCATATAAAGTATGTTTTCTAAACACAAGAGGATTTAACTAAAAATCAGTAACAGAAAAATATTTGAAAAATCTATATATTTGGAAATCAAACAATTCATTTCTAAATAATCTGAGGGAAGGTCATTTCTAAATAATCTGAGGGAAGAAGGAATCACAAGAGGAATTGAAAATATTTTGAAGTAAAAACAAATAGGTCAAAACCTGCAAAACAAAATTAACAGTCTTTATATGGAAACTTACAGCATCCATTGAGGGCTTAGGCTAGAAAAAGTGAATGGTCCCCAAACAATAATCTTAGCTTCTCCTTAAAGAAAATAAGGAAAGAAGAGAAAAGTAAACTCAAAAGAGGCAGAGTAGAGAAATAATAAAGAACAGAACTAATCAATGAATAACAACTGAAAAATAGAGAAAATCAGTGAAAATAAAGCTGTTTCTTTGAAAAAATTCAATAGCATTAATAGACCTCTATCTCCCTCTCTCTCTGACCCTCCCCTGCTCATGCTGTCTCTCTAAAAAATAAATAAAACATTAAAAAGTATTTCAAAAAAAGAGAGATCATTGTTACATATACAGCCAATGCTGTAAAGACAGTATGATCTTTAAGCCAATATGTTAGAAAGCTTACCAAACAATCCCAAAACATTCAAGAAGCAATAGAAAACCACAACAGTCCCAGAACTATGAAAGAAATTGAGTTTATAGTCAAAACCGCCCAACAAATACAAAACCCCAGACCCAAGTGGCTTCATTGGTAAATTCTATCAAAGATTTTAGGAACAGGTAATATAAATTCTACACAAACAATTCCATACAATTGAAGAAGAGGGAATACTTCCCTCTTCATTAAAAAAAAAAAACAATCAAACCTGATCCCGAAATCAAAATCCTACAAAGGCATTTTAGGAAAAGAGGATGATGCTCAGGATCACTTGTGATTTAAGAATGCAAAATGCCTTAAAAAATACAATGTGTCAAATCTAGCAATACTTAATAAGGATAACACGAATAGGTGGGTTTTCTCCTAAGGATGTATGATTTATTTAATGTTAGAAAACCAATCATGTAATCCACCATCATCATAATATAAAGAAAAACCGTAAGTACATTACAACAAGGCAGAGAAACTTTAATAAAATTCAACACCTCTCTCGGAAGAAAACTATTAACATATGAGAACAAAAGGGAACTTCCTCAACCTAATAAAGGAGGTATAGAAAGCTTACACCAGCATCAAATCTTTAGAACTTCTTACACTAAAATACTTCTAGACTTAGAGAAGACTTACAAACGTAGTACAAAAAGTTCCCATATCCTGTTTACACACCTGCCCCAAAGGCTGGTATCTCCTACAGCCAAAGCACAGTGCTCAAAACTAAGAAATGAATGCTGGTTCAGAACCGTTACCTACCGTCTGTCCTACTGTGTCCCTCTTCTGTCCCAGGAGCCAACCCAGAGCCCCATGCGGCATGTGGTCAGCGTGCCCTCAGTCTCTCCCAGTCTGCCCAGTTCCAGGGTCATTCCTCACCTTTTGCGAAGTTGACACTTTTGAGGCTACCTGGCCAGTTATTTTGAGGAAGAATACCACAAAAGGGAAGTGGCCTTCTCACAGCATCACATCATGGACTACATGACGTCAGTCTGTCTTCTCACTGGTGACGTCAGTCTTGATAACCTGACCTCGGACACAGTCTGCCAGACTTTTTTACTGTAAAGTTACTCTTCTAAGCTTTGTAAATAATAACTGCTTGAGGAATGATACATTGGGACTATGCAAATATTCTCTTTCTTAAACTAAACTTTTGCCCACTAATTTTAACATTCATTGGTAGATCTTGCATGCACTAAGTTTTATGCTGGGGTGATTTTCTAGCTAGAAAATGGTGATTTTTAAAAGTGTCCCTTTTTCTCAACATTTATTTGTTCAATCATTTATTTTTTGCAGTGTGGACTTACGGATATGTATTTTATTCTTTGGGTCATAATGGAATAGCAATATATAATAATCTTTATTTTCATATTGAAATTGTTCTAGCTTTCACTACTGGAACTTATTTAAGTTTGGCTTCTCCATCCTATTAATGTATCTCTATCTATCTACCTACCTACCTACCTGCCTACTTACCTATCTTTGTTTTTTACTTTCTGGCATCACAAAATTCCTGGGCCCACCTTATTATCCCAGCTCTTAAATCAACTGCTTCTCAAAGTAACCTTGGTTCTTTTTATTGAAGAATGATACTTAAAAACTAAAATCTCAGCACTAGATGTGATAATTAATATTATACTTAGTGATAAAAGTTGTTTTCTCCCTCAGATCAAGAACAAAACCAGCATGTCCACTCTATTCAACTTCTACTGGCTAGTTCTATTCAACTTCTACTGGCTAGTGACATCCTAGCCAATATACCAAGGCAAAAAAAAAAAAAAAAAAAACCAAGAAAAAAAAAAGAAATAAAATATATACCAACTGAAAATGAAGTAAACCTCCTTATTTAAATAAGATATAGTTAATGTATACAAAGAATAATAACTAATCTGCAGAAAAAAAGCTACTAACACTAATGAGTTTTGCAAGCTTGCAGGACATAAAGTCAATATACAAAATCAACTGTATTTCTGTACACTGACAGCAAACAAAGTGACAATAAAAATTATAAGTACCATTTATATCAAAAGACATGAAATACTAAGGGATCTACAAAATATGGGTAAGACTTAAACATGGAAGATTATGAAACATTATCGAGAGAAATTAAAGCAGACCTAAATAAATAGAGAGGTATACCATGTTCATGGATCTGAGTCCCGTTCAAATGTCAATTGTCCCCTAAATTTACCTACCAGATTCAACACAATATCACACAAAATCCCAGAAGACTCTTTGTAAATGAGAAACTGAGTGTAAAGCCTACACAAATTTATCTGAATAGCTTCATCTTATAAAATATCCTCCTGAGAATCTTTAAGCTTGAAGGTGCTTCAGAGATCATAATTTTGTGTGACTAAAATAATTTATACATTTCCACACAGGAAGGAAGAAGTGAATCCAAGACACTTATTTCCATACTTCAATGCTATGCTCTTTGGAGTGGTACAGGATATCCATGATATTCATAATTAAGGTTAAATCATTTTTTTGTGTTTCTTTATTTTTGAGAGACAGAGTGTGAATGGGGAAAGGGGAGCGGGGTGGAAAGGCTGAGAGAAAGAGAATCCCAAGCAGGCTCTGTCACCTCAGAGCCCGATGCAGGACTCAAAGCCACAAAGTGTGAGATCATCACCTGAGCTGAAACCGAGAGTTGGATGCTGAACCAACTAAGCTACTTAGTAGTTCCAAGATAAGTTCATTTTTTACTTAATCTAGGGAGAGATCTACCTTTAAAATACTAGCATCTCTATAGGTGTCTACATCTCTAGATTTGCCATAGTATATAGAAAAATAGCTAATAATCATGTAATAATAAATCTACAAAATAGTAAAGCTCCCAAAGAGTATTAATAAAATTGTAATAAAAAAAAAAAAAACCTTTGGAATACCTGGGTGGCTAGGTCAGTTAACCATCTGACTTTGGCTCAAGTCATGTTCTCATGGTTCGTGAACTTGAGCCTTGCGTCAGGCTCTCTGCTGTCAGCACACTCATGGTTCGTGAACTTGAGCCTTGCGTCAGGCTCTCTGCTGTCAGCACACTCTGTATCTTCTGTACCCTTCTCTCTCCCTCCCGCTTGTGCACACACTCTCTCAAAAGTAAATAAAAATTTCAAAAAATCTTATCTTATAGATGATTTAACCTCTCATGAATAAGTTACATATTTTAAAAACATAAGAGCCCCATAAAATATTTGCTTTTCTAAATTGTTTCATAATTCATATGTCCAATGAGTAGAATTATAACTGGATTCATTAAAATAGTTACTGGCATCTGAATTCTTATAATTAATTCCCTGTTTCTTACTGATATGATACAAATCCAGGAAGACCCAGTCATATCTTCACAGGCTTTTAGAGGGAGACCCAAAAGTTAATGGTGCTACTATAATGCTGTGTAACGTCCTTCAACTATGAAAAGATGACTATGTCACTGCCTCATCTGACACCCACCCAAGTAAACCTATAGCAGATATCAGTTGCTGATGAATTTCATTTACGGAAACTGTAATTTTTGCAGTTGTTCTTCATGTACGACACTTAACACCTTTGCTCAGATTAAGTGGCATCTATTTTTACCAATTACAACAATTTAAACGCATGTCTCCAAATACATCATCTAAAGCTATGTTTCGACAGCTCCTTCTCACTCTGTGCTGGCCCCTCCCATCCCATTCACCACAAGGGAGCTGGCTGCTGTACCTCTGTTGCTTCCGCTCTGGGCATGTCCCTGTGGAGCAAAACCAGGATGTGAGACTCTCAGAGCTTTCCCCAGGTGATGTGACAGGAAGAGCCGAGCCCTGACAAGGAAGTCCTTGTAGTGTATCCTAGTCTTCTGACAGGACTGAACCAAGTCCATGTTTTGCCTCTTCTTTAAGTTAGTGGTGCCACACTGGTGCCTCACAATTGTCTCTTCAAAAAATGCTTTCTCTCCTTTTCCTTCTTTCTCCCTTCTTTTCCTGAGTTCTCCTTGGTGAGGGTATGTCAAAGGGATATTTGTGGCTTACAGCTTTGTACGCTGCAGAAAACCTCTGCCATGTATTCTTTCTGGGAGACATAAGGCACTGGTCATTCCCTTTTACAAGAGTCTTTTGTAGTGAATTGATGTGACAAAAACAGTACAGAGCCATCAGGGTCTAAGTAGGGATGCAATCCAGTTAGAACACCATCACTTTGTAAAGTGGATGCTTAGTTGTCTTCATTAAGTTAATAAACATTTAAGAACAGTTACATGCTTCTCATCAGCGTTGAGAAGGATCCAATACCTATCCCAGTGTTTTCTACATGATAGAAACTCAATATGTGGGAGTTTGGTTACTTCTTTTTAAATTTTTTAATGTTTATTTATTTTTGAGAGACAGAGACAGAGCATGAGTGGGGGAGGAAGAGAGAGGGAAGACACAGAATCTGAAGCAGGCTCTAGGTTCCAGCTGTCAGCACAGAGCCAGATGTGGGGCTTGAACCCATGAACTGCAAGATGATGACCTGAGCCAAAGTCAGATGCTTACCTGACTAAGCCACCGGGTGCCCCCCAACTTTTTAAATGTTTATTTGTTTGAGAGAAACAGAGCGTATGCAGGGGAGGGGCAGAGAGAGAGAGGGATTCACAGAAACTGGAGTAGGCTCCAGGCTCTGAGCTGTCAGCACAGAGCCCAACATGGGGCTCAAACTCATGAACCATAAGATCATGACCTGAGCTGAAGTCAGTCGCTTAACCGACTGAGCTGCCCAGGCACCCCAAACGTGGGAGTTTAAAGTTTGAGTAGAAATGTTTAATACCGTGCAACTATTTTACAAGAATTGCTTTTAGAAAATCACCATGCCCTCTATTCCCACAACACAATGCCCAAATTTGGTACTAGTCTTCTTCCTCATAAGTCATATATCATTCTATCTTCACTTTAGGGATTAACAGGGGAGAATATTTGGCACAAAACAGATATTCTATACATGTTGTTGATTATATATGTTTCAGAGAAAAATAGGGAAAACTGAAATAAATGATAACAAACTATACAAGATAACTAGAAGAGTCTAAGCAACATTGAACTACATAAAAATTTCATAGTAAAATTTTTATATGAGCATTTGAAAACCAAAAAAAATCAAAATGAGTGATTGTACTAACAATAACAGAGGTAGCAGAAACAAAAGAGACAACAATTAAAAAGAAGGATTAGACACAGTAACTTCTTGTTCCTAAGCAAAAAGTATAGTATTAAGTAACAAGTAGATTACAATAAAAATAGTTATAAAATTATTGGCATCCATTTTGTGGGCATTAAAATTCTGTTTCAAGTAACGGAGAAGTCTCAAATAAGAAAAATACTTATTACTTTGTTAAATATTAAAACTAAAGTGCTTTCAATTCCTTTTAAAATAAGGATTCATATAAACAAATTTGTAGAGCTCACTCTAAAAACAAAGACATGAAGACAAAGAAAAACATGACTTTTTTTGGCTAGTTTTCTTAAAGAGTAACACAACATTGTTGTCTATTTTTTCTCTTAATACTAAGGAAACAACGAGTAGCAAACTAACATCACTGCAATAAAAAAAAATCAAGTGACCATCTTGAATGAAATTTCAAGATGCAGTTTGGGAATCAAATTTATCAATAAATATTTGAGCTAAGAATTTCAATATTGTATTCAATCAAATGTAGGGGGTAAAAGTGAAAAGAATCATTACATCATTGAATTTTATTCACTTAAAAATTTTTTTGCCATCAATCCATTTTAGCCAAAATATGTAAATACTCTGCCATGAAAACAACCTACCTTTTTATCATATACGTCTTGCCAGTTAACTCCAGAAAAGAAACTGTGCCTCATAATTTCTTTTGCATCATCTGGTCCTCCACCAAGGCTAAGAGACAGAAGCAAAAGTGAGTGAGCCTTAAAACATTTACATAAGTCCAAGGCAAAACAAAAAAGTTTTTGTGAAATGTAATTTTCTGTGAGATAAATAGTTCTTGAGATAAATAGCCAAACCAACAAAGAGCTTCTGCTGTAGAATTTCCCTACTATGCTATTAATACGAAGCAGCCTCGGGACAGTGTGGTAGCTGGAGAGAGCATGGGCTTTGGGGACAAACCTGAAACAGGCAACCATCCTTGGCACTCATGACATGTATGACAATGAATAAGCTACTCGGTCCCAGTGTCCCCTCTGTAGAGGGGGGACAATGATACCAGCCTGGTGAATCAGTGCGAGGGTCAGAAGTAACATAGGTAAGCACCTAGCCCTATAAATGGTAGCAATTACCACTGTCAATTCTATAAGCCACATTTATTTTAGAAAGACTCATGTCAGATTGCATCTTTGTTACCCTGAGTTCTGAAATAACTGAAACATCACTTAGGAAGAGCAATCTGCGCAGTACTGCTAACAGACAGGAGCTCACAGACTGTTTTCATACCCCGAATGGACTGCCACAGGAACGAGATTGTTAACTGATGAAGTATCACTGCAAGGTCATTTGTGATGCAAGCTATAATATAAGTCATGCATTTAAGGATGCTCCCTCCATCTTCGCAAGCACTTTTATTTAACTGACAGTTAAATAAGTGTGAGATTCAGGTGTTTTCTGGCTTCCCCAGTTTCATACAGTGCATACCAGTCATTATGAAGAAGGAATGAAGAAAGCAAAAATAACACAGAGGGAAGCAAGAAGGGACTAAAGGAGAGAAAGGCGAGGAAAAAAAAGAAAGAACAGGGAAACAAAGAAAAGAAAGGAAATCTATTTAAATCTGAATTGATACAGCAAAGCTCTCTCTGGTCTTGTTCCTGATTAGGAACAGTGTGTGCTCCTGATGTTTACAGCAGCACTATCCACAACAGCCAAGCTGTGGCAAGAGCCCAAATGTCCATCAAGTGATGAATGCATAAAGAAGGTGTGATATGTATATACGATGGAATACTACTTGGTGATCAAAAAGAATGAAATCTTGTCATTTGCAACAATATGGATGGAGCTAGACAGTATAATGAGAAGTGAAATAAGAGAAAGACAAACACCATATGATTTCACTCATGTGTGGAATATAAGAAATAAAACAGATGAACATATGGGAAAGGAAGAAAAAAGGAGAGAAGAAAGCAAACTGTAAGAGGCTGGCTCTGAACTATAGAGAACAAACTGAGGATGGACTGAGGGAGGAAGGTGGGGGTGGGCTAGATTGGCGTTAAGGAGGGCACTTGTTGGGATGAACACTGAGTGTTTTATGTAAGTGATGAATCACTAAATTCTATACCTGAAACCAGTTTTACCATATATGTTAACTAACTAAAATTTAAATAAATACTTAAAAAAAAGGAATAGCATGTGCTGCTACATGCT
The DNA here is from genome assembly GCF_006229205.1 of Suricata suricatta. Classification (NCBI taxonomy): domain Eukaryota; kingdom Metazoa; phylum Chordata; class Mammalia; order Carnivora; family Herpestidae; genus Suricata; species Suricata suricatta. Next base: position 111,786,176 of record NC_043702.1, read on the forward strand.
CAGCAGCCAGCTCTCTGTGGAAAGTTATACATGTATAATATTACATATGCAGGTTATAGATGCACAATTATGAATTTTACAGATATAAAGGATGCGAGGAACAAAATTTCAATGAGTAATAAAATACAGAATGTCCTTTACTGTAAATTAGCCAAGTGATGCTCACAGAAAACATTTGTTAATTTTGCTGAACTCCATAGCCTGACTGACTCAGGAGTAGCTCCAACATGAATATCGGCTGCTCTTTCCATTTATGGCAAAGACGAATTTGAAAGTGACACAACAGACCTTCACTTGCTTCTTGGTTATGTGAGTGACCTCCTTGATGAATGGTAAGTCATCTTGCAACACGGGGAGAGTATTTCTTCATTCTGTGTGTGTGTGCTAGTCACAACATCATGGATAACAGACAGTACAAACTGTAAAATGTAATCCGTATTATTAACATCTTCTCTATATTTAGTTTCTTAAATCTACTCAAGGAAACAATAAATCAAGCCCTCACTTACAAACTTTGCCAATTTTGGTGATGTGAATGCTCCCCCCATGGCTACTGTCAAGTTAGCAACCTGATACCACTCAACACAGAAGTGAGGAGAGGTGTGCAGAAGCAAACCATTCCTTAGTGTTTCTATACAGACATAATAGACAAAAGCAACGTCAAAATAGTAAAATATAACAAATTAAGGAGTGATGAATTTTGAGTATTTAAATCAAGGCACTTGATTTAATTTGTAAGTTTATGTGATTTGATTTTTTTTAAATATTTATTTTTGAGAGAGGAGAGTGACAGAGAATGAGCAGGGGAGGAGCAGAGAGAGAGGAAGACACAGAATCCGAAGCAGGCTCCAGGCTCTGAGCTGTCAGCACAGAGCCCAACATAGGGCTCGAACCCACAAGCTGTGAGATCATGACCTGAGCTGAAGTTGGACACTTAACTGACTGAGCCCCCAGGAGTCCTGTAATTTGATTTTTAATAATGATGTGTTAAAACAAGCAGTTCATGAACTTCTTAAAATTTATCAACTGGCTCTTAGGAGCTGGAACATGTCTTCCCACCCCCCAGCCCCCCACTGGGTAGGAAGGAGCAAAAATAGGTGTTGATAAATAGTAACACAATCTGATGAGTGTTGGTAATTGTTAGGTATGAGGAGCACAGGACTGGGAAGAACCCAGGGTTCCCTGACGCACGGCCAGAATGGAAAGCAGAACAAGGAGCTGTGGGGATGACCCATGGCTCCCATGGTCCAGGTCTCCTGTTCCCAGATTGTGCAGAATGAGCCACAGCGCTGACAGGGAGCCTCTAGACAGGACCAGACAGTACTAGCGGTGATCCAGTGCAGGATTTTCTGACTGGTGGTTCTGTATTTAGTCAACGCCAGCACTCCACTCCCTGGCCTTCTTTCTCCTTTATTCTATTCCAAGTTGTGTGTGTCCCTCCTGGCTAGGCTGCAAATTCCTTTGAGGGCAGAGACCAGTCTTGGATTATCCAAAAAGCACTTTAGGCTTCTACTTGGGGAACCAGAAAAGCGGAGACACCGAAACACCCGTTTCTGAAGAGAATTTAACATTTCAAAGGATGCATCAGAGTAGTCTGCAGGGGAAAACTCAGAAGTTCACTGTATTTTCTTACCCTCACGCTATTGTTTTTATTTCTGTATTGCTCTCATTTTCAATTCTATGGGAGATGGTGGATAAGGTGGGAGTTGGGAGTACAGAACAGTAATCGTTTTGTAAATAGGAGGTTTTAATCCAGCGTCAGTTATTCATTTTCTGTCACCCCTTGGTTCTCTAGCAATAGCTTGGCTGTGGACATTGCCAGCATTTAATCTATATTTATCAAATACATAAAAAGCTCGAGTATCAGCCCTGAGCACTATGTGAAGTCTAAGAATATAATCTCAGACTGCCATTTTAGAAGCTGGGAGAGACTCTTTAACACAAGCTTCCTCCAAGTGTGAAACTGTCAAAAATTTCAATGTCAATGACTCCCTAATATACAATTTAAGACTTCAAAATAATATCAAAATATGATTTGCACTAAGACATTTAAGTCTAAGAATAGTAAACTCCAGGATCAGAATGCCAGACTAAACCCTCAGCTACTCTGGGTTCTTCATTATTAGGAGCATTATGGAATTCACATTTGCCTGGTGTTACTGAATGCAGCACGTGGTCACGCTTTGGCTATAAACTGCGCACAGGAGGATAAAGGAGATACCGACAGAATGAGCATAAGGTAATGGAGAATTAGAAAGGAAGGCAAATGATGGTTGGCCCTTTGGTAGGACTGACAGTGATTCAGTGAAGAGTCTCAGAAAAATTTAGGCGGCATTTAAAGTTGTTGAGGAATAATGAGGTCTATGGTAATGCTATCTTATGAGGCTTCCAAAGACTTTTCAGGGTCCTCTTACTGGCTGTTTCTCTTCTTCTTACCTCTTAAATTGTGATATTTCCCAGGATTCTGTCCTGGGCCCTCTTCCCTTTGTACTCAATCCTGCCCATGACTGTCTTGGTCCCAGACGTCCCTGGGTCCCCAAACCATATATTCAGCCACCGTATTTCTGTTAAGCACTGGTCCGCTTTTCTGCTCCATCTAGGTTTTCTACAGACACCTGACTCAGCACAGCCAGAGTGAGGATGAAGAAAGCCTCCCCACCTCGCACCCCACACGTCCTCTGCCCCTGCTCCCTGTCTGTTGACAACACCGCATTCTGCAAACCAGTCAGCCAAGCTGGGAAGCACAGAGGCACCACCCACGACCCCTTCTATATCGCCACCACTTCTCCTTTATTATTCCCAAAGTCCTACTCACTGCTTCTGGAAGGACCCCTCTCTTGCATCTAGACAATCCCGTATGCGATCTCAACTGCTCTGCTGACCTGCCCCTGGCCTTCATTGGCCCAACCCATCCATGACAGAGCTGCCAGAGTTACCTTTGCTAACACATATCCAATTACACCATCTCTTACTTTTATAAATCACTGGCTTTTTCATTCCCTTCTGCATAAAGGTTAAATACTTTCTCAGAAGCAGAAGATCCTTGCAATTTACCATTTCAGCTTCATCTCCCGTCATTACCCCACTCATATTCTACCCTCTAGTCGCTGAACTTCTCAAATGCCATTCTGGGTTTCTTTTCTTTTTATTATTATTGTTTTTAAAGTTGAACTTATTTTTGAGAGAGAAAAAGAATGGCGGGGCAGAGGGATGGGGAGAGAGAGAATCCCAAGCAGGCTCTGCACTGACAGCGTGGAGTCCAACGTGGGGCTCGAACTCACAAACTGCAGGATCATGACCTGGGTGGTAATCAGGAGTGGGGATGCTTAACCAGTGGAGCTACCTAGACAGCCTTGGATTTGTCTGCATGAACACCCCGACGACCCCCAACTCTTCTAGGCCCCTGGTCAGAGCTAACAATCTCAACAGGCATTTGCAGGTAGACCTGAGCATCTGAGAGTCCATGTTTGCCGTCTTACATTAGTCTACGACCATCTAGAGCAGAGACTATTTGTCTTGCTCATCGCTCCATTCCCAGTGCCATAATGCAACCGTGCAGGAGCACAACTCCTCCACCTTAAATGAGAACATCAAAGAACTGAGAAAGCACACATCCCAGCTTCTCTTTAGATAATACCAACCTCTGGGTGGACACACCTCTAGAAGTTGTCCTACTCATCAGGCCACTAACATTCTAGAAATTTACCTCACATTTTCTCAACAATTATCAAGTATCTACTTTGTGCTATCTATCTGCTCCCCCAGGGGTGGGGGTGGGGGATAAGAAAACGAATGACACATAGACCTGAGAACCACAGACACAAGTTTGTTCTACCAGCTGTTTACAGAGGGTCCATCAAGGAAAGGGCTGAGTTCTCTGGAGTTGTCAGGAAAGGAGGAGGTAAAAAATTCACTGCTCTTGAAATCCAAGCCAAATATCAGATCCCTAAGTCAAGTAGACAAAATGGAAATCCTAGCTCTGTTTAAAGATTACCCATCACCAACTGCTGTCTGTTACATTAATTGTGAAATAGTCACACTGAATGGAACACATTTCAAAACCTGAACCAACTGAGAAACTGATGCATTGCAAATAAGCTACAAGAAACAGCAACTAGGCACCAAGAAAGTTGATTTCCACTCATCTACAGGAATTTTCCGTAGGATAACCACTTAACCCTCTAGGGGCCTCAGCTTTGAGAATAATATCTATCTATCAACTCTACAAGGCTACCTAGACAGCAAAGGAGACAACAGATATGCAAATGTCCTGAAACAGAAACCAGAATCGCTTTACAAATATGAGGTAAGATCTCCATGACCAAGATTATAAAACACATGTCGGAAAGATTCTTCATGAAGCACAAAGTATCCCTTTTATTAAGTCTGTTTATTTCTGAATGTAAAATCAGATTCCTCATAAATTTAAAAGCTAGAAGTATGTAATGGAAACCATTTCTAAAGCAAACAAAAACCACATTTTAGGATTCATTTATTCCTTCATTCATTAATTCAGTCTGTCAACTAATACATAATGAGCACCAACCAAAAACAGAACTTTGTTCAAAATCATTATGCGAGGGAAGATTTAGCAATCTATGAAATAATCTACCCCCAAAAGCTTAATACCCATGTGATCTTCAGAGCAATGTTGATACGCCTATGTATCTAGAGGAAAGGATGGCTATACACATGAATACACAAACACAGATCAAGGGATATTTTTATATTAATAGTCATTTCATATTACGACTTATAAAGTGTATGTGTGAATGAACACAGAAACATGAACAAAGAATACTATAGCTCACTAATCAAAGGGCCGTAGGATTCTTCAGGTCACAGTTAGAGCTACAAAAGAAATACAAAATGTGCAAAGATATTTTGCTATTAATTCTTTCCAGCCACACATGGAAAGGAATATCCTCAACTCACAAAAAAAGTAGCTGGGTATGTTAACAGGCGTTGGGATGTAAGAGGAGGTACAAGCTGGTTCTATTATTTTTATTATGTAAATTAGTATAAATATAACGGCCCAGAGACTGAAAGGAGAAAAAGGGGATACCTCTGTCCCTAGAATAGCAAGTACCAGGGCAATTAAGAAATTGTTCACTCACGATATGGATAATAAAACCCTCCCAATCCTTATTTGGTAAAATCCGCATAAAATTTCCCAAGTTAGGAAAGAGTTGCAGAAATTTTAAAAATGTTCTGTATTATGCAGTTAAAAATAAGTCAGTATTTCAGTGGGAAGATGTCTACACCAAATACACTGCTCCTTGGAGTTAGTTACATTTGAATTAATTTCCATATCACAATTTCTAACCGCATTCATCAGTGAGTGTTATTTGTGGCTTACCGTTTATTTGGATCCTTTATCAAGAGCCCTGAAAGCAATGATTTTGCATCTGAAGAGAGTGTCCGAGGAAATTTAATGTCTTCCATTAGTATTAGTTCGAAAAGTTTCTCATGATCCTGGTTGTAGAAAGGTAACCTCCCACACATCATTTCATACATGACGACCCCTAGTCCCCACCAATCCACAGCTCGGCCATAGTCATTGTCTTCTAACACCTAAGAGTGAAACCAGCAAAAAGATTCATTATTCCACATTAACTTTTTAGAGCAGTATTTACATCAAAGTGAATCCTAACCTTCAAAGCCTAAGTAGGCTCTTCTGACATTTAAACTATAAGGTATCCTACAAAAGATCTACATCACACCAGGTAGGTGAAATGTTCCATGTATGTCCACAAGTGGCCAGTAGCCAGTGTACAAGAAAGCAGACAGGTCATTCAGCAAATTCCAAGTGAACGACTGAGTACAAGGAAATGAATCAAATGAAAATTTTTGCGTATTTGCATGTTTCCTCTTAGGCCTACTTCACTTTTCATCCCAGTTCCATTAATGTGGTCTTTAACATGGAGTCACACCATGCTGGTGGCAGAGTAGGCTGACACGCTCTTGCATGGAGAAGAGCGAAGTCATCCCAACAAGAGGGTGAAAGACAGGAGTTATGCGGTGGAACACAGGTGAGTCAGGGCACGGCCACCAGGAAAATAAAACTGAAAACTTCTGGAGGTCTCTAGTGTTTCAAGTCTTAAAGGAAATAGTAAGCAAAGTAAATAAACAAGGAAACACTGTTTGGTCTGTATCCAAAGCATCAGTAAGTCCACAACCAAATTTTTGTTAAACACAAACAACAAAAATCCCAGACTCTGGTATATACCCTTAAACTTATTTCCCAAAATACATAAAATGCAGCATAACCTGGAAGACACAGCATCACACCATCGCTTAATCAGGCTATGTTACAGCGACCTACTCAAACTGGGCAGAATAGCTTGCCATTTGTCTTAGGAAATTTTTGATTTTTACCTTTTTATTAGGTATGTTCCTCATCCAATGGAATTTACTTCATCTGTTTGGATCTTTCCATATTTTATTTTAAGCTACTATATCTGAATAATCGTAAAGCTTACTTTATCTGATTCTCTTAGCTCTGGGATAAAAAGATCAAGAAAACCAGACCCATGAAATTTACTGTTAAAAAAATCTTATAACTGATAAAGAATCTGATACAGAACAAAGTAGTGCTCATGTTGCAAACTTTCTTAGTTTGGATTAAACAAACTGTTGAAGATTTACTCCCACGTGACTTTTATTTAAAATTTAACAATTATGTCATAGGACTGCACATGACATTTTAGACAGTTACATTATGATAACCTATAAATACAATGAAAGGCCCTTGGGTAGACAAGGTATTCATATGTGTGGAGATATAATTTTGAGGAAAAGCTACGTTACTTAAAGACGAATTCAGCAGTGGTTTTCAAGTGTTGTGAAAATATTTTTAAATTCAATTGTATCACTCTTCCAAGACAAACAGGAACTACATTAGCAAGATATGAACACAAGTCCACTTCCTATGTTTTTTCCAAAATCTTTTATAGAATAACAAACTAAGCAGAGTATTTCGGGGAAGAACAACAAATTCTAGTTTTCATCGTTAGCTAAAAATACATCAAATTTCTGCTTGTTTGAAATGAGTAATGTAAGAACACAGAGAAACAAGAAACAACCTAAAGCAGCAGAAAGAATTTGGCCTGTGTACTTTCTTATGTAAGAGGAAATGTATGTACAATTTTTAAATACCAGTGACTTTTGATTATTCAAGCATCTACCTCATCCAATTACTAAATGTACTGTCTGTGGGCCTTAATCTAACGGACCTTGGATTCTACCTAATAACAAACAATTTTAAAATCTAAGTAACCTTCTACTGAATTCCTACAACACCAACAAAATAGTGGCGCACACGCAAAAAAGAGCCAAATGTGGTTCTTAACCTCTTTTTTCATAAAACCATAAAAAGCATAAAAGCTGGATTAACTGCTTCCCGAACCCACATTTCACCAGCCGGGTTCTCATCCCCAGCTGGCAAAACTGGCAATCCTTTATTTTTGTTTAAATACCTGGTTTGCAGCCAGAAGGGAAAGTGAGTACATTAAAAAAGGGTTTTTATTTTTGAAGAGAAATAGGCAACTGAAAAATAAAACTGCATTGTAAAAAATCTGTTTGATAAAATAAAATATATTTTATTTAGCTTTATAAAATGAACACTGATTTTCAAAATAAGTGGTTTTGCTTCTGAACATACGCGCTTTAATGAATATACAGATCCATAACACTACAACGAGAACTGTTTGCTACATTACTTTAAACAGCACAAATCTGATGTAATATATTATCTTATTGACATGTAAAGTCCAGCAATGTTGAGGAGAAAACACCCTAAAGACTCAGCCAGCCTCCTTTATTTAAGAGTCTTTGTTATCAATTAAAAAAAAAGATATCTGTTCAACTTCCACACAGCTGGAAGATGAAATACACAAGAAATAGAAATGAAAGTGATCCTGACATTCTACATGTATTCTGTACCGAATCTAAGGCACGTTACCACTGTCCATAAACAGTCTTTCTTTCTCCTTAAATTTAAATTGTCTCAAAATATAATACTTTGAAATGCTCTAGAAATTCCAGCGTGAAGTTAAAGTCCACAGCCACTTTTATATTATTTTTTAAAGATAATTTTTCTCCCTTACTTAAAGCATGTATTTCCCCACAAATTACAGTAACATAAAATTTATATTATTTATTCTACTAGGATTTGCAATTCCTCCTGACTACCTCTGATGATTTTCCTAGAAAACAAGCTAATTTACTTCATGATTATCATGAGGGCTGATCCAAGGGGTAGTGTAATTGGTAATGCAGTGTTACAACAACGGCAAAGTGCATTTCAAGTCCATTACCCTGTGACTTACCATGTAATTTGGATATAAATGCAGATTAAAACCCGCTCCTAGAGCAGTAATCCATGAAAGACTTATCTTGAAGAATGAATCTAAACAAAGTGTCTCTTTTCCACAAAATCAATGTTACTCTCGTTTTAAACTAAGCACAAGGTTTGAACGCGAACGCAGACATTTGGGATTTCCTTCTACCCCTATTGTCTTATGTCACCGGGGATGCAGCTTTATTTTGTAACCATATCTAATGCCAAAGACAGACACAAAGGACAAGAGGTGATTTGGGACACTAAAATAACATAAATATTAAACAATGGTAAGAGGTCCGATCAAATCAACACCCAAAAGAATACAAACGGTAGGAAACAAGACTTACTTTCAATTTTTCCCCCAGGAGCCAGAGTCTGCTTCACTTCCTGACAGAATAGAACTGGAATCAAGGAAGTCGGAGCAGGTATCAATTACTATTAAATTTTCTTTTAATATTTGATTACTATTTAGTAATATCTGATGTAGACATTTCCATGTATAAAACAGTGAAGCGAGTTAAAAATCACCACGAGTAGCTCTTGAATGCTTACTAATTTCAAGAATAATATTAAATAATAAACTATGATTTTAAAATGGTACCACTGATTAAAGTTCCCAATGTAAATACTTATTTGGCTAAGGGGCACTTTCAAATAAACACATTCAATCCAATGTTCTTTTACCAACTGGGATTTACTGCAAGTTTGAAGGAACGGCTCCCTCAGCCTGTCCGCCAGGCCACACAATGCAGCCACGGCAAGCAGTTACAAGGAGGGGACATGTGCCCTGAGTGGCTTACTGCTCAATCAATAATCCAGACAGAACAGATGGAGGAAAAAATTAAACATCCAAACAAACTGTCTGCACACCTATGTTGTGAAAGTAAACTGCGAACTTGGATGAACCAATTTACCACTAATTCAAAAAAGAAAATTTTTTCCCTGGTAACCTTGTATTTCAGGTAATGGATACGTGTGTGTTCTTTATCAACACGTATTTATATACTTTATGCTTTGTGGAAATCCTTCGCACATTCTTAACATCAGAGGAATTTGCCTTTTTAAAAAAAGACCTGTTAGGTCTTCTAATGCAGATTCTAAAATGTGTCGCAGCTTTAGGAGAAGTATATGTTTCATAAGAATTGTGAATTCCAAGGCTTCTTGATATTTTCTTCATAAATATATATATTTTATACCCAATTCTCAACTGCTCCGTTAATTCGTAGGAGACTGAAGCTGTAGCCGCCATTTGCTCAGAACCAGAAGGCTGCAGGTTTTATGGCTATCTCCTGGCATGTACGCACAAGTCCCTGCACTCAGCCAGCAAGTGTCTTCCCAAAACCCATCTCTGGCTACAGCAGGCGACATTCTTGAGCCAGAGAAAAGTGAAATGGATACAACACTGGTGGCTGAGTCACACTTAAACACACATCTTCCCAGAGATTTCTACACTGCCCTTTTATCCTGGAGCCACAGTTCTAACAGGACTCCGAGAGACTGTATCTCTGTCACCAAAGTCAATAGAGCCACTGTAAAATACTACAGGTCATCACCAGCATGCAGCTGGGGAGAGTGCACTTTGTGCATATCCTCATGCGTCAGAGAAGTTAAAACTGAACTCTGTGCTTAACCTAGAAATATTCCAAAGTACCTAATGCACATATTTTTACCGTTAAAGCCAAAAGACCACACGCCACCACAAAGGACTCTGGGTGACAGGCTACCAGAGAAATGACAGACCCCTGGGAAGTAGAAGCCTCAACTTATAGACACAGAGACATTAAATGTTGAACTAAAAATATTACTTTAGCTCATATTTAAGTAACATCCAACCTGGGGAAGCGGGTGGGGAAATGGAATGATTTTTAATATTATCCAGAAACAGTACAAATGGTAAGTCAGCTCAGGACAGTTAGAAGTCCTTAAATATGCTTCTATTCAAGCAGATAGCTTCTAGCTGAACGAATCACTGTGCTCTTTCACTTACTTTTCCCCTGACCATGGATGGATCCTTTTCAGAACCACTCAGGAGGATAAAGGTTTTTCAAAAATACCTTAAGAGGAGGAGGGCTACATGAATTATTAGCAAAATATTAGGGATGTACAAGGTTTTATAAAGCCTACTAAAACTTTGTATTTCTACAAAATGCTTAGACATCTGAAGACTTGGTTTCACAATCTGGTAGAAACTGCAGAATTTGGTCCAAGGGCTAAGCAAAATGTGACTGTGCTACTGTTTTTCCCTACAGATTAAATGTGCAAACATATATAACCCTGGTCTCATTCATTTCTCTCAAGATCTCCTGAAGACAAGATTGCCAGAGCCCATGAAATGACATCTTTTAAATCTATTCCTTGTTGTATTTAAAATAAAGAAATAAAATTGCACTTAATGCATTTAAATCAAGTGAGGGCCTAACCGCCCCCCCCCCAGTACTACCTCAAGCTAGCAACAACCTTTACCCTTAATTTATATGATGCTCTCAGCTCATCCTGAAGAAGCAAATATATATATATCTGGCTTTAAATTTATATAAAATTTAACTTCCATTTGTGCTACTACCTCTATGGCATCATAGTAACTTCGAGCAAATCTTTGTTTATCAAAATAGTCAGCAAAATATTCTGGTCTATTTCAGATATTTTCAAAATATACATTATATAAAAGATATTAAAGGTAGCAGTCTTCAAAATAAAAACAACATAACAGCAAGTGGATGTTTTCTAAAACACAGGTTCTGAAAACTAAGACAACATCAAACAATGCATCTTTAGCCACTGAGAAAAAAATATTTTACATTCACATGAAATAAAATTATAGATGTATTTTTTTCTGAATAGCGACCACAACTAGATACTATGTATTTTCCACCAGCCATGTCATTTTTGTGCAATCTTTGTTAGTTATAACTTGATTACCAAATAATTTTTATTTTTACACTATTACAGAAGTGCATTTCTCTAGGTTTCCAAAACCACCTTATTCAACCTTCCCCATCTGTCACCATCTGCTTCTTTTTAGCATGTACTTTTTGTGTGATCACATAAGCATGTGAAAAATAACTAACATTCAGATGATTATCTGCTGGTACATTTGAGGACTGGGCATAATAAAAGTGAACTGCCAAAACGCACTTAACACTTTTAATTTTGTTGGGTCTTGCATGTAAGCTACATTTGATTTTCAAACTGTTTTACAGTTGGAAAGTTGATCAGGTACTGCTAACTCCAGAGCAAAGCTGAGACTAAATAATTAGCACTGCATAAAATGGTTTGGATTCAATGAGAGCCAAATCAAATAATAAAATTTAACAGTAAGATCTTATATGTGATTTCCAATTTCTTTTATCATTTCTAGGTTGAAAATACATTATGGACTACAAAAACAAAATCCCCCTAAAATATCTTCTTGTCCAAAACGTGGCAGGTGAAGTTCTTTCTTCTAATATAAGAAAGAGAAAAAACACACTCACTTAAAACCATACGTACTAGTGCATTTTTAAAGATGTAGACCCTGCTAGGAATGCTCTCTCTCTAATCTCTTAAAAAAATCGGGTTTTATTCCTTTATCGATAAATATCTCTACATCTTCACCAAAAGAGGCAAGAGAATAGTTGTAAATACTCTCTTTTCTAAGAAAGGGCATTTTTATACCATTAGAGTTCTCTTCTGTGGGGTTTCTTAAGAAGAAACTTTAGTTTACTTACAATTTAAGTTTATTTTTAAAATCAGCTAGTAGCCTGACAGGGAACAACAGGGGTCTGACCTGATCTCTAAGTCTTTTTTGAAGTATCTTTTGATTGCCTTCATGTATCTTTCAGCAGCCAAGCATTTCTGCCTGATCGAGACACGTTAACAGGCGGAGGGGCCCATGGCTAGGTTTTGCGGAGCTCTCTCCATAAAGTGGAAGCACGTCTGGTGGAGAAAGAGACAATGCTGACAGAGAGCCATTCACAGGAAAAGCAGGAATCAGGAATGTATTCCAGGTCTGATCACTCACAGATTATGAAGAAAAATCTGGTCCTGACAATGAAATGTGCCAGAAGATTTCAAGGTTCAAGAAAAGTGAGGGACACCATTGAAGTAAAGGGGATAAGCTGGTCTCGCTCTTGCCCACTAACTCTGACCACAGGTATCTGATCACATTATTTCCTTGCTCTCAGTTCAGAAGTGATGCTCCAAGAGATCAAACCTAAAGTCCTTTGCATTCCAATCTCGGTGTCTGGGTTCGGTCTCTGCGGACTATCCCCAGTCCCTTCCAGCAGGCTCAGGCACCCTGCCTTCTTCCACCACACCGGCCAGTCCCCAGTAAAGTAACTGTTTTCTTGCACAGCCAGCACTGTTTTCTGTCTCTTATCACCCTGGTAAACAGCAAGCTACTAGCAGACAAAAACCATTTCTTATTATCTTTCTATTCCCAGCCCCCAACAACACAATGCATGACACCTAATAAATACTCAGTAAGTACCTCTGTAATGAACAAGAGCGTTCTACAGTGAAATGGTCCATATCGGAGAGCACAAAAAAGGGCTTCAATTCTTGTTCTTAAAAGTAAAACACATTCAAAGTTACCCCTATTTAACAAAAATGCAGTGATTGACAGAAATATTTAAAAATGTAAGAATTTAAATTGCATGAGAAGTTAGAACTGTCATCCCCAAATGGTAACTACCATCATCAAAAATCAGGGGCTGAGGCTGTATTTAGGAATCAGCCACAGGGGCGCCTGGGGGGGCTCAGTCGGTTAAGCATCCAACTTCAGCCCAGGTCATGATCTGACAGTTCCTGAGTTCGAGCCTCACATCGGGCTCTATGCTGACAGCTCAGAGCCTGGAGGCTGCTTCTGATTCTGTGTCTCCCTCTCTCTCTCTCTGCCCCTCCCCTGCTCACACTCTTGTCTCTGTCTCTCAAAAATAAATAAACATTAAAAAAAAGATAGGAATAAGCCACAGGTATAGAAATTGCTGTTAAAAGACCAGACTTCTGCAATATTCCTCAAAACACAAAAATGGGTACAGAAAAATGTTTTGCTTTTTCTTTTAAGAAATTGGTAATTTCTTGAGTATTGTAAAGTTTCTATTTAGAAACAACTGGACCCTTCCTGAATGAAACCCTTGGTTTTGTTCTTCAGTTGATGATATAAGCATGTAAAACAGCATCTTTGTTTCTTGGGAGGTCATCTGCTTTCTGTATGAAATGAGATGTGTTTATCTTCTTTAGAAATAACTTCCCCCAACTGTGACACCACTAATTTTGTTATTCTTATTCTAAATACAGCATAGTACTGTCCATGGCACACAGAGAGCAGGCATAATTGAACACCAGAGAAACAAAGAATTTGTTTTTCATGATAGTCACAAAAACAACTCTTCTAGAAAATATGATCTTGTATTTGAATAAATAAGGAACAGTGTTCCTAAAATTTTACATAATTCACCACAATAAATGGGAGAATCTTAAGCTCTAGATTTTATAACAGAAAAATAATATTTTTGGCAGCCCTCAAGAAATTAATATCTGGAAATGTATTGTATTTCAAATTATTAGTACTTAATTGTAATTATGCAACAATCTTGAAATGTAAATTTACTCTCTAATTAAAAAACTATTTTAACAACAAACTGGCATGAGTTATACATGTATAGGAAATGGTAGTATTCTCATGCAATGTATTCCTTCTGCCTAATTTCTCTTCATTAGCTTTTCCCGTTGAGCATTTATAAAGCATACATTTTAAAACTGACCATTATTCACATCTATAAGTGGCCTTGAAAGTGTGACCATCAGGGGCCATTATTTCAAAAAGCAAAGCGGCCTTCCTCAGACAGACCTAGTTAGAATCCTGACCTCTCACCACCACCTCCCTGCTGTGCACAGATTCCACTGAAAAAAAGTTCTGACCCTCAGTCCCCTCACCTTTAAAAAAATATCAAGGATGCTATGACAAAAGGTCATTCCAAACATGCAACGCACCTACACAGATGTCCAGCCAACAGAGATCAGGTGTCTGGCTCTGTCTCTGGCTCCGGCCAACCTTCCTGGAGTTTGAGGGAAGAACTGGGCTTGTTCCTGCCTTGGGGGTTTGCGCCCGCTGCTCCCTGTGCCTGGAAAGCGTGTCCCCTCCACTCTGCAGCAGTGACCCATACCTCCTATCTGTAGAAGACTGCATCTTCCAAAGATAATTGCAACAGTCCCTCCCATCTCACATGCTCTTCTCCATCAGGGACATGGGAGGCGAGGTCACCACCCCTTCAATCTGTGTAGGTTCAGACTGCTTGATCAGTAAGCATGGGACAGGGACCATATGCGTGAAACCAGGCCACAAAAGGCAACAACATTATAGCCCCAAATTGGAAGCAAACCAAATGAATGGATAAACCAAATGTGGCATATCCATATGATGGAATATTATTTGGCCATAAAAAGGAATGAAGTACACTAAAAAGGTAAAAACATGGACACACCTTGAAAACCTACTACATGAAAAAAGCCAGACAATCAGCCCCATATTGCAGGATTCCACTGATGGAAGTATCCGGAACAGGCACATCTACAGAGACAGAAAGTGGATCATATCTGCAGGGGGAGGGGAACTAATGGGTATGGGTTTTGTTGTCGGAGTGATGAAGATACTCTGGAATTCAATGGTGGTGACAGCGGTACAATTTTGTGAACATAATAAAAACCACTGCTGAATTTTATGGTATGTGACCTGTACTTTAATAAAATTCTTAAAAATATACTATGAAAAGGAATTTTGTAAACAACTAATAAAACCATTTCCTAATGGTTTACTAGGTGAACAAAAAGAACAAAAATAAAACAAAGAAATGGGAAGCAGCTTGTAACTTGTTCCCAAGGACATCCATTTTTTTTTAAGTTGTTTTTTGTTTATTTTGAGAGAGACAGAGAGAGCAAGTTGGGGAGGGGCAGAGAGCGAGGGAGTCAGAGTTCTGCACTGACAGTGCAGAGCCCGGTGTGGGGCTCAGACTCATGAACCGTGAGATCATGACCTGAGCTGAAATCAGGAGTCAGTGGAGGAGCGGCAAGATGGCGGAGAAGTAAGGAGCCCCACTACCTCCATCCATCCACAATTATCAAACTGAGAAGAATTAAAAAGCCACAGCTCTCTGATCTCCAAGACGGGAGGTGTGCGGACAGACCCCTTATCGACAGCAGTCTCACGGCTGCCTGAGTGAGTGAGTGCCAAAGAAATCAGGAGTCAGATGCTTAACTGACTGAGCCAGCCAGGTGCCCCGGGACGCTCACTCTGAGAACCCAAAGCCAAAGAAGTCTGACTGCCCTAAAGCCCTCAGGTTACGAGGAAGCCTGGGTCACAGAGCGACCTGGAGGCTCTACCTAATCGCTTGCGGTGACAGCCCTGTTCAGGTACCAGCGGACAGGAGCATGGGCTGTCAGACACAAGAGTGAAGATGCTTCCAGATTCAGGCCTCCAGCCACAGTCAGCCCACGGCTGCCGAGTCCTTCTGGCTGAGGCCCCCGGTGCTGTGGACCAGAGATAAGCCACCCCTCCTGCCCCGACTATTCTTGACTCGGAATCCGAGATCACACAGAACGGTTGTTTTTGTTACACGCAAGAGAAACTTGAACTCCATCTGAAATAGCCACCACACCACACCCTTCCCTTTACCTAGCTTTATTTTCTCCTTGGCATGAATTCATTGGCTGACTTTATGCTATTTACCAATTTTTACTGTTTCACTCTGGAGAGCAGTGTCTTTTGTGTCTTGCTCCTATAGCCACATCACCCAGAAAAATACGCAATACATAGTAGACACATAATGTGTATTTGTTGAACAAACAAATTAGTGGATTACTGTGGAACCCTCAGCATGGGGAGGTCACTGGTTGGGACTTGCTTTGGCATGAATTCCAAAATGTGGCTACTGTCATTTCATTTCCCGATAATAATAAACAAGCATGAAAACTGACAACACCACATATATAAATTATCACTGTGTCTGTTTTGAAGGGAAATCCAAGGTGCTTGCTGATGTCATCCAATTACCTGATGTCAATCAAAATGGGCATAATCAAAAAATAAAATGCATCTGGCCAAAAAATAGAAAATTGACTTACTCTGCACAAGTTAGTCTCTTTGTGCTGATAAACTTTATAAAATTTAATTTCTACATATTCTTACTCTGTCATACCATGTTAAACAAGCAAGAGCAAAATAGATTTGATTCCTGTTGCTGGAATTTAAGAAACAAAACAAGCAAGCAAAGGAAAAAACAGAGGCAAACCAAGAAACAGACCCTAACTCTAGAGAACAAACCGGGGCTGGCAGAGGGGAGGCAGGTGGGGGGAGGGGTGAACAAGTGAAGGAATGAAGGGGCGCACCTGTCCTGATGCGGGCGGGTTAATCACTGCACTGTACCCTGGAGCTAATATTACGCCGTATGGTAACAACACTGGGATCACAACCATAAGAAAGCAGCAGGTCCTGCAGTGTTTGTTAATGCTCAGCAGTCTGCCTTGCAGACCTGGCCCTGAGCTCTCCCCTACGAACCGAGCCACAGCCTACCTCTGGTGCCAGATACTCTGGTGTGCCACAGAATGTCTTCATGGTGGCCGCGTCTGTGATCCCTTCTTTGCAGAGTCCAAAGTCTGTAATTTTTATGTGGCCATCTTTATCCAGCATCAGATTCTCCAACTGTGTAGTAAGAGAAATGACAATTTGTTTTATAGTTTTCAAAAATAGGAAAACACGGTTTTGAAAAATGACTGAATGCTGAGTAAGATATTTTGGAAAGAGGACGTAGCTGTAGTTAATAGAACTTTCAGAGCTTACAAACCCCACAGCTTCCTAACTTGTGGAAAAAGAAATAGGTTTTATCAAAAACTTCATGAGGATAAAATTAGTGATTTTTAAGCCAATGGGAGTAAGAGCCAATATTGTGTAATTTCTGAGAACACCTAAATAACTCTTCAAAAGCAAACATCAGTCCTTAATCCTTTTTTTGTCCTTAAATTGTGATCTTTACAATCCCAAAGAGATGAGCACCTTCTTCTAGATCTACACAAATTGTTTTCAACAATTTCTCTTGGGAATCTATTGCTATTATAAAACACTCACTTACAGAAATGTTTTTTGGTGGCTGTTGTAAATCAAACCTAAATCTTATTTTGTAAGGTAAGGTGATATTCTCTTTTGAAGGTCTCTGTAACAAAGAAATACCCACCCTTTTAAACATAAAAAGAAAAAGAATATCAAAGTCAAACATTCAACAGTTAATGAAAAGATATAATACAAGTATTATAAAACTGGAATCTCTTTCAACGCAGTAATTCCAAACACCAAAGAGAATCTCAAAGATTTAACCAAATACCAAGATCAGCTGCCTCAAGCAAAAATTATAAAACGTAAGGGGAAGGAATTTGTGCAAAGTCAAAGCACTTAAAACTAGTATCCATAACTGATCTTCTTCTCCTGATTTGAGCCCAACCTTGTGATTGCCATCACAAAAAGATACATGTGAGTTGTGATCTTACAGACTCACACAGACAAGGCTGCTAACCCTGCTAGTCATCTAGATAGAATCTAAAGGCACAGACAAGAAATATACACACAAAGAAACACATGCGGAAAATGTATTAGCAGGATAAATGACA
The DNA here is from genome assembly GCF_006229205.1 of Suricata suricatta. Classification (NCBI taxonomy): domain Eukaryota; kingdom Metazoa; phylum Chordata; class Mammalia; order Carnivora; family Herpestidae; genus Suricata; species Suricata suricatta. The sequence goes on from NC_043702.1 coordinate 111,804,156, forward strand.
ATTGGTCCACTTCAGGAGTACTTAAGCTCCTCCTGCCCGTGAGGACATGACAGTGCTTACCTGAGCCCTGAAGTCAAGATCAATTTCAAAACATAACTCCATGTAAGAATATAAACAGGTATCAATCACATAAAATGTAGTATTATACTTCGTCATACCATCCGAAGTCTTATAAACAAGAAGCCAGACACAGTTAAGCAAGTTGTGCTCACGGAAGGAGAGATCCGAACAGCCCTCAGTCCTTGGGTAGAGGCCTAGATGCCCCCCTAGCTGAGCTAAATGCTCCGCACTCGGATCACGTCTCATACAGACTGCAGAGAAGGGAGTCTGTCTTTCACTGGTCTACAGAAAGGTGAACAGACACTCAATATATTGTAGAACCTGTCATTTGTTTTTAAGTTTGAGAGAGTATGTGCACATGCATGCAAGCAGGGGAAAGGCAGGGAGAGGAGAGGGGAGGAAAGGGGGAGGGAGAGAGAGAGAGAGAGAGAGAGAGAGAGAGAGAGAGAGAGAGAGAATGAATCCCAAGCTGACAGCACAGAGCCTACTGCAGGGCTCAATCTCACAAACCATGAGATCAGGACCTGAGCCGAAATCAAGAGTCAGAGACTTAATGGACTGAGCCACTCAAGTGTCCCAAAACAAAACAAAACCAAAAAATTTTTTAATGTTTTATTTATTTTTGATACAGAGAGAGAGAGAGAGAGAGAGAGAGAGAGAGAGAGCGAGAGCGAGCATGAGAGGGGGAGGGGCAGAGAGACAGACACAGAATCAGAAGCAGGCTCCAGGCTCTGAGCTGTCAGCACAGAGCCTGAGATGGGGCTCAAACTCATGAACGCAAGATCATGACCTGAGCTGAAGTCGGAGGCTCAACCAACTGAGCCATTCAGGCACCCCAAAATCAAATTCTTAAAATGCTCAAAGTCTTTTAAAAATATTTAAAAATCTCTCATTAACATATTATATAAAAATTCTTATAAAAACTTCAAATAATACATAATAATATTGAGGAGAATGTGAATGTGCTATCTAATTCATCCCTTTCCTGCCCTGTCCTCTGTTTTGGGAGCATATTATGTCAATCCTCTTAAAATATTTTTAAATGTTTATTTATTTTTAAGAGAGAGAGAGAGAGTGTGTCAGAAGGAGGGGCAGAGACAAAGGGAGACACAGAATCCAAAGCAGGCTCCAGGCTCTGAGCTGTCAGCAAAGAGCCAGGCTCAAACCTCTGAATCATGAGATCATGACCTGAGCTGAAGTGGGATGCTAAACCGAGTCAGCACCCCAGGCGCCCCTACGTCATCCCTCTCCATATACTTTATATGCATCAGGAAGTGTTCCTGGAAACATGATAGCATGCACTATTCCTCCACATTTTGACAAGACTCTTTGCAAGTGGATGGATACAGAAGTAATAAATACATAAATGCTGTTTTTTAATACCAAAAAGTATACATATTTTTTTAAATCCTGATTCGCACCTAATTCTCTAACCTCATATCCAGGCTCTAAGATGCCAGGGGTTGAGGGACAGGGGATGACTGGAGATACAGGCCAGGGTTGGAGTGAGGAATAGGTTGAAGTTGGCCCAGAACGAAGGGTTTTTCCTGGGATGCAGGACTTAAAAGTTTGTCATCCTACCTATTTTATAAATCAGCTTTATAAAAAGCCATTACTATATGACAGTAAGAAACAAGGGATCCCCTGAGAGATGGGGAGAGAGGGTCATGGAGACAGGTGGAGGTGGTGTACTGCATAGGAGGCAGCAGAGAGCAAAGTGGGTCACGTAATGGGGTCAAGTCAGAGATCACACTGTGAATCCAAGCTTTACCCTTACTGTGTGACCTTGGGCTTGCTATTGATTTCTGTGTCCCTGAACTTCATCTAGGAACCAGAGGTAAATAATGGTACAGCTAATGAGGTTCCTTTGAGAATTAGAGACCTTGAATGCAGAACTTAACACACTGTAAGCATTCAAAAAACATATCAACCATTTATTAAATGTGGAGAGTTTAATGGCTCAATTACACATTTCAAAATAGTGTGTGCACTTTGGGATGCAGGGAAGTTCAGCAACAGAAGCCAATAAAACACCTGGATCAGCTCAGTGACTCCATTAAATACACTTCCAATACTCAATTTCTTTTGCATAAAACAACTTAAGATAAATACTTCATAATTTCAAGGCCTGTTTTTCAATTGTGTCCACCTTCTTCCATCACTTATTTTTGCTCTCTCACCATCCTGAAAGGTTATTTTACCAAGCATGAATGACAAAACAACCTGTCCATCAAAATTTATCAACAGAGACATATCACCTTCCAGAAATGATATCCCCAAACCTACTCTTGTATAAACATAGATCAGGGGTAACTATCCAGTCTTGTTAAAAAAAAAAAAAAAAAAGGGGGGGGGAGGGGAGGAGGAGGAGGAGGAGGAGGAGAATTTGACACAGAAGCATAACAAAATTTCTGCAAAATGTTAAGATCCACTGGTATTGTGAGGCACCTGGGTGGCTCAGTTGGTTGAGCATCCAGCTTTAGCTCAGGTCATGATCTCGCAGTTCGTGGGTTTGAGCCTCATGTCGGGCTCTGTGCTGACAGCTAGCTCAGAGCCTGGGGCCTATCTTAGGATTCTGTGTCTCTCTCTCTCTCTGACCCTCCCTTGCTCACACTCTCTCAAATAAACCTTGGAAGGAAAAAAAACCCTGACTACACATAAGGAACACAGCCCAATAGTATAATTTAATCTTAGAGGGTAAGGGGGTTCTTAACAGCAGGGGCTTAAAGTCTTTATAGAAGAAGGAATCCAGAGAGACTGGTTAGAAGTGGGAGCTGGAAGCTGAGTCCCGAGACAGCAGGTGATAAAGCAAGCATCTGGCTCTCTTCCAGACTGCAGGATTATAGGGGTGAGCACCAGGGAGCTGATGAAGACTGGGGGTGGGGGGGCGAGATGCTGTGGGAAGACTGTGAGACCGTCCCTTTCTGTCAGCACTGAGACTCTGAAGTTACCTAAACCTGGGACGCCTGGGTAGCTCAGTGGGTTAAGCCTCAGATTCTGATTTTGGCTCAGGTCATGATCTCACAGTTCATTAAGTTCAAGGATCTTATGGGGCTCTGTGCTGACAGTTCAGAACCTGCTTGGGATTCTCTCTCTCCTTTTCTCTCTGCCCCTCCCCTGCTGGGGCACGCACACGCGCCCTCCCACACCTACATGCGGGCTCTCTCAAAACAAATAAATAAACTTAAAAAGAAAAAGATGATCTTGATCTATTCGTGGGTTTCTCATATTAAAACTGTAGATGATTAAACTAACCATTAAACTCGAACTGGGTAGAAATCAAGATTAGATTAATCACCAATAGAACACAGTAGCCATGCATGTATTATTTTCTACCTCTTGCCCTGTTACAAAATCTTAGAGAAATTTTTAATGAATTCCAGTATCATTATATGCGCTTTTGCATACACATACTACTCTATTCAGCCCATTCTGTACTTGAACGGCATGGTCTTTGGAAAGAAATCTTAATCTTGCAAAATAAGAACTAGGCAGAATAGAAGATTTTAATATAATCTGCACTACTGATGAAATCTTACAAGAGATTTCTTCAAATTTTTAGGCGATGATGAAGCTATACCAGTTTTTCCTAAGTAACCACAAGGAATCTGGGTCCTTATGAAAACAAAATTTTGTATTACAATATATATTGATAAACTAAGCAAACTTACTTTTGAAAGTGTAACAAAGGTTGCAATAATTGATCTGTTGCTATGAACACTTCTTATGAACTATAGACTGATAAAATACGTTCCATTAACTTGCACATGAAGTAAAGCTTTCCTTCCTGTGATAAATGAGGCGTCAGCAAATAGGTGCTGATTTACTTGAGAGACACAGCTATGAGAGGCATTGCAAATGGATTTGCATTTTATTAAACATAAGGTCATTAGTAAGGAGATGATCAAGACAAATCTGAGACTGATCAATTAAAGTGGGCACCTAAATCAGTTTGGGACGATGCTGTTCTTTAATATATCTGCTGTAAATGTATTTAAAGCATCTATTCTCTTATCTCCCACAGCGTTATTTGAATTTTAGGTGTACGAACATCTTCTAGAGTTAATCCAATGAATTCCTTCCCCTAAGTAGATGTCATTTAGACTCTAGAGAGGCAGAAGGGTGTAAGGAGCAGAACACGGGGCCTGGTGCTAAGATTCATGCTTTCTATCATCTTGACTTTGAGTAAGTGACCTGCTAGTCATCCAGGCTTCAATGACCGCATCTGCTTGTGTGGAATCCTGAACTACAGATACAAGTGACACTGGTATACATCTGAATGCGTGGCTTTTAACATTACATGTACTCTTCTGGTGTATATTTGTGTGTATATTCTGTCCTATGTTATATATTTACTTAGACCTTGAGGTTAATACTGTATGGAAAAAATAAAGCAGAGACCACCTAAGAGTCTAGTGAAGTTAGTGGTCTATGCATACTTGGACTGGTATTCATATATATTGCCATGTAATCATTTTGATCTGATTCCAAATTCAGAAAGGATCGGGCAATGCCACTTAATACCAATATGCTGGTTCATTTAATAACGATTAGCAAAGAGCACTGACCAACACCACCCCAGTCATAACGTTCCTCGGTCAATGTTGCCAATCAAATGGACAGTCTTCCCCTTCCTTCTTTAGGGGAATAGTTGTGTGCATTCTGAATGTTACTAAGTACTTCCAGATTATTCTAAGTCCCTTAAATCGAGGAAATCCCCCTTCTCCCTACAACTGGATCCATAAAATACAACACTTTTTGACTGGGGAGAGCAGACTCAGGGAAGCACAAACTATTTCTATGTGGAAATGCCATGTAACTTAAAAGTTTTGTTACACCATATAACTAATTTCTTTAAAAAAAAATAATGAGATTTGGGTGAGGGGCATTAAGGAATCTACTCTTAAAACCATTGTTGCACTATATACTAACTTGAATGTCAATAAAAAAATTTTTTAATAAAAAAATTAAATTAAAAAAATATCGAGATTCAAGACATGTAAACATTAACGGATTATTTGGCCATGCAGTCATCAGATACTGAGGCTTAATTCTATCACATCCCTTGTCATAAAAAAACTTCAGGCTAAACACAATCACACCGTGGCTTGTATTCACCTCCGGTGCAGGTGGCACTTGCACAGCAGCTCACCCCTCACCTCGATGTTTTATAGCTGCTCAGTTCATTTTTCCTAAATATGGTATTTATAGCTTCTTTTAAACTTTCGTGCATGTTATACAAACATACATACTAAATTTCATCAACAGGATGCAGAATAATACTTTGCGAGATGGTTACACCTTACTTAGGGTCATTCATAGCAGAGAGGTACATGATTAAGAACATCTTCAAAGACCAGCACTTAAAGGGTGATGTAGGAATCACACGTGTTGAAAAGAGCCAGGTGGGAGTGAGGGCCAGTTGTGATTTCTTTCACAGTATTCTAGATCTGTACCTCGTTTCGTACAGAAAGATTTCACAAAAGACTCTGGTAACTGCTATTTCTACAAATCAAATCATACTTTAAATGGGCTGGTATTTAATACATTAAGCAATTCTGCATTAAATTTTAATAAGTCAAGATTACTATATTATTTACTTTTTATAACAGAAGACAGTTGCATTTCCAGTGTGTTCAAAACGTATCCTGGGATATATTTCCTTAGCATGGCCAATCCATTAAAATAGTGTCACACGAGAATTACTATCGCCTTTAATGAGCTACTCCAGGGCTCCGAGAACTATGGCCTGGGAGCGAAATCGGGCTGACGGCTCGTTCTTGTGAATGCAGTTTTACCAGAACACGGCCAGCCTCGCGCACCTGCCTGTTGCCCACAGGACCAGAGCAGGGCGGCTAAAGAGCGACTCTGGGCGACAGAGCCTGAGACAGGTGCTATCCACTCTTTACAGAAAGGATGCCGACCCCGGAGTGTTCTGAGGGCCGCGTCAGAAATGAACTCAGAGAAGTGAAGTCACCATCGCCCGGGAAACAATGCAGTGCTTTTGAAAACGGACACCAAACAGATTAATAAAAGGCTTCAGAGACTTAAAGCCACCGCAAAGTTACTGCCAAAATCAAAATAAGTATCCACGCCCCCGCAATAAATACCTTCATTATCATACAAGTTTCATCCATCTTAGGATGGTAGATTCTAACAGTGAAACCTACTTTAGAATGTCCCTGGGAAAGGCACTGGTTTTTAATCACATGTTTAACATTACTCACAAAGTTCCAGAAAAATGCAACAATTATTGGCAGGTCATAGCGGACCAAAGTAGTGAAACAGACACTTCAAAACCTTGGGCAGAAAGGAACTGCGTATGTATCAGTGAATGGAATTCCTGTCAAATACAATAAACTACATTCTTAAACAGAGTGCTTTTCTTTCCCAACTAAATCTGCTTTTCTCCAAACTGTATAACTTTGTAATTTGTGTTTGTCCCTGTAGTCTCTGCAAAAACAAATTTTGATTACTTTTTTCTTTACCTTGAGATCACGGTACACGATCTTTCCGGAATGTAGATAGTCCAAGGCAGAGACAATTTCTGCGCCGTAGAAGCGCGTGCGGTCCTCAGAGAACACCCGCTCTCTCGACAAATGGAAAAACAGCTGCAGGGTAAACAGCAGGGACAGGATTGTAATAATTACTGATTTAGTGGGGGAAATTAACACAAACATAAAACACCTCTCATCACCATATTGTGATGATAGATAGTGTGCTCTCAGTGGACGCGGAGCACTCTTACACAGCAGCTGGCTTATCTTCTCCAGGTTTCCGAGGGGAGGCTGCGAGCTGTTAAATCAGCGTTTTAATCAATATACCAATCTTGTTTAAGGCATTCTGCTTGCTACCCATTTAACCTTCACTTACCAGAGGAAAAAAGTATGCATCCTAAGACTGCATCTCCCCCTCACGGTCCTGTTGCTTCACTCTTTCAAGCATTAGGTATCAAGATATTATTAAAATAAATGAACAGAGAGGTAATATTTCTACTTGGTAATTTGATTTGTATTTGATTTCAAAGGAAGGCCTGCTGATTCGCGAAAACAATCAATGGGAACTTACTTTCTTCCACCCTGCTGATGATTCATGAGATTCCCTGGAAATGTTTTCAAAGTTTGAATCAATGTTTCCTACGATGACAAGCCATAAGGCTTCAAGTTTTTATTTCAGTAATGGCCAAAGTGGACTGAGGAGCTCCCGTTATTCCCCGTGTAGTGTTATTTCAATAATAAATACAACACCAATTTCTCCTCAGATAATCACTTAAAACCATAAACTGACTCCCTTCCTATGAATCACCTACAGGATTCACAAGTGTCCTCTGGGTGCCCACGGTGGCCAAGCACTTGGCTATGCATTTAGGCCACCTCCTTATTTACAACACTGTCCTTCTCACCTTACCGTTCAACAATGCATATAAGGAAGGAGCAGGCTCCAGATGCTATGATTTGACTCTTAATGTACGATTTTACTGTATTAAGAAATCCTCCAAGAACAATGAAGATTTGTTAATAGCGCTGAGTACATTGTTAGGTATCACAGTAGGTGCTCAATACAGGTCTGTGACTAAAGAAATGAACCAATCAGTGTGTCCTTGACTACTGGATCAGAAATTAACTACACCTTCACATGGATTATGGACTTAGTGTTCCTACAAACATGTAAGAATTACGGTTAGCCAAGATTTGTTCCTCACACAGCAAATCATAATTTAAGCTACGTAAAAAGGTTCCCTACAGATTTCTTCTCTTCTTCCTCCTCCACCTCTACTGAAGAATCTATCACTGTTTTAAGATAAATTTTATGTACAACCCATTGTCACAGTAAAGAGTGGTAGATAACATGATGTTACAACTGTCAAAAAAAAGACCGGCTCAACGTCAGTTATAGTCAAACTAAAATATCTAGCACAGAATCCCTAAACTCTAATGCTATTTTGTCACATCTAAGATGTTCTTGATTGGAACTCCATCACCATTTTGGCATCGAGAAAATGGGTGGCTCGGTGTTCGACTCTTGGTTTCAGCTCAGGTCATGATCTCACAGCTCGTGGGGTCAAGCCCCACGTCAAGGCTTACAGTGGGCTTCATGCTGACAGCGCATAGCCTGTTTGGAGTTTCTTTCTCCCTCCTTCCCTCCCCCTCCCCCGCTAGCACAAGTGTTCTCTCTCTCAAAATAAATAAACTAAAAAAAGAGTTGTCAATTAAAACTATAATAAACTGTCAAATATAAAAGGCAATATAGAAGGCATTCTGACTACAGAAATGTTAAATTTGTCTTACAAGTGATCAAATATAGCATGCCAAATATAAAACCACTCCATATAATTACTCAGGGATATTTCTCAAAATTCACTAATTTTTACAGGCAGACATATATTATTAATGCATAACCATTCAAATGAGGACAAGAAGTAGAAAGAAGTTCCCATTATCAGTAAAACCATTCTGAAAAATTTCCAGGCCAAATAACTTCTGTCATCCTTTATACAAAATACCACTAACTTGGATGAAGGAACCCCTGTGATCTCTGTGTAGATTTCTGACAGTCTGCTAATGGGATGAAAATACTTTTAGATTTCTAACTTTTCTTACAACAATGTCAAGCCTCCCTACTTATCTACCGCACAAAAGATAAAGACACCCCTAAATCAATCAACATAATATGTGCAGGCTTCTACAGTTTCACTTAGATCATATTCTTCAGTTTGTCTCCCAGCCAATTGCTATAAAAGTATCAGTTAAAAAAAACATGATACTTAAGGAGAAGACTCTAGTTATTTCTCAATCTGCTGTCCTCTGGTACATGCGCTTGTATGGAGCTTATGGAGCTTATTCTTGCCATGATAACCCAGAGTCTCTTACTGTCCAAACCCAATGACCTATGTACAGTCTGCAGGTCTGGAACGGAGGACATCAGCTATTGGCCCTTCTTGAGCGTGCTCCCTGCCGTTGGTGATACAGCTCTCTCCTGATTTTCTAGCTTACTCTCTAGATATTCCTTCTCAGCTTCTACCTTGGCTTTAAACCAGCTTTCTACTTAGTGAGCATTAATTACTTTCAAGTCACTGTGTTGGGCACTAGGAAGAGAAAAAGATGGCATACAGATATAAAGAAATCCTATGAAAAATAATTAAAAGGCTAACAAATACGAGGAAGACAACAAAACCCAGTCATCCATGTAAAATTCCAATAATCTAGTATGCAATCAGTAGTTACCAGACATAAGGAGATGTGGGAAATAGGACCCATAACCAAGAGAAAAATCAGTCATTAGACACAAGGAAAAAGAGAAAAGGACATAGACAATTAAAATGAGAGGAATACAAATGAACACAGTTTATGAAAACATGCCACATTATAATAATCAGTAAAGTGGAGATAAACACGTAAATGAGGCAACTGAGCATTCCAGAAAGAACACTGTCAATGACAGTGTTGTGAGCTAAGTGTCTTTCTGTGCTCGTGGCTGGGATGTAAGTGGGTAGCAACTCTTCACAGGGCAACAGGCAATAGATACTCTGATAATTTTTAAAGCTCTACAGTTTCTTTTCTATAAATTTCCTTTTCAAAAAAAGGAAACGTATAAGTCTTCTACATAAGGATATTCCCTGTAGCGGCGTATACAATGACAAAAATGTGAACACAGCCTTCGTACCATGTTGAAAAAAATTAGATTTCTCATCTAATCCCATATGAAAATAAACTTGATATAACTAATAGTTAAACATAATATATTTAACTAATAATTAAAAAACTAGAAAATTAGAATAAAAAGTCCATGGGGACAGATTTACCCTCTTGCCTACACAACTGGGCAGAAATACATAAGACAAAAAAATGACAACTGGGAAAGACATTTAACAGGACTCTTTTTAGATATTGGACAAGAGGTAGCACAGGACCAAGATCCTTCTGAAAAGAGAAACAAATAGCGAGTCCTAAAGCCACCTGCCTTGTGTGCAAGGGCACTGGGTGGAACGTCACTGGCAGAAAGGAAATTCCAAGCATGACTCAAGGTCTCAGCACTGGAGAAGGAGAGCAGATTTTGAGGAGGGTGAGGTAGACTGCATTTGCTGAACAGAACACCAGTGAGCAAGAAGCTACCCCAAATCCTCATCGTTTAGTATGCCGCGGAGTAGTGAGCCGTGTGTGTGAGGTTAAAGTCTAGGCAGAGCAGCAGAGAAGGAGTCTGGGTGCCAAATAATTGCCAGAGCTCACTCAGAGCTGAGAGACATTCCACTTTTAATCAGTCAAAAAAGTGTCATTACTGAACCACCAGGGATTCAGTAGGCATTTCAAAAAAACCAGAGTAGAAGTTAAACCTACATTATCAAGGCTAACAAATACGAGGAAGACAACAAAACCCAGTCATCCATGTAAAATTCCAATAATCTAGTATGCAATCAGTAGTGACCAGACATAAGGAGATGTGGGAAATAGGACCCATAACCAAGAGAAAAATCAGTCATTAGACACAGATCTTCAAGTAGCAGAGATGATGGAATTAATAGACTGACTTTAAAATAGTACATGAGATATAGGAAGATAGAAATAGAAATAAATGAGACTTCTAGAGATAAAGCATACAATATCTGAAAAATTTCACTAGATGGGATTAATAACAAACTAGACACTGCAAGAGAAGAAAAGCAATGAATATATAATCACAGTAAAAGAAACAATATAAATTGTAACTAAAAAGAAAAAATAGCTTCAGGGACCAGGTGATAGCATCAAGGAGGCTAACAAATGTGTAATGGCAGTTCCTGAAAAAGGGAGGGAGACATTTGCAAAATAATGCCCCAAATTCTCCAAACTTGGATAAAAATGATAAACGCATACATCTGCATAGCTCAATGAACCTCGACATGATGAAAACTCACAAACACGCATAAACTACTGGAATGTCTAAAGTCAGAGCACATACCAATCACTGAAAAACTGGTCATAGAAAATCTTTTAAAAATTCTGAGGGTGGAGAAACATTACATATGGAAGAACAAATAGGAGAATAATCCTAGATTTTTCAGAGGCTATAGAAGCAAAAAGGCAATGGAGCAATATGGCCAAATGGCTAAATGAAAAACAAAAAGGTGTCTTAAAATTCTGTACCCAGTGGGAAAATCCATATAGTAGGGAGCAGCATATGTGAGAAAAAGGCTGAAGCCAGGGCAAGAGGCCCCGGAAAAGAACAGGTGGAACGATCACAGGCTCACACAGAGTCCAAAGTACTTTGTGTCCTCACCTGGCAGGATAAGGCCTCCTAAGAAACATGGCACCCGGGACCATGTGCGAGGTTCCTGCCTGGGTAGCGCAGCAACACCAGTGCCTCAGCCAAGGCTAGTGTGGACAGTCTAAGCTTAAAAGCAAGCCTGGAAAAGATCCCCATTTACCCAAGAAAACATCTTCCAATAAAAAATTATCAGGCACAAAAGGAACCAGGCAAATATAACCCATTACTAGGAGAAAAATGTGTTACTCAGTGACACAACTGACAGAGATGGAAGAATACTATGATAAAATAGCTGTTAAGATACAGTCTAAAAGTTCAAAAGGCAGAGACAAAAGCATAAGGAAATAAATGGGAGATGTGAAAAGTCCCAAATTATACTTCAAGAGGTGACATCTCAGATATCCTAGATGCAAACCAAAATACTGACTTAATTAACAGCATGTTAGACACTGGAGGAAAAAAATGGTAACAGACTTTAAGACCCAGGAAACAAATCTAAAGTTAAAGATAGAAAAAATTAATGAAAAGGATGAGCAGCACACTGATAAACTGGAGGACGATATCCCACAGTCTGCCATACGTGTAAATGTGCTCTCAGAACTAGGCAAGAAGAATGAATAAACAGAAAAAAATACTTGAATAATTTTCAAAAAGTTTTCAAATCTGATGGAAACTACAAGCCTGCAGATTCACAAAGACTCAAAAGAAAACCCAACTGAAAGAAATGTGAAGAAGGGTGCTGGGCGGCTCAATGGTTAAACATCCGACTTCTGGTTTCAGCTCAGGTCATGATCTCAATGTTTGTTGAGTTCAAGCCCGTGTTGGGATCTGTGCTGACAGCATAGAGCCTGACTAGGATTCTGTCTCTCCCTCTCTGCCTCTCCTCTGCTCGTGTTCTTTCTCTCTCAAAATAAGCAAACAAACAACTGTGAAGAATATCCTACAAGACCATAATTAAAAATAATTAAAAAGCTAAAAGCAAGTGATAAAAGAAAAGCTTAACAGGACAGGGGGTGGTTGTAAAGAGATACGTTAAGGGGAATCTGGGTGGCTCAGTCGGTTGGGCGTCTGACTTCTACTCAGGTCATGATCTCACAGTTCATGATTCGAGCCCTGCATTAGGCTCTGACAGCTCAGAGCCTGGTGCCTGCTTCAGATTGTGTCTCCCTCTCTGTCTCTGCCCCTCCCCCGCTTGCACTTTGTGTCTCTCTCCCTCTCAAAAATAAACATTAAAAGATTTGTTTAATTAAAAAAAAAAGAGAGAGAGAGAGACACACATTAAACGCAGGGACCAAAAAACGAGTGAATACTCCTTGTCAGAAACTGTGCAAACCAGGAGAAAGTGAGAGGCATCTTGATAGTAAATAAATCTAGAACAGGCAAACTAGAATTTTATAGACACCTAAGTATCTTTCAAAAAATGACAGCAAAATAAAGCCTTTTGGGGACGTGCAAAAGGTAAGAGAAATCAGCCCCAGAAACACTATACTCTAAGTGTTCAAAGTAATGCTTCAGCCTGAAGCAAAATAGTACCAGATAAAAAAATGGATCTACACAAGGTAAAGAAGCTACAAAATCATAATTTTGTGGGTAAATGTGTTAATTTTTTTTAATGTTTTTAATCTCTTTAAAAGACAATGCTGGTTTAAAACAAAAATAACAATGTATAGTGGCATTGATAGCACATCTAAAGGTAAAATCTATTAATAGTAGCATAAAAGCTTGAAGGGGGAAAGTGAAGGTGTACAGGTGAAAGGGTCTTATGATATGTGAAATGCTACAACCTAACTTGAACATGAAATGGGGTAGTTAAGCATAAGTTTGTATTTAAAACCTAAATGCAGTTCCCCCAAAATTTGCAAATAAAATATTAGTGAATGCTATAAAACTCCTAAAGAAGAGACAATAACAATTTCATACAACTTGCAGAAATTAAGAGGAAGAAATACTTCTCAACACACAACGCGAGGCCAGCATCACCTTAATACAAAACCAAAGACATTACATGAAAGGTATCAATATCCCTCATAATCACAGATGTAAAAAGTCTTAACAAAATTTTACCAAATCATATCCAACAAAGGCTGAGAATACAATGTGACCAATGATGGTTAATTCCAAGAATGAAAGACTGGCTTAATATCTGAAACCAATGTTATTCACTGTATTAACAAACAAACTAAAAAAGGCAAAACCATATAATCATCTCAAGCAATGCAGAAGAAACTGTTCAGAAAACTCGATGGCCACTGATCCTAAAATCTCTTAACAAAGAAGGAACAGGAGAGAACACATTCAATGTGATAAAAGGCTACGATCACACTTAATAATGCCAGACTGAATCTCTTTTCCCTCAGAGATCAGGAACAAGGATGCTCACTCCTTTATTTGCCATTGTGCAGGGGTTCATAGCCAAGTGAAATGAGGCACAGACAGACAGACAAACAAATATATAAATGTCATACAGACCGGAACAGAAGCAAAACTGCCTTTATTCACAGCCAGGAAGCCAATCTGTCTACAAAGACATTCCAAAAAAATTTACCAAAAAAATTAAAAAACTAATAATAAGTGAGCTTTGGAAGGCCTTGGGAATATGAGGTCAATACACAAAAACCCAACTGCATTATATGCTAGCAACAAACAAGCGGTAATGAGAAAAACCAGGAATATGTAAGGGAAAAACTGAAAAAAGTCATGTGAGACCTACACAGTAAAAATTTACAAAACGTTTCAATAGAAATTAGAGAAGATACAAGTAAACAGATATACTGGGCACATGGATAAGAACACTAGTATTGTTAACATGCCTGTTCTACAGACTCAATGCAAATGCATCATAGTCTCAGCAGGCTTTTTCTGTAAAGATTAAGAGCTGATACTAGATTGAAATGGAATGCACAGGGCCTAAAAGGGCCACCACAATACTGAGAAACATCAGTATTCTTCCTAATTTTAGGATATACGTTAAAGCTACAATAATCAAGTCAGTATGGTATTGGTGTAAAGAAAGCCACATCAACTGATACAATACAGCAAGAAGTCCAGCAACAAAGAAATACATGCAAACTGATTTTTGACGAAGGTGTAAAGGTCATTCACTGGGACAGAGTGAATGACCCAACAAAAGATTCTGGAATAATTGGATATTTGTATGGAAGGGAAAAAAAGAAACACCAGTCCTTACCTTTCTGTATGTATAAAAATCAATTTAAAGTAGGTCACAGATCTAAATGTAGCAGGTACAATTATAAAAGTACTAGAAGAAAATATTTATGACTTAGGGTAGACAAAGTTTTGGAGAGCAGACCAAAAAAAAAAAAAAAAAAACACCCAAGCCCCAAAAAACCGAAAAACTACAAAAACAGAAAAGTCAAGAACTGATAAATTGGGACTTCAAAACTAAAAACAATTATTGTCAAAAAAAAGTATCAGTGAGATGATGAAAAGACAAGGTAAAGTATGGGGGAAATAATTTTGATGTGTGTATTTGGCAAACTAATTGTAACCCGAACATATGAAGAACTCCTGTGACAACAATGAGAAAAGAATCCAATTAATAAATTAGGCAAAATATTTGAACAGGTCATAAGAAATGAATTTGAACAGACAAAAAGTGTGTGAAAAGATATTTAATATCATTAATCATCAGAGAAAGGCAACTTAAAACCACAAAAATACATGTCTATATTCTGACTAGAATAACTAAATTAGACAGACTGACCCCACCAAGTGTTGTGGAATAACTAGGATTCTCATTACATTAATATCAGAAATGTCAAATGATACTACTTTAGAAAACAATTTTGGACTTTAAAAAAAAAACATAAACATACGTTAACTACAAACTCAGCAATGATACTCCTCAGTATTTACTCCAGAGGGAAGAATGTGCGTATCAGCCTTCTTACGAGGAAATAACTGTAGTCAGTCCAAATGTGCACGAGCAGGCAGACCTGCGTCCAACCATGCAATACTTCACGACTCAGCGAGAAAAGGAATGAGCTACTTAGAAATGCAAAGACAAGCAAACAAACAAAAAAGGGTAAACTCAAAAATTTTAGGCTAAGGAAAAGAAACACACAGAACAGTATATATTATGATTCCATTTCAAAGAAAATTAGGAAAGGTAAATCAAATCTTTTGTGTCAGAGAGCAGCTCACTGGTTGTCTGCAGGACCGGGTGGGTGCAGGCCCAGGTGACAGATGGCAAGTCAGAACTTTCTGAGGCAACGGGAATATTCCACATCTTTATTATAATGGGGACTCCATGCACATAAATGTTTGTCAAGATTCATGCAACGTGTTTTTAAAGTGAGTACATTTTATTGTATGTAGATTATACCCAAGCAAAGTTGATTAAGTTGTGGTAATAATCTAAATGTCCCCAAATCTGGTAAGATTTGGGAAATTATAGTATATCTACCAAATTAACCAGTAGACAATTAGTATATATTTTAGAATACTGAATAAAATGGAAGATGTGTGTACAGTGTAAAAACGGGATGTATTAACATGGGAAGGGCAATTCTTGCTAGACGGTGAGAGTTAGAGTCGTTTTTATCTTGTTTTTTACTTGAAAATCACTTGTGATAATTTGTTTGATATTAATTCCCCCAAACACTATGATTTCCGCATATACAGAGACCATCTGTCTTGCTCATGTCATATACCAAGTACACAGTGGCTAGCTTGTAGCAAGCAGTCAATAAATTTATTTTACAACTGAATTAAAATAACTACTTTTTTGGCTTGGCATGTTCTGCAATAGACATGCCGTGGTTACATTTTAAGAGGAAAAAAACTTTACAAAGCTTTCAAATATCTTTATTCTTAACTCTTGTGACAAGGTTAATTCGCTATTAATTTCGTTTTCCTGGAAGATGCACAGGGAAAAGATAAAGACCATGCAAGTACGCTATAGCTTTGCATCTTCAGCACCAAGCCTAATACATAGCACATATGACATGCTCAATAAATATGTAAAGAATAAAGGAAAATTCAAAGATGCTTTCCAAAGCATTACAGGGAAAATAAGGTTTACACTTTTCAAGATGAAGCATTTTTATTAGAAGCATAAGAAAATCATATAAAATAACTGAGTATTCTTGTTTTTGTTCAAAAACAAGGAATTATTTGCTACTCAAGCAAAAAGCTTAGAAAGTTTAGAAATATAAGTTCCTTTAGGGGAATGACTACATGTCTTTGTGTTTTATACTTAGTCATGTTATTATGAAAACACTAATGCAAACAGATGATCTTAACCTACTGAATAAGACTATTTCTTCACAAAACCTGTAATGTTTATTTTAAAATAAATTGCTATATTTTGAAAAAGTTATATTCTTTTTCTTAATTGAAATGTAATTGACATACAATGTCCTGCTAATTTCAGGACTCACCGTGATTTTTTATTTTTATACATTATAATGTGACCCCCACAATAAATCTAGTTATGATCAATCACCAGGCAAAGTTATTACAGCATCACTGACTATATTCCCTACGCTGTAGATCACATCCTCATGACTTATCTATTTGATAACTAAAAGTTTGCACCTCTTAGTCCCCTACACCTATTTCACCCACCCTTCCCCTCTGGTAACCAAGTTTACTTCCTGTATCTATGAGTCTGTTTCTGTTTTGTTTGTTTGCTTTTTTAGATTCAATATATAAGTGAAATCCTATGGTATCTGTGTTTCTCTAACTCATTTCACTTGGCATAATGCCCTCCAGGTCCATTCACATTGTCATGAAGAGCAAGATTTCACTCATTTTCATGGATGAGTAACATTATATCATATATGTGTGTTTGAGTATGCATACATTATATACACATAAAGTAATACAAGTTATATATAGAGAAATATATCATCTTCTTTATCCATTCATCTATCAGCAGACACTAAGGTTGGTTTCAAATATCCTGGCTGTTGTAAATCATCATGCTGCAATGAGCACAGAGGTGCATATATTTTTTTCAAATTAGTGTTTTCATTTACTTTGAATAAACACCTAGAAGCGGAGTTTACTGGGTTATATAGTACTTTTATTTTTAATTTTTTGAGAAACTGTTTTCCATGGTGGCTGCACCAATTTGCATTCCCATCAACAGTGTTCCAGGGCTCCCTTGCCCCTATATGGTTGCCAACACTGTTATTTTTTGTCTTTTTGTTAAGAGTCAATTTGATGGGTGTGAGTGAGGTGATATCCCATCATGGTTGTGATTTGCATTTCCTGATGACAATGGTGAGCATCTTTCCATGTGTCTGTTGGCCATATGTATGTCCTCTGCCCATTATGTAATATTTGTTTTTTTAAATGCTAACTTGTGTTAAGTTTTTCATATATTTTAGATATTAAATTCTTATTGAATGGGGTGACTGGGTGGCTCAGTCAGTTGAGCATCTGACTTCGGCTCAGGTCATAGCCCCACATCAGGCTCTGTGCTGACAACCCAGAACCTGGAGACTGTTTCAGATTGTGTGTCTCTCTCTGCCCCTCCCCTACTTGCTCTCTGTCTCTGTTGGTCTCTCAAACACGGAGAAATATTAAAAAAAAAACCTTTAAATCCTTATTGAATGTATTATTTACAAATATCTTTTTCCATTCAGTATCTATTTCCACTCCAATTTTGTTGATGGTTTGCTTCACTGGAAATGTTTAGTTTTTAATAGAACTTTTCAAAAAACAACAACAAAAAACCTGGACTTAAAAATGTTCCTAAGAATTATCACTGCAGTCTAAGACTTAGAACACAATTTTTTTCTTGCAAATACAGCTTCACAACTTTTAGTCATTCCTTTGTAATAACAAAAACCAACAAACAAAACAACTCCAGAGTAACAAAACATGTTCAATTTCAATGACTATATTCATTGCCATAATATCTGTTGAAGATGAAACCTGAATATCCTAAAGATAATAATTAAGCAACAAGACATGTCAATCTGTGCAGGGTGCAGACCAATAAAGCCCTGGGTTTACAAAAAGACAAGATGAAGAGAGTGGCTCTGGCCCACCTACAGGGAAACTAACGAATGGGGCACTCTTCCTCTGTTTAGGCTGCCATCACAAAATGCCACAGGCTGGGGGTGCCTTATAAACCAGAGAAATTTATTCTCACAGCTCTGGTAAGTCTAAGATCAAGGCACTGGCAGACTGAGTGCCAGGTGAGAACTTCCTTCCCAGTTCATCATGGCCGTCTTCCCGCTGTATCACATGGAAGGGGCGAGTACACTCTCTGGAGTCTCTTTTAGGAGTACGCTAATCCCACTCATGAGGGCTTCACCCTCATGACTAATCGCCTCCCAAAGACACACCTCCTAATATCATCCTGTGGTGGGGGGAACACAAATACTCAATCTACAGCGACTACTACCCCACACAACTACAGTGTTAATTACATTACAAAACAAACCCTTGAGTACTTACTTCAAATGGAAGAATACTTCGAATGCAAGTATTCTTCCACTTACCAGGCTATTCATTAAATTTTCTAGATAGGGTCTACCCTCTTCACAGGCTAACCCCAGAGTCTGCATTAGTTTTCAAGGAAAGTTCTTTCAGAAACAATTGTGATAGAGACAGAAGAATAAAAAAGGCCGTATTTTAAGAACATAGTTAAATATAAAATTTCTTGAAATACAAATTAAACCTTTACAATGCCACAGAAGAAATGAAACAGATCTAAGGTCACAGTTGCCAGGGGCTGAAACGGTTGTCTGGTAGCAGCTGTGACAGCCATAAATTATCAGTTAAATGCCTCAAGCCCTATGCCTCAACTTCTTGCCTCTTCTCACAAGTATGAAAATGTAAAATGAATTCTAGATCACCAACCAGGGGTGATCCCTTTAAGGGATGCCTGCGTGGCTCAGTCGGTTGAGTGTCTAACTCTTAATTTCAGCTCAGGTTACGATCCCAGGGTTGTGGGACTGAGCCCCATGTTGGGCTCCACATTGAGCTGAGCATGGAGCCTGCTTGAGATTTTGTCTCTCTCCCTCTCCACCCCCTCTTGCTCGTGCTCTCTCTAAAACAATTTTTAAAACAATAATTTCCTTTAAAAAATAATTTTAAATTTCCAATCTACCATTACAATTAAAATAATTTATATGAAAACATTTTATTGAAACTAAACATGATAAAGAAGAGACTGCTCAGTTCTACCACATTAAATATTAACTGATTCTTCATTTGGAAAATAAAATATACTTTTAAAAAGGTAAAAGTTCTCAAGGCAATTGTTTTAAAATATTTATATTTATTAGGATATATGTGAACTATCTGGGCTATTTATGAAATATGTCTAATACCAATGCAATGAAAATAATAAACATTACCATTTTGAGCACTGAGGGCAGTGCATTCTAACAACAATCACAAAAGCTACATCACGTTATCTCCATAGTACAGATGATTAAATATAATAAAATGGATTTTCCCACATTATCACATTAGGCACTATTTTTGAGTACCTCCTCTTGCTGGGCACTGTACCAAGTGACGTACATGCATAATTCTCAGAACACCCCTTATAAAACAGGTAGACTCTTATATGCATCATAGAACTGAGAAAACTAAGGCTTAGAGATGTCATAAAATTCACATAGCTCTTAGGTGGTAGAGCTGAGTTCAAACTTAGGTCACTGGTCTCTAAGGCACATCATCTTTTTATTGCACTAAAACTACAGTTTCTATGAATTTGAGACAATCAATGTATAAATTATCCCATTAAGAAATTTCACTCAGAAGTCTCCTTCAGAACTGCATGATATGAACTGCATAAGGGAAAGAACTTACTGCAGAGTATGGCTTCTCCAGGTGTAGACAGAGAACAGGATTGCCACACCCCCATGTGGAAAGCTCGGCACCCTGGCCCTGGAGCTGTGCGGGGCAGCTTCATCTCAGAGCTGCCCTCCACACAGCCTCTGTGCATGCAGCTCCTGACCCAGCACCGCTTCCCCTCCTTCCTGCAGTCAGGTCTTGCCTAACTGCAACTTCCTCCAACCAGGCAACTCAATTTATAGTAAGTAGGTTCTCCATTCTTCTCTCTCATAGCATCTGTTCATTGCTATAATAATAATACATTTGTTAGCTTTATTTTATGACTGTTTTATTCACCCCAGTGCACCCTAAGACTGGAACACAATAAGCACTCAATATAGATTTTTTTTTTTGGTTTATTCATTTTTGAGAGACAGACAGACAGAGCACAAGCTAAGGAGGGTCAGAGAGAGGGAGACACAGAATCGGAAGCAGGCTCCAGGCTCTGAGCTGTCAACACAGAGCCTGACACAGGGCTCTTGAACCCACAAACCATGAGATCATGACCTGAGCCAAAGTCAGATGCTTAACCGAGCCACCCAGGCGCCCCCTAAATATTTCTGAATGAATAAACAAATCTTATTTGGAAAACATACACCTTTAAGTAGTCCACTGGTAAATGAAAACATGATCTGAGAAATTAGTAAATTTAGGCAAAGAATAAGAGATCTATAAAACATGTAAAAACACATATAACATTGAAAATATGCTATAAATATTCATATGTAAATATAACAAAATTGGTTTCTATATGGAAGTTTATACATGAAATACTTATATCAGAAAAGAAAAAAAATTTAAATAAATACTTTAAGTAAGTTTCCACATTAAGAAACAAGGATAAGAAAAACAAATTAAACCCACAGTAACCAGAAGGAAGGAAATAATAAACATAATAGCAAAAATCAATGAAATAGAAAACCCAAAAATAAGAGGAAAAATCTGTAAAACCTACAGCTGAAAATGTCAAAAAAAATTATTAACCTTTAGGAAGAATGATCAGAAATAAAAAGAGATAAGACACAAATGGGAATATTAAAAAGAGAGACCTGAACCACTGCTCCTACAGACACTAATGCAATACAAGGGAACATTAACAATATTAAGCAAATACACTTTAAAAATTATATGAAACGAATTCTTGGAAACACATACACTACCAAAGCT
Organism: Suricata suricatta; assembly: GCF_006229205.1. Taxonomy (NCBI): domain Eukaryota; kingdom Metazoa; phylum Chordata; class Mammalia; order Carnivora; family Herpestidae; genus Suricata; species Suricata suricatta. The sequence continues at coordinate 111,825,447 of NC_043702.1, forward strand.
CACTCAAGAAAAAATAAAATGCCATGGCAATATATCCATGCATTTTATTTTTTATATAAGTATACACATAAAAATAGATGTATTACATATGTATGTATTCCCCCTCCTCCCAACTCATTGTTAAAACCCTTCCTACAAACATCTCACTGATGAAATCTACTGGAAAACAGAAGAGGAAGCAAGGCTTCCCCACTCATTTCAAGAGGTCAACATTGCCTTGAGTGCAAGCCCAGAGACATTACTTGGGGCAGTGGAAATGTGGAACCTAAACAGTATTACAAAGGAACAAAGATTTAAAACTCTTCACAAAATCTTGCAAACTGGATCCAAAAACACATCAAGAAGATAATACCTTACAACAGGATTGAGTGTATCTAAGATATGCTAAGTTGGTTTAATCTTAGAAACTCAAATGAGAAAATTCAGGATATTAGCAGAATAAAGAAGAAAAACCATATGGCCATCACAATAGATACAGAGAAATCATTTGACAAAATATCACATCCTGTAAGGATTAAAAAAAAAAAAGCTCAGCAGAGTAGGAATTAAAAAAAAAAGAAAAAGGTCTTCAACTTAATGAAGGGCATCTATGAAAAACCTACAGCTAACAACATATTTCTTGGTGAAAATATGAATGCTTCCACCATAAGATCAGGTGTAAAGCAAGAATGTCTGCTCTCACTATGCTATTTAACACTGTCCTGGAGGTCCTAGATGGTTGATAAGTCACGAAAAAGAACAAAAACGATTGAGATGAGAAAGAACAAGTAAAATTGCCTCTATTCTCACATGATATGACCACCTACACAAAGAGAATCTCAACATTATCTACTAAAAATATTTTTAGCTACTGAATGCAAGATTCAAGGTTAAGAAGTATCAATTGCATTTCCATATATTATCAACAACAATTCAAATTTGGAAGCTTAAACCAATCACACTAATATCAAAAACATGACAATTCAGGATAAATCTAACAAAATATTCAAGACACATACACTAAACACTATACCAAAAAATACTGCAAAAAAATTAAAGAAAACCTAAACAATGGGAAAGATATATCATGTTTATGGATCAGAACACAACATTACTGGGGGTGCTTGGGTGCCTCAGTTGGTTAAGCATCTGAATTCGGCTCAGGTCATGATCTCGCAGTTTATAAATTTGAGCCCCATGTCGGGCTCTGTGCTGACAGCACGGAGCCTGAAGCCTGCTTCAGATTCTGTGTCTTCTCCTCCCTCTGTCCCTCCCCGTCACTCATGATCTGTCTGTACCTCAAAATAAACAAACATTAAAAAAAAAAAAGAACACAATATGGGTAACACATCATCAATTCTCTCCAAACTGATCCACAGATTTAACACAATCCCAATTAAAATCCAAGAGATCTCTACATTGAAATCAACAAGGTTATTCTGTAATTTACACAGAACTATTAAGTAAGTAGGTTGTCAAAACAATTTTTTAAAAGAACAGAAAAGAAAAATCCACACTGCCTAATTTGAACACTTACTGTAAAGTAAAAATGCCAAAGACAGTGTGACAGGGATAAGAATGGATAGATATAGATCAATGCAACAAAACAGAGGGCCCAGATATCAACCCACATGTACATGGCCAACAGATTTTTGACAGCTGTGCCAGGGTAATTTAATGGGAAAAAGATGGTATTTTCAACAAATAAGCTGAAACAGATAGACAACTGAAAAAAAAAAAAAAAAGGAACTCTGACTTTTCTATAGCACCATATACAAAAATTCGCTTGAAATGCATCACAGACCTAAATTTAAGTGCTGAAACATTTAACCCTTTTAGAAGAAACCATGGGTTGTGGAGGGGCATCACGTCTGGGTAGCTCAGTCAGTAAAGCATCTAAGTGACTCCTAGTTTTGGCTTAGGTCATGACCTCGACTTTTGTGAAATTAAGCTCCTCCTCAGACTCCCATGCTGACAGCACAGAGCCTGCTTGGGATTCCCTCTCTGCCTCTCCCTCTGTCTCTCCCCTGCTCATGCACATATTCATCCCCCTCCCCCTCTCTCAAAATAAATACTTAAAAAAATGGGAGAAAAATATTAAACATGGGTGAAGAAAAGATGTTTTCAATTAAACACAAAACAAACCACTCATACACAAAAACCCTCATGAGATGTATTTCATCTAATTTAAAAGATTTGTCCTTAAAAGACACTTATAAGAAACCGTATCAGTGGTTACAAGGAAGGGGGTGATGGGACACAGGGACTAGAAAGGAGTGTGAGAGGCTTGTTAGGGTGATAGAAAAATTCTCCATTAAAATAATGAAAAGGCAGACCTCAGACTGGGAGAAAATATTTGCAAAACATCACATCTATACAATAAAGCACTTTTATCTAGAATATATGAAGAATTCTGACTACTCAATATTAAAAAAGACAACCCAATTAAAAAATGGACAGAAGATATCCAAACAGCAAATCAACACAGAAAAAGATGTTCAATACTATTAGTTGTTCAGGAGGTTCAAATTCAAACTACAAGATACCACTACACACCCACTAACATGGGTAAAATTTTAGAAAGACTAGCCATGCCATGTGTGGTGATAATGTTGAGTTGCATCCTAGAAATGTAAAATGCAATGTGGCGATTTCTTATGAAGTCGGACATATCGGAGAACACAGAAATTGCATTCCTAGGTATTTACCCAAGATAACTAAAAATGTATGTCCATATAAAGTTTTGTACTGAAATAGTCACAAAAGCTTTTATCATTAAAAAAAGAAAATGCAAAGAACCCAAATTCCTATTGACTAGTGATCGTATAAGCACATTATGATACAACAATGTAATGGAGTAAATCCATAAAAAGAAACAAGCTACTGATATATGCAACCATTTTGATGAATTTTAAGAGCAATATGCTAAGTGAAAGGTGTGGAGCACAAATGACTACATACTGTTGTGGGGGATCATACTTTTCTTTGGTGGGAGGATTATACTTTTTAATATTTAGGTATTGTGTTCCAATGCCCTGTGTTTTTTCTTCAAGGTCTCCAATTGTACATATATTGTGTCTTCTGATTTCACTCTTTTGAAATGCTCACTCTGGGTAATCCAGCCTCTGTGTAAGACGTTTGACGACCATGCACACCCCATACCGTGCTATAACCACATGGGAAAGAATCGGGGAGACCGGCCAATGCCTGTCGAGGTCCTCCAGTCATGTGAGATTCTAGACAGGAAAGTAAGCTGCTTAGAGGTTGAAACTAGTCAATGCTTTGAATAATTACCTTAGGCGCAGGGCTATGTTGATTTAATGATTCGTTTTAGGAAACTAGACTTGACATAATATAAAAGTATACTAAAATATAGTATATACAAAAGAATACTAAAGAATATTCCCAAATTTATTTTGCCTTAAACTTTATGTGCTACAGTGAATTTTATAATGTATCTTTCTTGGCTTGGGAAGTTTTGAAAAAGGATTGGATGAAAGCAATAAAATTCTGATATAACTTCATAACATATTAATAATTAAAATGCTGGGCAAAGAAATTAACTTGCCTGACTCCTAACAATAAGGATATTTATATACACATAAGTTTAGCAAAAATTTTAAAATCATTATTATGAATATGAAATGATACTTTTAATTTAAAAATCACACTAAATCACACCTCCATAAATTAGTAAGTAGAACTACAATTTCTGACTGCTGGCATTTCTGCCTCATGTCAATTTAAAACAAGATTTGGGTTCAATGAAGACAAACATGCCGGGCAAATAATGAGAATCTGAAGTATGAGAAGATCTCAAGATTAATATGAAGCTGAAAGTCATATGCAAACAATGAAATGGATTTTTTCAGAGATTAATATAGTGTACAGTAAGCATAGTGCCAGTTCATCTGTATCCACATAAAGAAAACAGAAGAATGTGAAGAACCTATCAGATGAATAAACATTTCTACACAGTGATTCTTAACTATCAATTCCAGTCCAGAGAGAAGTTTACTGAGGTCCGGAAAGAAATATGGCTATGAGTAAGATTTTAGGGAAGAATCCTAAATAAAGGCATTTCAGTGTTGTTTTTGTACTTCTATTATTATTATTAAGATTTTGTTTCTAACTAATCTTCTTATGTAAATTTGGTAATATCTGAGCTACACCAAGAGAGCGGATTTAGATGTGCTAGCAGCAGAGTCACTGGTCACATCACTGGAGTGCTCTTAGAACACGTCCTCCAGATGCTGGACGGCTGCTTACCAAAGGCTGCCTTGAATTCGCTTTCACAGCCTCTTCCAGGGAGCTCCGAACTAACCCTTCCTTGTACCTCCATCCATTCTATCGCCAGACCTTGCATCGACCCAAGAAAAAGAAGATTCCATGCTTCTGCTTAGGAACTGGTCATTTCAAATCCAAACACCTTACTCAACTGTTACCTTGCAGGATTCACTCTACTGTGTTCTATACATACTTCGCTTCACAGGCTTCTCCTGCCTGGCTCCTTCTGCCCAGGACTCTCCGTAGGCTTCTCTCATCACCAACACCACTCATTTCAGCATCCCCAGGCACCATTCTTGGCCACTAACATCCTAACTTTACCTATTTTTCTCACGCTGGACATTTCTTCCCTTCTTTGGTTTCAGTGCTGCTGATGAAGCCAATTGTACCTCCGACCTAACTCCACCTCCTTGTTAGCCCCACTAGGTTCCTCCAATAAAAGACGATCACACCAGGACTCATTCCTCTTCCTGTGTTTACTGACTTTTTGAATAGGCCAGTATTCACACAAGTGCCCCCTAGCAACAGAGAGGAATCTGTGTGATGTTTTTCTCTTTGCATTTAGTCATTAAATCTTAGAATTTTATTCCTTCTAATAGTAATGCCTCGATCAGTTTGTAGCTGGATTACAGAATACCTGAACACAGCATCCTCTCAAGTTGTTTCCCTGTTTCTAATTCGGTCTTCTTCAATCCAAGCTTCACATTGCTATAAAGTATTCCTCCTGAAACCTTTTCTGACAGAAATCCTTCCATGATGCCTCACTGTCTTCAGGATAAAATCTAAATTACGTGGAAGATCTGTCCTAAGACGACACTGAGTATTTGTTCAGAATCTTCTGCCTCTCTTCTGCGGGACTTTAGCATTGCCCATCCTGTGTTGTAGCTGGGCAGATGGGAGAGAATTTGCATATTCCTGCACATTCTACACATTATTGCCTTATTGGGAATGCCCTCCTTCGCATTTGTGCTGATCTTAGAGTTAAACTTAAGTCTTAGCTTAGCAACCACCCAAGGAAGTGTTTCATTTCTCTGGCATTCTCTCGTTTTCTCTTCCCTCTTTCTTCAGGACTGATTCAAGGGCCTGTTCTCTGTTTCCCACAGCAACCAGCATCAGCATGGCAATAATGACACTGTATGGTAAATACATACTCTCTTGTCTACAACCCCAATTAGAAAGTCATCTTTTAAATGTACCAAGTTTTCCTTATTTCTGTATCTGCTGAGGCCCAGTCAACAGTAGTTGCTCATTAAATATTTAACAGGCAGATGAACTGTAATAGAATAGATCCTGAAGTTCATAAATAAATCGCCAAGTATAATCAAACTCATCCTTGAAGACTCCTGAGGCAGGCACTGCACGGGGGACCAAACATGTCTCAGTGCAGTTAAGCTCAGCACGTTTTCCTTCAGCAACAAAATACTACAGTTTCTCTAGATGAACACCTGTAGTTACGATGCACTTAATGACAATATTTTCTGAAAACTATGTATTCCTAAGCACTAAGGTTTGCATCCCATGAAACTCTGCAGATGGCAAGGAAAAACAAACGTGGAGTAAAAGAATAGCAAACTTACATTTCTCATCTTGAGATGACTGTCAAAGTCACCATTCTTATCAAGAAGAATGGAAGAGTCATCAAATCCTTCCTACCTACTAATTTTCTATTGATTGATCTATTTACTATCTATCTCGACGCTGTCTTTTGTGGAGTTATTTTCTTTGAATTCATATATGTTAATTGCAATTATGATATCATTACCATTGTACTGATATGCCTATAAACAGTCGTTTATTATTTACAAGTGATATCCTCTCACTTCCATCCGAATTATTCAGTGCTTTAAACAATACTGGCGAACACAGGGATAATAACAAGCATGGCCGCGAACATGCTAAATTCCCATGGCATCTCCTAGGCTGAAACAAGTCCATATATTCACAAAAATGTGAAGAAAAAGAATGTCTCAACCATTATATTTATATTTCATGATAAACATTCTAAAACACAGGCTGAAAGGATGCTACTGCTAATTAAAAATCAAGACAATAAGCACAAATTAAGTAAAAATTGGGCCAGTTATGATTTCAACAGGCCCACTGAAGAAGCCCGTCTGGGGGCACAGGTTGGATACAGATATCTGAACACGCTGCTGCCTGGTGAGCACGATGCTTACCAGAGCTTACTTTTCAGAAGGCCGGCCCTCTCGCACCCACGTCTCTAGTTACCACCCAGATGTGCCCCCCGGGGTAACTCCCCGTGCACTGCTGTGTTGGTATGGACTGCCCGTCTGCATGAGTTTTCGGCTCCCTTGCTTTACCTCCATGTCAACCTATTTCCAAACAGAAATGTTAGAATGTTTTCTATAGCAATTGAGTTTTCTGCGTTTCTAGGAAGTGTCCCTGGGCAGAGAAGTGTCATGGTGAACCTACAGCACCCCAAAATTAAATTAGTCACCATAAGGATATACTGAACATAGATTTCCTTCAGAGAAATGATACATTTAAGACTAGAAATAAACACTTTAAGTTCCAAGAACTAAATAACTATGTATTTATGAAATACATTCAAAATATATTCAAAAGTATATCTGATAACTTAAAAGAGAAAAATTAGGAAATTACATATACAGAATTTTCATTTGTACAAAAAGTGTATAAATACAATCGAATTTTCCATATGTATCTATGTATATGGCCATGCTGTAACTGCCATCCATGTACTTTAGAATTATGTATCACATACAGAATCAGTTCACCTGCTGCAATCCATTAAATAATTCAGTCTTTATCTATAACACATTCTCAAAACAGAAATTCTGAAAAAAGAGAGCTATAATGTAGGAGTTTCAGTGCTAAAGAAAACCATCTGGCTAGTCTGAAAATCTGCTTTTGTGTGTAAAATTGTTTCGACAATCATCAGTTAATTAATCTCAGAAGTATGCTAGAGTGTGGGTGCCACAAGCGCCCCCCCCACCCCGCCCGGATCCTGGAGGCTCCAAAGCTTCCCTCCCTCATCCCACCTCTCCCTCCCATGAAGTCCCATGGTTCCTCATCTGTGTTTCTGATACAGGTGATAATTATCACTCTAAACCTTCCCCACTTGACTATAAACTCTTTGAGGGGAAGATGTGTGTTTAATTTAGATTTTATGCCCCACAATACCTACCCTAGTGCCTTGCACAAAGCCTCAGAAAATATGTATATTTTATAAATATATTCAAAGATAATCCCTCCTGAAAAAACACAAGTTTTTGCCCAAAATAAACTACATAGTACATTACTATTTTTCTTCCTACATCTCAGCAGTTTCCAGTTTAAAAATCTCTGTTGATCCCAGTTCCTGGGGAGGATTTATTTATCCATTCACTTATTTATCCATTCAAACCACCCAGTAAATATCTGTCAGGTTCCTACTCGTGCTAGGCAGTGAGTCAGGTGCTAGCATTTTACCAGCTCAGAGTCTAGTTGGAAAGATACAAGTAAATAGTTAACTATAAAACAATGTGATACACTGTTATAATAGATGTAAATACATGATACTGTGTTAAGTGTAGTTCTCCAATTTAAGGGTGTTTCTCCAAGTTTCTGTTTGTAGAGTTTAACATTTTCCTGATATTGTCTTCCCTGGTCATCCAGCCATCCATCAACCTGCCTGCCAAGCTAACTTTCTTTCTTTATTTTTCAAATACTTAATATTTATCTGTAGCACCAAATACAAAATCCTCTCAAGAACACGTAATTGAGAAAGTCTTCCCACCTAGTCCCCAGCTACTTGGCTTATCTTCCCAAAGGTACGCATTCATGCCCAGTGCATAAGTCAGAGACAGTTGACGCATCTCCAAACATGTACACATGGTCCTACCTTCTTTCAACCATTAGAGTGGTGGCTTTAAACTCTGCACCTGGTTTCTTGCACTTCACAATGTACCTTAGAAATTGTTCTCTATCACCCTGTACCAGGCCGCCTCATTCTTTTTAATGGATATGAAATATTTCACAGCGCGGATACAGTAGTCCCCTTACCAAATGCTCACTGAAGGTACTATGGATGCTGCGCTGAATAGATTTATCCAAATACCATTCTGCGGTTTATCTGTGAGTATGTATGTAGGATGAATTACTCAAAGTGTAACTGCTCCAAGAATATGAGCACTTTTCATTTTGACAGATACTAACACAGACATCACATCAACTTAATTTCCCATGAAGTGGGAAATAACCACCCTAGTAACTTAAATTATAACATTTATAGAAATGACTCCCAAACCTGTATCCATAATTCTGACCCCCTCTTTATTCTCGGTGAAATTTCCATGCTATTTCCACCTACTCACTACCTAGGAACCTTAGGAAAACACTTTTCAAAACCAAATTTATGATCTTGCCCTCAAACACATTCTCTGTAAGTTCACCATGTTAGTCTTCCCTGATTCCAACCAAAAGCTGCTTCTGATACCACTTTCTACCCACAAATAATTAATTGGTTATGAATATGTACCAATCCCATGCAATTCCATGATATTCATCTTCTTTTATTCTCCCAGACAACACATGACTGCATGCCTGGGTTATTCTCATCCAGCGACTCCAGGTCTTCCAGGCCTGTGGTTACCTGGTAACTCTGCTCACATGATCCTCTCTTCTTGTGGCATCTTCTCAAATCAGCTCCCTGCTGAAACCTCATTAAGCATTAAAGGTCTACCCTAAATGCTATGTCAACCATAAAGGGTTTTCTAATAAGACTTTATTAGCACTTAGGTCTTTCACTATACATTCTAATTTATAATACACTTCTAAGATAAATTGTAAGCTCCTTCATAGAACGGATGATGTCTTCACACATTCTGATAAACCCACACTGCCTGGCACTCAAAATGTGTTTATCAAATGAATGAATGAATTTTGCAATGAACTAATTCCTATAAGTCAGACAATTCTATAGGAGAAAATATTCTATAAAGGATATTTACTCCATTTATTTTTGAAAAATAAGTCTATTTTGATAAAAATAAATCTTTGAGATACAGTTGTCCATCTAATAATTAAATTTATTTCAGAAAAACCAGAACATAAATATTTCCAGTTAACTATTTCAGTAAATTGAAGTTTTCCCTCACACTGGTTTTGATCAAGAACACAGAAGGGAAAGGACGGGATAAAGGAGTAGATGAGATGCACCCCTAAGCTGACCGCATTTCTCTTTAAAACTGCAAAAGCCTTTCAAATCTCTTTTTTAATAATGTATTTAAATGTCTTTTTATTTATTTTGAGAGACACACAGAGAGAGCGTACGTGGGAGTAAGGCAGAGGTAGAGATGGGGAGAGGGGAAGAGAGAGAGTATCCCAAGCAGGCTCCATGCTATCAGCACAGGGCCCAACACGGGGCTCGATCCCACGAACCATGAGATCATGACCTGAGCCGAAATCCAGAGCCAGACACTCAATGGACTGAGCCACCCAGGTGCCCTGACCCTTTCAAATCTCTTAAAACGCAGTCAAGGTTACTCTAACTACTATGTAAATGAAGAAGAAACTCACCTACAATGTGCCTATACTGTTAAACTGAGTTTAAAATGGGTTAAATAATCTTTTATAAGGTTTACAAAGACTTGAGGAAGAACTTTGTATAGGATCATGAATCCTGTATTTCCAGTTTTCAAAATTAAGTAACATGATTTCAAAAATTATTATGAATGATCAAATATTTATATTTATAAAATCTAGGGAGAAAAAGAATATGATTATGCTTTCTAATATATAAAAGTAGTTATAAAAATAAGCGACCATCACATTTCATTAGCAATTATTCACTTCCCATCTACTCCACAGAAGAAAGAAGCACACAAATCCCTACGGGGGAGTAGAGAATGGTTCCGTCGTAACTTCTATTTTAAACAACTTGTAAAAATGATGACAGTCCCACCATGCATGTGCTGGATTGACTTCTTGACTCACCTCTCCCCCATTAACATATTCCATCACAAAACACAAACGGTCTTTTGTCTGGAAGGAATATTTCAAGGACTTGAAATGAAAAAGAAAAAATGTTACATTATAATCCAGTATTCTTATAACAATACCAAAATAGAATACTTAGAAACAGTAAGCTTGATGGACGAAAGGTTCTTGCCCTTAAGAGTGTACTTACTCTTTAAGAGTGTGTAAGCAAGAGTTTTATACTTAGTAATTGTGACGAGCACCTCTCAATCTATTGTGCTGTCTATTTGAAACTGTAAGAGGGCCCGAAGTTCCGATCCATACAGCCTTAGAGTGAGGAAGACTCAGGAATACAGCTAGAGTAGTTATGTTCGGGCTTCTAATATAGTTCCAACGTCACTTTTTGCAAACTGGGTACATAAATGACTGAATTCAACAGAATTGGTTCATACAGTTACGTAAGTTGTCAAGATGCCGGAACGTTAGAACTACCGTGTTACACTGGACAATACTCACAAGTATCTAGAAATTCCTACTTTACATAACGCTGAGTCTTTAAAATGTTCTCCCTCTTCGAAGTCTACCTGTTATTTTTAATCTTAATATATGTCATCAAAACCAGGAACATACAGAAACTTGGCAAATAATGTCTATTACAAACAATATAAGAACAGGACTATACAAAATCAGTTTCTTTCAAAACAAGTAACAAGCATGTAAGTCATAGTTTATACTTTGTCCAGTTAAGAAAACACATAATGACTTATCTAATGTATTCAGTATTCCTGTGTTTCTGAGAATACTGTGCAAAAGAAGTCTCAATTTCTATTAAAAAAATTCAGTGAAGACTTCTATCTTTCATATTTGAAGACAATGCTGATTATTTAAATATTTATCAGAAGCCAATAGACAAAGGAAACACAAAATCCTCACATTTAACACTAAGAATTTCTTTTAAGTCTACCATTTTCTCAGCGTTTTGTGTATATTTGCTCTGGAGTTGTTTTTGCTTTTTTTTTTTTTTTTTTTTTTTTTAAGGCAGTGAAATTCAGGAGGAAAAAAAATCTCAAAAAAGTAATGGAGGTCTAAGAGGAGGGATTACAAATGCATACATACTGCAAACTTAACCCACACACTGCAGAAATTTCCAAGAAATAAGACTTCCAGTGTTCCCACAAAGAAAATGGCACACCTAAATGAATGTTACTTAAAATGTTATTTTTCTTGGCTTCGTTTTTACACAACTCCCTTAAATTTAAAATGTTACGATTATAACATCTGCCCTTCAGTCACTTACTGTTAAAAAGGGATGTCTAGTGTTCTTTAACACTCTGCTCTCAGTGAGAGTGTGTGCCACTTCATCCTGCAAGAGAAAAAGGCAAACCTTTAATATATGTACTAAGCACCAGGGATATAAAAGTTTTGCTATTTCTCTAAGAGCAGAAGAGGTTAAATCCAGAGGCAGAAAAAGATTTGAAAAAAAAAAAATATGTTTCCTTTATTGCTAAGCTTCTCTTCCAAAAACAGATCCAATTACTGATTTAAATAGATGGCTATACGGTATAATAAGCCCCTATAAAACTCAGTCAGGCTTAATCAAAATATACAGATAATGATACAAAAACCACCAAAAAGTTATCAGGGACGCAGATCATTAAATAGCTAAACCTTTCCCTTTGAAGGCAATGCCTTAGCAGATAATATTTAGGCATGGAGAAGTTATTATTTCCATGTTCATAATATAGTTTATTCAGGGGCTAGAAAGGATATATTTCAAGAAAGATCACAGAATTTGTACATCTCCTACTTAAAAGAAAAATCAGTTACTGAAAATAGGAACACAGAATATACACATTAAGATTTAATTTTCAACTATACATCTTAGAAATAGAAACAGAATATAAAAATTGTATCTTTTTGCTTGTGGCTTTTTAACTTGCTCCTTAAAAAAAAAAGTCACAACCTACTTTAGGTGACACTTTAAAAAATCTGGGTGTATTTCAAACCAAAAATAAGTGTATTTCCCCAATTTTGTACATAAATCTCATCTTGACATCAAAAGTAAACTAGGAGAGATTTTCTTCAACATATGGAGAACCGGAAAAATGTTTCATATTTCAAAAATAACACCATCTTAAAGAAGAAAGGAAAGGAAGATCACTGCTGAAACTAAGACAGCATCTCTGGTCTCTGCTTCTAGCAAGATCCTAAACAAAGCTCTTGCTGGATCCATGTCTCCACACTGCCAGCAAATCACAATTAGAAGATGTGAAGAGGAAAACATTAGGGCACCGCATTATATTCATCATCTGACCTTAGTCAGACCTCGGAGGTAAATGAGAAATAGACTGATCAAAGACGCTAAGAACCTAAAGCCATTCCAAGAGGGCGGGAGCAAGCCATGTCTGAACAAGGCCTGTGTAATTAACAACATGTTGCTCAAAACTAGTGAGCCAAAGCATGGGGATGAGAGCACTCCCATCCCATTTGCTCAAGAAGAATCAAGCTTCAGGGCTCAAACAATCTGAAAGCCTCTGTCATATCGCACTAGAATTTCTAAACAAATTAGAATAAGGTATTAAGCAGGCTGTGTTGTAGCCTATGAACAAGTAATATATTGTATCATTTATCTTGAATGTATCATAGATAAGCTGCTATATAATGATTGCCACTTCAGATAGCTGTGAAATTAGGTGATTAACTAGTTGTTACTTAACCTTCTAATTTCTGTATAAGTCTAATTACATGAAACAGAAGTTGGTGTTTTGATT
>NC_043702.1:111838523-111878189 GCF_006229205.1 Suricata suricatta
TTAAAAATTAAAAAAAAAAGAATAAGAGCACGTATCAATACAAAATAAATCAGAAGCAGAAATGATACCATAACATACTGAGTTGCACACCCACAGCCTCTAGCGTAAAGATCAGCACACAGCAGACACTTGTTAAATGTTGGTTGACCTGAACTGTTTATCACAAAAATAAATTCCTGTCGTCAGGGGTGTGAAACTTCATTTATTCGGTCACTCATCCGTTCCACAAATATACAACAAATCTATGCTGGGCTTGTTCTGCACCCTGAAAACAGGGCATAAAGACAAGAGTCCTGCCCTCAAGGAGCATGCAGTCTCCCTGCACCAAAGGCGATCAACATTAGTGGGAAACAAAAACAGAGAAGGGCGGGGAACTGTAATTTATGAATATCACATTATGAATATGAGAATCACATAACGAATATAAAATACATAGTGAAGCATTAGGCAAGTGGCTACTCTGTGACATACAGACCCAAATTCATTCATCAAAAAACAAAATCTTTGGGGGAGAGTTACTAAATGCTTACGGCAGTGTAGGTATAAAGTGATTAAAAAACAAAAACAATCTGAAAGCCTCTGTCATATCACACTAGAATTTCTAAACAAATTAGAATAATAGCCCACATCTTAATACTTACTGATTTCTATACCCACACTCCCTAACATTGGGACTTGGAGTCATGGAGTCAAAGGCTAGTGGAGAAGGCATAACAGATGGGTAAATACCAATTTAATAAATAATTACTAATTCTGATAAGTGATATTAAGAAGAAAATGGGAGTACTGCTATCATAAATGGGGTAGTGAAGGAAAACTAACAATACTGGGGGAGTATAAGTTGGGTAATATGTTGATGTAGGGGCAGGAAAGGTGATATAATCTGATTTCTATTTTTAAAAGTTTACTCAGGCTCCTCTGAGTAGAGGGACAGAAAAAATAGGGAGGAATGGGGACCCCTGGGTACTAGGACGGCTAAGTGTCTGAGTCTTGATTTCTGCTCGGGTCATGATCTCACAGTTGAGACTAAGCCCCTCCAAAGCAAGGAGCCTGATTAAGATTCTCTCTCCCACTCTGTCCCTCCCTTGCTCGCTCGCTCTCTCTCTTTCTCTCTCTCTCTCTCTCAAAAGAAAACCAAACCAAACAAACAAAAAGGAGGAATAAATCAAGAGACAACAGTATTCCAAGAGAGAAATGAAGATGCCTTAGACTACTATGGGAGCAGCAGCAGGAAAAGGAGAAAAGGGGAGCGTTTCGAAATCTTTTTGAGGTATAAAATTAGCAATAATCCAAAAGATACCTGCTTCCAACATGAGGCTGAATAAAAAGAAACACCTCTTTACAGGCAGTCAGGAGGAGACTTGCAGAAGAGATACCATTTTCAGGCTATGCTGGAGGATGCAAAGTGACTGGAGGCAGAGAGCCAGGAAGACTACGGAAAGGGAAGTGTGACCCCCATCTGGAACCAGTAAAGATTCTCTAGTGCTTCAGGAAGTATTCCCAGAGGGTAGTTCATTCTGCTTTTTACAACAAGCCCAGCACATAACAGTTATTTCCTAAGCCACTTAGTAATTTCAGGAGAAAAGAAGCGTGTTTTGGAGTTCTGCAATCTGCCTAATCACACGGAAGGAGTGAGCGAAGATGTGTGGAAACCAGCGCTAAAACAAGATTTCTTTGTCCGTAGAATGCAAACGGAATTAATACCATGTATGTATCTTGCAAAACTATTAAAATGTATTTTCTGCCATATTTTACATATGATCAGATTAGAATTCTTCCCTCTTCATGCAGATTTAATGGTACTGCATTTCACATACTAATTAGTTTCTGCTATGAAGATAAGGTAGGCACAAGCTAAAAAGTAAACACAGATGCCAATAATTTTTAATTACAGTGAAAAGAAACATGTCAAAATAGAAAGTTAAAAATAACAGCGATAAAACTTAGTGGCTGAAACAATGTGATGCCTTTTAAAAATTCCACTCGTTGATCAGGACTATAACTGAGGAGCGCTCAACATGCTTGGGTGCGCAACAGGAGAATGTTCTCGTGAAAGCGCTTCTGAAAGCCGGTTGCATGTACATGCATCCCTGGTAAAATACTAACCAGCGGATTTTCAACCTGGCTGCTCTCGCAGGAACGGGCTCTGATTCCTCGAGTTTGCGAGGCGGAAGCCTGGCTTTCCCAGTCAGTCCCGTTGATCGCTCCCGCCTTCACCTACCCCCCTTCCTGACTGGCAGTGGGGTGCTGGGTGCGGGGCGAGGGGTCGGGGAGAAGGGGAGAAAGAGAACTGGGGACACCCGTGTCTCGCGTCCTGCGTCCTGCAGTCCCCGCCCCACTCGGCAAGGCCGGAGCAGGCTGGCTGGATCCCCTCCTGTAGGGGGAAGGCGGGCGCCAGTCTGTGCGCAGAGGGCCTGGTCACTGCTCACCACACAGCGTCGTGCAGCCCGCGGGGACTTCCTCGGCCGGGACCGCGGGGCACTGACCCCACTGCCCTTGCAGGGGGATTGCTGGGGGAGGGAGGCGGGGGGGGGGGGATCCCCGCGGTTCACTCCTTCTCTGTCTCGACACCACGTGTGAGCAATCCACACGTTTCCCCCCAGGAAACACCTCACACGTTCAAGCTCTACACCGGAGGCCTAACCGCCCTCCGCTGCAATCCTGGGCCTGTCCGGAGGAGCTTTCGCATGCACCCCACCCCCACCCCAGTCTTCGCACAGCTCCTCCACTGCGCTCTCCAGTCCCTTCAGCACTCTGTCACCTTGATGGAGAAAAGGGAAGCCCAGTTGGCCTTGGTGGTCTATGAACACTGGGTCACCATCGCCAAATGCTATCATTTGATACTGTGTCCTTGATGCTCGTAACCCAAAGACTGCTTGGATGGAGGGCTATGCAGACGCCATACAATCACCCTGGAACCTGGTCTTTCTTAAATGGCGGACGATGCTGCCTGTTTATACTGACCTTCACTGCACTGCCTTCCCTCCTCCTGCCCCTTCGATTCTCGACACTGCAATGAATCGGTCTCTACTTCCCCCCCTTCATACCTCACACCTGAAGAGACAAGAAATAACAGAAACAGACTAGACCACTAACAACTCCCTCTCCAATCTCTACAGAATGTTCTGGAGATGCCTTCGCCCATCTCCAGGAGATCACTCTTCCAGTCCTCACCGCGGCTGTCCTAACATGCTGCTGAGCCTCCTGCCACACCTGCGCACACAGCACTGCGGGGCGGGGGGCAGATTGAACGTCCTATCGCGCCTGCACCCACAGCCCTGCAGGGTTACTCCACTTACTGAGCTGCAATGGCGCCCAGGGAAGGCCAAGGCCTATCCAGGGGCTTTTCATTAAGTTTCTCTTTCTCTCAACTTCGTCCCCTCACACTTTCAAAATGTGATCTACTTCCTTCGCAGAGGTCATCAATAACATCTGATGTGTGTGATCACACTCCTCCTGAAGACGTTCTTCTCTTGGTTTCTAGAATATCATGATCTCTTTCCTCCTCGTCAGTAGGTCTGTCTTCTCAATCTTTGGTGGGCTCCTTATCTCTGAAGTGCCCCCAGAACTCAGTCCTCAGACCTTCCATCTCCCCCAGGCACACTTCACGCAGACTATGGCTCCTCATACTTGGTGGTGACGGGCTTCCACACGGGTCCCTCCACCCCAGAAACACCCATTTGACGTGGTTGTCTAGGAGAGGAATGACACTCGGATGTCTGACAGAAACATCATATTCGACATGTCCAAAACCTAGTGTCTAATCTGCCATCAAAAAGCTGGTTTCTCCCACAGAAAACAAGACCAATAAGAATCCCCATTTCAGTGGAAGGCATCCCCTTCCTTACGGTTGCTTGAGCTGAAAGCCAGGCAGTGATCCTCAATCCCTTTCTTTCTCTCAGGTGCTACATTCAATCTGTCAGGAATCCTGTTGTCTCGTCATCAACATACAACAAGGATCTCACTGTGTCTTTCCACCGCCACAGCCACTACCCCGATGCAAGCACCTAGCATCGATTATCCGATCCCTGCAGTTAACGCCTCACAAGCTCCCTGCTTCCTCCCCACAGTCTGCTCTCAACTCTGCAACCAGAGTGATGCCATTAAAACGAAAACCAGATCCTGTTATCAACACGGCTGAAAAACTTCCAATGGAAGTGTCTGTGGGGCTCAGTCAGCTAAGAGTCTGGCTCTTGGCTTCAGCTCAGGTCATGATCTCACGGTTTGTGAGTTCAAGTCCCACATCAGGTTCCACAATGACACTGCAGAGCCTGCTTGGGATTCTGTCTCTCCCTCCCTGTCTTTCCCCATCTCGTTCTCTCTCCTCAAAATAAACAAAAAAAGACCACAAAACCTTCCAATGGCTTCCCACTTCACCTGGAGTAAAAACTAGCGTTCTTACAATATCTGCAAGTACTTTAACAGTCCTATACGCTCCTTACTCGATGCAAGCCATGCTAGACTGCTAGCTAGTCTAAGAACATGTCAGTATGCTGCTTGCTCAGAGCCTTTTCAACCGCAAATCCCTCTGCAACATTCTCCCTCCGATACCTCAATGGCTTGCTTCCTCACCTCCTTTGAACATTCATTGAAATTTCACCTTCACAGTTGATCATCTTCTGTAATCACTGGATTTCATACCAGAACCCACAAAAATCACTACCACCACATTTCCTTATCTCCCTACCCTTTAATTTTCTCCATTGGTATGTATTAGCTTCTTACATACAATATGATTTACTCATTTATGATGTGTAGTGTTCATTGTCTCCTGACTAGAATGTAATTTCCAGTGGTGGGGGTGTGTGGCCAACTTTATTCATTCACATAGTTCCAGTGCCTAGAGCATGCCCAGTAAATAGTCAGGTGTTCAATTTATATTTATTGAAAGAATCAGTAAATAGTGAATGATAACCTTGGCATATGTTGCTAAAAAAGGACAAGTTCCATAAATTCCAAGAAGCATCTCCCAATCAATGAACTCACACCACCAACAGAACAATGACAGCAGAATAAGGTAAAGCAGGTCAAAAAAGCAAATAAATGGGGGGAGAGGGGCACCTGGGTGGCTCAGTTGGTTGGGCGGCAAGTCATGATCTTGACCTCAGCTCAGGTCATGATCTTGACCTTGAGTTTGAGCCCCACCTCAGGCTCTGTGCTGACAGGCTCTGTGCTCGGAGCCTGAAGCCTGCTTTAGATTCTGTGTAACCCCCTTCTCTCTCTGTCCCTACCCCATTTGTGCTCTGTCTTGCTTCGTCTCTCCAAAATAAATGTTAAAAAAAAAAAGTTAAAAAAAAAAGCAAATACACGATCTGCCTGCTACAAATAACCACAATCATGGGCACAACGTTTCATACAGAGGTTCAAGAGAATCTGGAGGAATGGATCAAAGAAGCCGGCAGATGACACTGCGAGCTTCTGGCTAAGGTCCACCAGCAATAACTGAAGAATCGCGGGAGACGGAGGTGCCAGTGGTCAAGGCGAAGTACCAGGTTGATATTTTAGTGGGTACCTGTGCATGGTGGGCCTGGGTTGCTCAGGCAGGCGCAGGAATGCACAGAGCTCCTGGGAAATAAGCTCTGATGCCTCAGCACATCCTGTGTGACAAGGATTGTATGTGTGCTGGGTATCGTGGGCCACCTGGTTCAAGTCTGACGGGCAGACGGTGGGTGCTAGGTGCCTGCCTCTGCTCAGGGCGGGGAGAGTCTGGGCAGCCTAGAGGAGTCAAGCAGTGCTCCCTGAGGGGCTGACCCGCAGCAAAATTCCTGGATATCTAGGCTTAGGTGAGCTCTCTTGGATGACAACACATTGTACATGTCACACACTGTTGCTGGGTGAATGAAGCACATCCAAGTGACAGCACTGGGACAGGGAGCCTGGAAGCTAATACCTGCTTTCTCCTGGAGTTTGCCCCATGTGTCATTCCCAGTGCTGATTTTAATCTGTATCTTTTTGCTATCATGAACCATAACCCTAAGTATATCAGCTTTTCTGAATCCTGTGAGTCCTAATGAAATACCGAGCCCAAGATTGTTCTTAGGGACCCGACACAGCTAGCGTTAGAAGCAGGATTTACTAGGGATGACATCAGCAAGAAGAAGGCTAGGAAGTCCCAGTGCTAGTCTCCCCCACAAAAACAAAAACAAAAAAACAGTGAACCACTACAAACGAGGAACATAGCTTTGGACTACCGTGATATCACCAGAAACCCTACTGAATTAAAAAAAAAAAACAAACAACCAACAAGAAGGATGGCAGATAGTAATGCGTAGGGAGCATTTTGCAACACCCCAACCCCCAGTCCAGAGTAGCTAGGCACCAAGAGGGAGCCTCTCAGGAGGATTTCACCCCGGGAGGAAAACTGGAGCAAGAGAAGCCCAGCAAGCCTCATCACCACCATGCACGTTTGCTGTGGGGGCCACCGAGGACACCCACGGTCTTCACTAACGGATTCAGCTGACAGCTGCCCAAAGCCCCGACCACTGCATCTCCTCCCCAAGACTGGCATGCTGTTGCAGGAGGCCTACCACTGGGGGCCCCTGTGCCGACTCTCCAGGATTCGCCACCCAGAGGACCAAGCTTCAGCTGCCCTGCACCCCACCACAGAGTCCCAAGTCAGAGCTCTGACCTGCCACACAGGGTTCTCTCCCTGCTGCAGGGCCATGCCCTGGTTGTGAGCCCCCCAACCTCCCTAACCCCTGATCCGCCCCAATCCCCAGGACCCACCCCATCACGTGCCCCCACACCCACAGGACCCAGCTGCAGCTTGGACTCCCCACCAACAGGGCTGTGCCACTCATGCTCTGTACCCGAGGCTGGGTGCCAAGGGGCAGCTCTGACCAGTCAGTCACAAGGAGCTGAGCTGCTTCTGCTCTGACCTCACCCCTGATCCGGAGTCAGGGTTCTGACCTGCAAGAACCAGTGTAGCACTGCTGCTGCTCTGTACCCTTCCCTGGGAGTCCCAGGTTGTGGCTTTGACCAAACAGTGCTGCTGCAACTGCTCTGCCTGCTGCCACAGGACCTGGAGTCATGGTTCTGACCTGCCATGGCATGGACCACACCAGGGTGCTGGGGTCCTAAGTCAGGGCTCTGTCCCACCATCACCACATTGGTAGCTGTGACTCTGTGACCCATTCCCTGAATTTAAAGTTGCGACTTCACCCAATACACTGCTGGGGCAAGGAGGGTTTGTGACTGACTATCCACAAAGGATGCATAACTGCCACTGGGTCCTAAGGCACCAATGTACTCTGACATCCTAGAGATTCTGCTACTACTGCATCCCTCTCTACCCCCAGTCACTGTGGTGATCCCTAGAGACCCAGACCCCAGTTCCACAGGAAACGTGCACATACCTGCATCTCAGACACGAGCATCACCTCCCCAAATACACTTTCACCTCTGAGCACCCCAGAAGCCCTAGCCACCAGTGCCACTCATGGGATCTCTACAGGGTTGGCCATGGAAGACCCCACAATTTTCACTCATGTTGGCCTCAGCTGACAGAGCTGCACGAGGGCTACTTTGCCATACCTTCCCAGCAACTAGACGCTGGGCCACACTCAGCTGGCATCCTCACAGAAGCCAGTCCAAAAAGGCTGAGTCGATGGTCACTTCTTCAAATGCTCAGATAGTGACACAAAGACATTAGAAACACATAAAAAAGGAAGAAAACATGACACCTCCAAAGGTACACAATAATGTTCCAGTAACTAACACCAAAGAAATGACTTAATAGTGCTCTGACCAAGAATTCAAAATAATTAAAGAAGTTCGGCAAGATTCAAGAAAATAGAAATAATTCAATGAACTCAGAAAGACAATACATGAACAAAACCAGTTCAGCAAAGATATAGAAATCATACAGAAGAATCAAACAAAAATTCTATAGTTGAAGAATATAAAGAATAAAACGGGGGGGGGGGGAATGCAATAAGGAGCTCTAAATCAGGCTCAATCAGGCAGAAGAAAGAATGTACCAACTTGAAGACAGACCTCTTGACATTATCCAGTTAGAGGGGGAAAAAAGATGTGAGAATGAAAAAGACTGAAGAAAGCTATGGGCTATGGGACACTGCCAAGTGAAACAATATTCACATGTGGCAGTCCCAGCAGAAGAGGGTGAGGAAGGGGTAGAAAACTTATCTAAAGAAATAACAGCTAAACATGTCCCAACTGGGGAGAAATATGGCCATTCAGGTACACAAAGCTCAAAGATACCCAAGGAGATTTATCGAAAAGAGATCTTTATTGAGACACATTATAATCAAGTTCTCAAAAATCAAACACAAAAAGAATTTTGAAAGCACCAAGAAAAAAATATATTCATCAAATACAAAGAAACCTGAATCAGGCCATCAGTAAACTTCTGAGCAGAAACCTTGCAGGCCAGGAGAGAGAGGAGGATAAATTCCAAGTAAGGAAAGAAAAAGAAACTGCTAACTAAGAATACTTTACCCAGTAAAGTGGTCCTTCAAAAATGAAGGAGAGATAAAGACTTTTCCAGAAAAACAAAAGCTGATGGAATTCACCACAACT
Source organism: Suricata suricatta (assembly GCF_006229205.1). Lineage (NCBI taxonomy): Eukaryota > Metazoa > Chordata > Mammalia > Carnivora > Herpestidae > Suricata > Suricata suricatta. The sequence continues at coordinate 111,847,062 of NC_043702.1, forward strand.
CGACCTGTCTTACATGAAATGCTAAACAAAGTTCCTCAAACTGAAATGACAGGCTGCTAATTAGTAACATGAAAACCTATAAAAGTATAAAATTCACTGGAAAAGGTAAATATATAGTTAAATTCAAAACACTCTAATGCTGCAACTAAAGTGTGTAAATCACCTTGGCTGCCAGCATGCACTTTCAGGACAAATGAGTTAAGAAAAAAACGATAGCTATAATATTTTGCTACTGGACACTCAGGTAAGTTTGGACATCAATAACATAAAATGTTGGGGTGAGAAAGTACACATGTAGAACTTTTCTATCAATTGAAGCTGTTTTCAGCTTGAAGTGGACTATTATAACAGTAAGATGTATTATGAACATCATGGTAATCAAAAAGCCAAAGAATTATAAGATTCACAAATAGAAAGAGAAAAGAATCAAAGTATACCACTACAAAAAAAATCATCAACTCACAAAAAAGAAAGAAAGAAGGAACAAAGGAAATACAAAATAATTAGAAAGCAATAAACAACTTTAAATGCAAATGGCTTAAATTATCCAATTAAAAGACACAGAGTGGCTAAATGAGTTCCAAAACCAAGATCCAACTATATGCTACCTAAAGGATCCCTACTTCAGCTTTAAGGATGCTCACAGGCAGAAAAGTGAGGGGATGAAAAAAGATATTCCAGGCATGAAGAGCACTGGTAGCTATATTTATGCAGACAAAAGAGACTTTAAGTCAAAAGCTGTAATGAGAGACAAAGAAGATCTTTATATAATGATATAAGAGTCTGCTCATCAAGAGGCTATAGTAATTATAAATATATATAATTATTAGCAAATCTGAAAACTGAAACAGATAGCAATATGAAAGTACTAGGGAACTCAAATCCCACTTTGGGATATGAGACAGATCCTATCAATGGATAGATCAACATGATAGAACATCAATAAGGACTTGAACTATACTTTAGCCAAATGCAGCTAACAAACAGATACAGAACATTCCATCCAAAAGCGGCATGATAATACACATTCTTCTCAAGCACACATGGAACATTCTCCAGGATTAATCATTTATTAGGTCACAAAACAACTCTTAACAAACTTAAGAAGATCTCTCCATCTTTTCCAACCAATACAGTATGAAACTATAAATGAATTATAGGAAGAAAGCTGGAAAATTCACAAATATATGGAAATTAAACAAAATACTTTCGAATAAACAATAGGTCAAAGAAGAAATCAAAAGGATAATTTAAAAAATCTTGAAATAAATGAAATGGAAACAAAACACACCGACACTTATGGAACACAGCAAACGCAATTCTAAGAGAGAAGTTTACAGTCATAAGTTTCTTACATTAAGAATGAGGAAAGATCTCAAATAAATAATCTAAATTTACACCTTAAGTAATTAAAAAAAAACACATTGAACCCAAAGTTAGTAGAAGAAAGGGAATAATTAAGATTAGAGAAGAAGTTAAGTGAAATAGAGACCAGAGGGACAATGGGGGGAAAATTCAATGAAAGTAAGAATCAACTCTTTAAAAAGATTTTTAATTTTTTTTAAATGTCTTTTATTTATTTTTGAGAGACAGACACAGTGCAAACAGGGGAGGGTCAGAGAGAGAGGGAGACACAGAATCTGAAGCAGGCTCCAGGCTCTGAGCTGTCAGCACAGAGCCCAATGCGGGGCTCGAACCCACAAACCATGAGATCATAACCTGAGGCAAACCCGAATGTTTAACCAACTGAGCCACCCAGGTGCCCCTAAAAAGATTTTTTAAAAAGCTGACAAATGTTTAGTGACACTAAGATTAAAAAAAAGATGACTCAAATTAATAAAATTATAAATGAAAGAAGAGGTGTTATAACTGATATGACAAAAACATAAGGATCGTAAGAGACCACCATAAAGTTATCACCAAAACATGAGATGCTCAGAAGAAATGGATAAGTCCTAGAAACACACAACTTCTCAAGACTGAATCATGAAGTAATAGAACATCTGAACAGAGCAGTAATGAGCAAAAGTTTAAATTAGTAATCAAAAAACTCAAAAAGTAGATGGTGTCATTGGAGAATTCTATCAGTTAAAGAAGAATTAATATCAATCTTTCTCAAACTCTTCCAAAATTGAAGAGGAAAGGACATGTTTTATGAGGCTAGCATTTCTATTACCCAACCCAGATAAAACACTACAAGAAAAGAAAATTATAGGCCAATATCTCTGATGAACATCAATGCAAAACTCCTCAACAAAATACCAATGAACCTAATTCAAGAGCACAGTAAAAGGATTATACACCATGATCAAGTTGGATTTATCCCTGAGATGCAAGGATGATTCAACACAATTCAGTAAGTGTGATATACTACATTAATAAAGGGTAAAAAGCATACGATCATTTTCACAGATCCCGAGACATATCTGACAAAAATAAATACCATTTCATGATAAAAACTCTAAATAAACCAGGTACAGAAGGCGTGTACCTCAACATAACAAAGGCCATGTATGATAAGCTCACAGTTAACACCATACTCAGTGGTGAAAAGTTAAAAGTCTTTCCTCTTAACATCAGAAACAAGATAGATACTCGCTGTCAGCACTCCTATTCAACAAAGTACTGGAGTGATTAACCACAACAGTTAGGGAGGAAAGAAAAAGGGTGAGAGAAGGGACATACAAATGGGGGAGGGGGAATAAAACTATCTTTTGCAGATTACATAATCTTATATACACAGAAAACCCTAAAGACCCCACTGAAAAGCTATCAGAATTAATAAATGAATTCAGTCAAGTTATAGTATACCAAACCAACACACACAAAAAATTAGTTGTATTTCCATTCACTAACAATAAAATAACTGAAAGAGAAGTGGAAGAAAGCAATCCTATTTGCAACTGCATCAAAAATAAATAAATAAAATACTTAGGAACAGATTTAACCAAGGAGGTGAAAGACCTGTGCACTGGAAACTACTGGAATTGACCAGAGAAACTGAAGAACACATGCACAAATGGAAATATACCCCATGTTCTTGGATTGGAAACATTAATATTGTGAAAATGTCTGAACCGCCCAAAGTGATACACACAGATTCAATGCAACCACTATTAAAATTCCAATGGCACAAAACAACTATCCTCAAATTTGTTTGTAACCAAAACAGACCCCCAAAAGCCAAAGCAATCTTGAAAAAGAACAAAGGTGAATGCTTCACACTCCGTTATCTCAAACTATATTCCAAAGCTACAGTAAGCAAAACACTATGGTCAAAGCAATGAAAATGAACCTCTATCAGGGCATCTGGGTTGCTCAGTCGGTTAGTGAGTTAGGGCCCCACATGAGGCTCTCTGCTGACAGCTCAGAGCCTGGAGCCTGCTTCGGATTCTGTGTCTCCCTCTTTCTCTGCCCCTCCCCTGCTCACTTTCTATCTCTCTCAAAAATAAATAAAAATTTAAAAAATAAAAAAAAAAATTTGAGCTCTATCTTACACCAGTCACAAAAATAAACTCAAAATAAATTAAAGACAACTCTAAGACCTTAAACTATAAAATTCTTAGAAGAAAATATAAAGAAAAAGTTCCTTGACATTGGTCTTGGCAATGATTTCTTGGGTAAAACATAAAGGGAAAAGATAAGAAAAGCTCAAATCAACAAGTGAAACTAAAGAGTTTCTGCACAGCAAAGAAAACCATCAATAAATTGAAAAGGTACAGAACAGGAAAAATATTTGCAAACCATGTATCTGATAAGGGGTTAATATCCAAAATACATAAAGAACTAATAGAACTCAATAGCAAAAAAGCAAAATAATCTGATTTAAAGAGGGTAGATATTATTCCAAAAAGACAAACAAATAGCCAAAGATGCTCAGGATCACTAATCATCTGAGAAATGTAAATCAAAACTACAATGAGATTCATTCACACCTGCTAGAATGGCTATTATTAAGAGAAGAAATAACAAACACTGGTGAAGAGGGGGAGAAAAGGAAAGCCTTACAGTCTGTTAGTGGAAATATAAATTGATGCAGCCACTGTGGAAAAATTAAAAATAGAACTACTATATGATCCAACAATCCCATCCTTATATACAGCTGAAGGAAATGAAATCAGGATCTCAAAGAGATGTCCACATCCCCTTGTTCACTGCAGCATAACTGACAATAGCCAAGATATGAGAACAACTTAAACGTCCTTCAATGAATGAATGAATGAAGAAATTTTGGCATATAAATACACGGAGTATTATTCAGCCATAAAAAAGGAGATTCTCCCATTTGTGACAACATGATGAAACTGGAGAGCATACTGCCAAGTGAAATAAGCCAGACAGAGAAAGATAAATACTGTATGGCATCTCTTACATGTGGAATATAAAAAAAAAACAAAAATAAGAACTTAAAATTTAAAAAGCTGATTTCATAGAAACAAAGGGTACTATGGTGGTTTGGCCAGGGCTAGAGAGGGGGAAATGGCAAGATACAGATCAACGGGCACAAATGTTCAGTTACAGGAACTCCATGTCACAGAACTCTAATAATGTGCAGCATGAAGACCTTGGTAAATAATCCCGTATGTTCTACCTGCAAGCTGTTAAGAGTAGATCTTAGGAATTCTCACTGCACACACACAAAAGGTCAACCAAGAGGTGATGGATATTTTAACTAACTTAATTTTGATAATCATTCCACAATTCCAAGTGATCATGTTGTATACTTCAAATACATTTATATTTGTCAATTATTCCTCAAAGTTGGAGGGGGGTGGAGAAAGTAGAATTTATTATAACAATTTTGACTCGCTAAAACACGAGTAGAACTTTGTGAGGGAAAAGCAAAGATAACAGACAAAGCGGTGATGATGAATGGGCAGTGTCCATCTGCCTGGCCATATGGGCAGTCTGTTGGGCAGCAGAAAACCAGACTACTGGATAGATGGACTATTTCCCTATGGAAATCATTATGGGCATTTAAGGGGTACATTAAAGTAGGGCAAACTGATTCCCATCACAAGTACTTGTTCCAGGATCCAAAGGTGACTGGAACCAGTGAGGGCACAACCTTGTATGCTTGCTTGAGGTGGCCATCGAGTTCATAAAATGATGAGGTACAGGGGAGCTGGAGAGCAATGCAGAGATAGCTTGACCATCAACATATTGCTCTGCACCCTCTGAGACACAAAATGCCAGTAAGAACCATCCAATCTGTCAGAGAGCAGATGCCTAGGGGGACAGACTCCCCAGGAGGAAGTCCCTCCCTGCCACATACAGTTGGCCAAGTACACTACAGTGGGCCACACCAGGATTCCTGGAGGCTATAAATGGGACCTGACAGGGCTCTGCATACTTGGTGGTAAGTAAAAATTCAAAGCCCTTTATAAAAAGACTTGAACAGAAGACACTATATCAATTTGGACCATCAAGGTACATGTCATCAGACCAAGAAACATACTTTACAGCCCACAGCAACCAACACTAGGCAAAGAGGTAACACATCAAATAACCATATCATGTCCATTTCATCTTCAGAGTAACAACAGTATGATAAAGAATTAGAATGGGCGGGGGAGTGCCAGGGAGGCTCAGTTGGTTAAGTGTCAGACTGTTGATCTTGGCTCAGATCACGATCTCAAGATTCTGTGATTGAGCCCTGCGTTGGGCTGACAATGCAGAGCCTGCTTGGGATTTTCCCTCTCTCTGCCCCTCCCCCATCACAAAAAAAAAAAAAAAAAAGGTAGGGGGGCACCTGGATGGCTTGGTCAGTTGAGCGTCTGACTTTGGCTCAGGTCATGATCTCGCAGTCCATGGGTTTGAGCCCCATGTTGGGCTCTGTGCTGACAGCTCAGAGCCTGAAGCCTGCTTCAAATTCTGTGTCTCCCTTTCTCTCTCTGCCCCTACCCCTTCATGCTCTGTCTCTCTCACTCTCAAGAATAAATAAACATTAAAAATTTTTTGAAAAAAAAATTGGAATGGGAAACTGAAACAGTATCTGTTACATAAAATGGGAGGAGATAAATACATAAAGGACTAGAGTACATGCCTTCACAAGTGTGCCTAGTTGATAGATTTCTCCACTTTCCTGGAGAATAAGAGGTAGGAGAGGATGGTGTTAGGACTCTGCAATTCATATCACAACTTCCTTTTTTCCTACCTGATGCAGTGGTCCTGGCCCCAGGCTACCACGATGGGTGCTAGAAAGCTGGGCTCAAACCTTTGCAAGAAACTGCAACTACACCTCTAACTGCTCGGACAGAATTCCTCAGGGCCTATGGGATGGACGGTCTTCACCCCATGCAGGAAAAGCGGGGCTGACTGTGAATGCAGCTGTGATGCCTGGCAGTCGAGAAAGTTCACCAGCTCCGTGACTATGTAAGTCCACCCCATATGCGTGGGACTGGACAGAGGGAGATGTACATGGTAGACTACAGGCACTGCAGGCAATCTGCAGTGGTGCACACTTACCCCAAACGGAAGTTCCTGTCTCTGGGTGACTTGTCTGTATAAGTCTTATGTCACTGCTGTAACAAAGTATCACAAACTTGGTGGCTTAAAACAACAAAAATTTATTCCCTCCCAGTTCTGGAGACCAGAAGTCCAAACTCAAGACCAGCAGGGCTAAGCTCCCTCCAGAGCCACTCTTCTAGCTCCTGGAAGGTACACAAGCTTTGTGCGTTGGATCCCCATCACCCCAATCTCTCCTCAGTCTTTTTACACCACCCACTTTCTCCTCCATGTAAAATCAACCCCCTCCTCAACACCTTACTTTGTAGACAACTGTCACTGGCTGCAGGGCCCACTCAGATCACTGAGGGCTATCTCCATAACTTGAGATTCTTCATTTAATTATATCTGCAAACACCCTTTTTGCAAACAAAGCCATGTTAACAGGTTCTAGGAATTAAGATGTGGAAATAATTGTTCTGGGGTTCAATACTCAACCCACTATAGTTCAAACCCTGGTCCCCCAGGTTCACTTTTGTTTCATATGCAAAACACATGCACCCATCCCAACATCTCCAAAAGTCCTGACTTCACTACCAACTTTAAGGCTAAAATCTCATGCAAACATCATCAGCTCGAAAGTCTGAAATTTCATCATCTAAATCGTGAAGTCAGATATGGGAGAGATGGCTGGTACGATCCATTCTAAGGCAAAATTCACCTACGTCTATGGACCTCTTAAACCAGAAAACAAGATACCTGCTTAGAAAATACAATGGTGTGACAGGCATAGGATATTCTCATTCTGAAAGGGAGACTGTAAAGAATAAAGAGACCACCCATCTCAAACAAGTTACGCAGAGGAAATTCCTTTATATCCTAAGATTTCAGAAATCCTCTGTATTAGCATTTTTTAAATGTATGTTTATTTTTAAGAGAGTCAGAGAGGGAGAGATTGTGATCAGGAGGGCCACAGACAGAAAGAGAGTCCCAATGAGGCTTCACACTATCAGTACAGAGCCTGACTAGGGCTTCATCTCAGGAACTGTGAGATATGCCCTGAGCTGAAATCAAGACTGGAATACTAAATGCTTAACCACCTGAGCCACCCAGGCATCCCCGCATTTGCATTTCTGTCCTCCAGGCCCCCTTCTGCCCTGCAACCTCGGTCTCTATGCCTGTGGCTCTAGCCTCAGAGTCCTACTTCCATTTCCTTTAAAAGCAGCATATGTTTGCAGCTCACATCCATCAACGATAGCACATCTTTTACACTGCCTGGGCTTCCCACATTTGTCCGTCTATTCTGTAACTATAATTAAGGCTTTGTCTGTTGATTAATTCTGAAAACCGAATACCAATGTAGTGGCTGCAGTACTATAAAAGTAGGTAAATATCATGTATAGCAAAATCAATATACAGTTAGTACAAACGGAAGCCCTTTTCATCAATGATCCTGAGTTCCTCCAGGGACAATGCTTCATGTGTCTGGGCCAAACTGCTTCTTATGCTATATCCATACTCATGATCCTTCCATATTTCACTCTGCTTCACATTTAGACTGGGTCTTTCTTAAACAAATATTTGTTTTTTTCTTGAAGTTCCTAAATCCTTTGTCCTCCTACTCCTTTACTGTACCATTAGAATCGACCTTAGTCAAATAACCTGCTAGGGACTCACTAGCAATTTACACACGTCTCACACTAAGTGTTATTAGCTCTGCTGTTTCAGTGACTCCATCTGGGACTCTTTATTGAATTTCTTTCTAAATTTTGATTAAAAAAAGTATGACACAATTTAATTGTTATTCCGTTATTGGGAGGTAATCGGTTCCTTGCTTTCTGAAGCTTTCAAGATGATGTTTTTAGCCTTAAGTTTCAAAACTTTCTTGATGATGTAAGAGAATATCTAGGATCTAGGATCCATTTTATCCTTTTTTAATTTTTAAATAATCTCTACATCTGATGTGGGACTCAAACTCACAACCCCGAGGTCGAGAGTCACATGCTCCACTGACCGAGCCAGCCAACGGCCCCCATTTTCTCTTCTCCAGCTCAGTACTCAGTAGACACTTTCAATCTGAAGACTTCTTCAGCTATGGCTAATTTTATTTACTTTGATTATATTTTCCTATCTCTTAATTTTTTCCCTTAATTTTTTTAAATGTTTTGAGAGAAGAGAGAGCAGGGGAGGGGGGGAGAGGGAGGGGGAGAGGGAGGGGGAGAGGGAGGGGGAGAGGGAGAGGGAGAGGGAGAGAGAGAGAGAGAGAGAGAGAGAGAGAGAGAATTCCAAGCAGGTTCCACACTCAGTGTGAAGCCCAATGTGGGGCTTGATCCCACGACCCTGGGATCAGGACATAACCAAAATCAAGAGTCAGGCGGTTAACTGACTGAACCACCCAGGCGCCCCCACTTAAATTCTTACACATATTATTTTCTTTATAATTTTTCAAAAATGTTTATTTTTGAGAGAGAGAGAGAAAGAGAGACATTGTGAGCAGGGCGGGGCAGAGAGAGAGGGAGACACAGAATCCAAAGCAGGCTCCAGGCTCTGAGCTGTCAGCATAGAGCCCAACGTGGGGCTCGAACCCATGACCCAGGAGATCATGACATAAACCAAAGTCAAAAGTCAGTTGCCTAACCAACTGGGCCACCCAGGTGCCACTTCTACATACTGAGTTTTCTGACTGAGGTTTCATGTCCTAACTATTCTTTCAATATTTTCCATTGCTGTATTTTTGGCTCTTCATTCTCAGATATTCCCCCAAATTTGTTTACAATCCTTGTATTAAATGTTTTATTTTAGCAATCAAGCATTACATTTATAATTACTTTTTCTCATGCTCTATTTCTTTTTCAGCCATTTTTGTTTTGTAGGATGACATCTTTCCCTACTTCTCTACAAATACTAATTAGAGATTGTGAATATATCTTCAGTTCTCTCTTTTGTCTCTGCTTTCACTAGGATCAACTATTCTTTTGTTCCCCTTCATTCTCTTTTATTCTGTCTTTAGATTTTCCTCATCCGTTTGGTGATCCTCAGCACTCCATTCATATTCTTGAATGACTAACGAGGTAGATTAATAGAACATGGGTTCTCTTGCTGAATGGGAAAGCTAAAAATAGATTCTATGCTGCAGATTAGGAAGCACGCTGGCACACTTTAAGAGTCTGAGATAGAGAACAGAAAAACAATTTGACTACTCCATTCTGACCCCAGAAATGTCCAAGAAAAAGACAGTGCCGGCTGCCACCACCGGGGATCTCGCCTCCCCAGGTCAGACCCCTTGACACCAAGTAACACTAGAAGGAGGGTGGCTCTGTTTTCATCCGGCCACAAACATTACACTCAACTGCCCCTTGTGGCTGAGGCCACGAGCGGGATGAGATGGACTCAGTGGATCCAGTCACAGTGAGGCAAAAATGCTGCACAGGCATGGCTCGGTTTTTTGGCTTCACTTAATGCACTTTGCAGACTGTGCTGTGTTCTTTCACAAACTGAGGGTTTGTGGCAACCTTGCATCAAGCAGTCTATCAGTGCCATTTTCCCACCAGTGTTACTGCTCACTTTGTGTCTCTGTGTCACATTTTAGCAATTCTTACAGTATTTCAAACTTCTTCATCACTATTATTTTTTTACGATGAACGCTGATCAGTAATCTTTGATGTTATTATTGTAATGATTCTGAGGAGCCATGAACCACGCCCATATAAGAATGTGAACATAATCGATTAATGTGTGTGTTCTGAATGCTCTCCTGACCAAGCTATTCTCCAGTCTCCCTCCCTCTCCTTGGGCCTCCCTATGACTTGAGACACAAAATACTGACATTAATATTTAAACCAATTAATAACCCTATAATGGCCTCTAAGTGTTCCAGAGAAGATGTGCATGTCTCTCCCTCTGAGTCAAAAGCTAGACATGGTTAAGCTGAGCGAGGAAGGCATGTGGAAGCTGAGAGGCTGAAAGCCAGGCCTCTTGCACCAAGCAGTCAGCCATGCTGTGGATGCAAAGGGAACGTTCCTGAAGGAAATCACAACTGCTGCCCCAGCGAACACATGCCTGATAAGAAAGCGAAACAGCCTGACAGCTGATGGGGAGGAAGAGTCCGTGGTCTGGACACAAGATCCAACAGCCACGACCTTCCCATGAACCAGAGCCTGACCCAGAGCAAGGCCCTAGCTCCCTGGCAGTTGGGAAGGCAGGAGAGGCCAGGGAAGGAAAAGACCAGAGGACTTCAGCAAGACCCTTAAGAAAGAGACAGGAAACATAAAAAGAATCAGTCATATATTAAAAACTGAATAACTGAAATAAAAAATACAGTACAACCAACCAATAGCCGATTAGAAAATGGAGAAGAACAGATCAGCAAGCTGAAAGATGGTAACAGAAAGCAACCAGTTGAGCTGCAAAAATAATAATGAAAAATGAGAAAAGGTTAAAGAAATTAAGCAACTCCATCAACCATAATAATATTTGCGTTATAAGGATCCCAGAAGAAGAGGGAGAAAGGGGGGGCAGAAAACTTATTTAAAGACATAATAGCTGAAAACTTCCTTATCTGGGGAAGGAAACAGACAGATCCAGAAAGCACAGAAAACCTCAAACAAAATCAACTCAAAGAGGTCCACACCAGGACATAAAGTAATTAAAGAGGGAAGTTTATAGTAATTCAGGCCTACCTCAAGAAACATGAAAAATCTCAAATTAACAACCTAACTTTATATCTCAAGAGCTAGGAATAAAAGAACAACCCCAAAGCTAGTAAAAGGAATGAAATAATAATTATTAGAGCAGAAATCAATGAAATAGAACTAACAACCAAACAAATAAGCAAACAAACAAAATGAAAAAAGATCAATTAAGCCAGGAGCTGGTTCTCTGAAACAATCAACAAAATTGATAACCTTTAGCCAGATACATTGGAGGGAAAAAAAAAAGGACTCAAATAAATAAAACCAGAAACAAAGGAGGAGAAATAACAACCAACACCACAGAAATTATTACTATAGATTATAAAATTATTTTATGAAAAATTATATGCCAACAGGGGCACCTGAATGGCTCAGCTGGTTGAGCACTGGACTCTTGATTTCAGCTCAGGTCATGATATCACGTTTGTGAGATCAAGCCCCAGATAAGACTCCCTGCTGAGTGTGAAGCCTGCCTGGGATTCTCTCTCTCCCTCTGCCTCTCTCTCCTGATCAAACTTTCTGTCTCTCTCTCTCTCTTGCAAACAAACAAAAAACTTTGCAAAATGATAATGCCAACAAATTGGAGAACCTAGAACAAATGGATAAATTCCTAGAAACATAATCTTCCAACTGAATCGGGAAGAAATAGAAGATCTAAATTGATCAATTACTATAATGACACTGAGTCACTAACCAAAACACTCCCCTCCCATCAAACAAAAGTCCAGGAGCAGATAGCTTCACAGGTGAATTCTATCAAACATTTAAAGAAGAATTAATACCTATTATTCTAAGACATTCCAAAATTAGAAGAGGAAGGAAAACTTCTAAGTCCATCCTATGAGGTCAGCATTACCCTGATACTAAAATCAGATAACGACTCTACCAAACCAAACCAAACGAAACAAAACAAAATTTGCAGACCAGTATCTCTGATGAAAATAGATGCAAAAATCCTCAACAAAATCAGCAAACCAAATTCAACAGTATATTAAAAAAATTATTCATCATAATCATGTGGGATTTATTCCAGGGATATAAATTAAATATTTGCAAATCAATCAGTGTGGTATCTCACATTAACAAGAGAAAGGATTAAAAACCTTATGAACATATCAATAGATACAGAAAAAGCATTTGTCAAAATATAACTTCCATTCATGTTAGAAACTCTCAACAAAGTAGGTTTAGAGGGAACATAACTCCACATAACAAAGGCCATATAAAAAAAACCACAGCTAACATCACAATGGTGAAAAACTGATAGCCTTTCTTCTAACATCAAAAATAAGACTAGGATGTCTTCCTCTCACCACTTTTACTCAACACAGTACTGGAAGTCTGGCCATAGCAATAAAACAAGAAAAAGAAAAAAAGGCATTCAAATCAGGAAGAAAGAAGTAAAACTATCCCTATTTGCAGTGACATGGTGCTATATACAGAAAACCTTAAAAACTCCACCAAAGAAACAAGAGAACTGATAAACAAATTCAGTGAAGTTGCAGGATATGAAATTAACATACAGAAATCTCTTGGATTTCTCTACACTAATAATAAAGTAGTAGAAAGAGAAATTAAGAAAACAATCTCATTAATGATGACACCCAAAAGAGTAAAGATGTAGTTTATGATATCAATAACTGAAAATCGTTGAGTACAGTTGCAGAGGAACAGAGAAGCAGTTTTTGTATGTTACTGAAGTTAAGGTGGTATAAATGCAAATTAGAGTGTGATAAATTTAGGATGTTAAATGTAATCCCCATGGTAACCACACAGAAAATAGCTATAGAATATATAGAGAAGGAAATGAGAAGGGAATTAAAATGTTTTACAAAAATAAAATCAACTATACATAAAAGAAGTCAGTAATGCAGATAATGACAGACAAGGAAAGAATAAAGCATATAGAAAATAATAGCAAAGTGACAGAACTCCCTCCTTATGTAAGTATTTATTTTAATGTAAATGGAATAAACCCTTCAATCAGAAGATAAGAGATGCCAGAATGGATTTAACAATAAAATGATCAAAATATGCACTATCTACAAAAGACTTACTTTAGAGCCAAAGACACAAATACATTGAAACTGAAAGGATGGAATGCTTCATACAAACATAACCAAAAGAAAGCAGGGGTAGTTTTACCATTATCAGACAAGAAAGTATTTTTTAAAGGTTACAAAAGACAAAAAAAAAAAAAAAAAAAAAGACATTAGTAAAAGGCTCAATCCATCAAGAAATAACAATTTTTCAACATTTATGCACCTAATAATAAGCCCTCAAAATGTATGAAGCAAAAAATAGAATTGAAATGAGAAATAGATAGTTCTACAGTGATAGTTGGCTACTTCACCACCCTACTCACAATAATGAGAGAACAACCGGGTGAAAGGTAAGTAAGGAAAGAGATGACTTAACACAATAAACCAGCTAGACCTAACAGACACACGGAGAACATTTTATCCAACAACAGATTACATATTCTTTTCAAGTGCACATGGAAAATTCTCCAGGACATACCATATGTTAGGCCACAAACAGAGTCTCAATAGATTTAAAAAGATGGATATCATACCCAGTATCTTCTCTAACAGCACTGGGATGAAGTTTGAAATGAAAACCCAGAAAATTTGAAAATTTGTAGAAATTAAACAGTAGACTCTCAATCAATGGATCAAAGGAAAGATCACCAGGGAAATTAAATGGGAAAATACTGAGAAATGAATGGGAAAAAAAAAAACCATAACATGCCAACATTTATGGGAGGCATCACCAGCAGTGCTAAGTGGGAAATTATCGCCTTAGATGCTTACATTTAAAAAGACAACAGATCTCAAACCTCCAAGGTAACTTTACAACTTAACAAGTAAGAAAAGAACTAAAGAAAAGCTAGCAGAATGAAGGAAATAATATCAGAGATAAATGACATATAGAAGAGAAAAATAGAAAAATCAATGAAAGTAAAAGTTGGTTCTTTGAAAAGATTACAAAAACTGACAAACCTTTAGATATAAAGACACAAAGAATAAAGACCTAAAGAATGAGGGAAAAGAGAAAATACCATTAGTACACCAAACTAATAATTACTGTAGACAAGATCTGCTAATGGAAGTTCAAATGAGGAGGCAAAAGTTTAAGAGAAAAAAGGACACTTGTATAGTCTCAGAGTGTCTCCTCGAAGATAGTTATCAATTACAATGGAAAAAATGGTAATTCTACAGTGGAGAATGCTGGTAGCCAATACTTGAATCAGGGGGTCATTGTTATCATCAACAGTAATAAGGCACAAGGACATCATTTACTCCTCTATATGAGGCTCTGCGATCAGCACATCAGGATTCAAACCCCAGGTCTTGTCAGACTCAAAAACATTATACTGGCTAATCATTTTTCTATAAGTGGACATATTTTCTATTAAGAAATGGATAAATGAATTTTTTGGTGAACAATCAAAGGTAGTATACCAATCTGGATATTCTATCACTTGTGAAACATACCCAGTTCTGTAGAGTGAGTCAGAAAAGTAGAATTAATTAGTAAGGGAAGACAGGCTCTAGGTAAGGCTAATGCATAAAAGAAAATCAGAGCGGAAATGCTATTTTTACTGATGCCTGACAACAGTAGATGTTAAGAGTAATAACAATCATAGCAAATCCTTATATTAACAGATTTTCATTTAATACTATCTCAATCTTAACTTTTTTTTTTTTTTAACAGCAAATGCTATTACATTTATTCATTCATTTAGTCCTGACAACAACTCTATGAGACAGGCACTATTACTATCCCCATTTTGCAGATGAGGAAACAAAGGCATAAAAAGTTGAGCAATTTGTTTGGGATCATTTAGGAAGTGGCGGAGCCTACTACACTGTACTACCTCTGGGAAGATACAAGTTTCGTGAATAATAAGAGTCAGGTACTATGCTAACTATCCGAATCCTCATTATACCTGTCCAAAAAAAAATTTTTTTTTCTTTTAACAAGCAGAATTTCACAAATGAAAAATCCAACGCTCTGTTGGGCTACTCAACATGTACTCTGCACGTGCAGCCTCCACCTGGTGACACTGTAGTTTCTCTTCCCCCAATTCACTGTGATAAGTGAATTCGCTTCCCAAACATTACGAATGTCTCTAGGGGGGGACGTACCCTCCCCCACTGCTTGTTGAAGGTCATCAGGTGGTAAGATACAAAGCTGGGAGGTGAATCCAGGCCTGTATGACTCCCAGGTCAGTGTTCTTTCCAATACCAGACACAGACTTACATAACAGTTGAAATTAAAACAAATGTACAGATACAGGGGACCCCAGCTTCACAACGTGTGTGGAGCAGAACATTCCAGATGAGGAAACTACACAGCTGACCCCAGCACAGCATGGTGTGAACTGTACAGGTCCACTTATACACAGATTGTTTTCAACAAATACAGGACAGTCCTGTGAATGCATTTTCTGCCTCCTCAGTGATTTTCTTAATCATGTTTTCTTTTCTCTAGCTTACTTCATTGTAAGAATACAGTATATAAGACATATGAGATACAGACGTGTTAATGGACTGTGCATGATACCTCCAAGGCTTTCAGTCAACCGTATACTGTTAGTAGTTAAATTGGGGGGCAGTCAAAAGTTACATGTGGATTTCTGACTGAGCAGGGAGTCACCCCTAACTTCCATCTTGTTCAAGGGTCAATGGGAAGTTCAAGTCGTCTATAATATAATAATAATATTATTATGTATCATTTGTTGAATTACACAAACTATAAAGTATAGATCAATCTGTAAAGTATACCAAATATGTCTACTGAGGGAACTAGGATTCAGTTCAGATCTCTTTTTTAATTTTTGTTTATTTTTGAAAGAGAGCATGACCAGGGAAGGGGCAGAGAGAGAGGGAGACACAGAACTCAAAGTGTGCTCCAGGCTCTGTGCTGTCAGCACGAAGCCCAAAGAGGGGGTCTAAGTCACAAACCATTAAGATCATGACCTTAGCTAAAGTCAGATGCTCAACCGACTGAGCCACCCAGGCGCCCCTCAATTCAGAACTCGTGAGTGAGAATGAGCATCGTTAACATGCTAGTTGTCTGTGTGTGTCTAAGCCAGATAAAGTTATGAAGATGGCAGTTAAGGTCTCCTAAAAGAATTTCAAAGACTCCTACTACTTTTAGTTTCATGATTCCTGTTTTTTCAAATCTATTAAAGATGCTCTTCCGTTCATCGTTATATGAGCTGTATAATGTATGGGTACAAATTATCTAGGCTATCCTCGTCATTTTTTTATTTAATACTTAAAAATTCATAATATTGGGGGAAAATGTTAAAAAGCAACATTATATATACAGCTCACAAATAGTAAAAACATTCCCCCAAACACACGTAAATAAATATTGCTATCTCCCCAAGGAAATAAAATACCTT
This sequence comes from Suricata suricatta, assembly GCF_006229205.1. Taxonomy (NCBI): domain Eukaryota; kingdom Metazoa; phylum Chordata; class Mammalia; order Carnivora; family Herpestidae; genus Suricata; species Suricata suricatta. The sequence goes on from NC_043702.1 coordinate 111,863,616, forward strand.
CAGTATACATCTTTCAGATAATATTATAAACTTTTGAAAATGTTAGCATTATAAATAAATATTGATATACAGATACTCCTGCAGCAGTAACCTACGATCTACATTTTGGTGATTTAATGGACTTTGTACACTTCAGTCATGTGTATGCATGAACACACACGTGTGTATACCACAAGCAAATATTTAGTATCAACTCTATTAATTACCTTTGCAATAATAACTTCTTTCTTCAGAATCTTCATAGCATAGTATTTCCCACTTGCCTTCTCTCGAACCAAAATAACTTTTCCAAAAGTGCCTTTACCTAGTAGTTTCAAATAGTCAAAATCATTCATTGTCTGAAAAACATAAATTAAAAAAATATAATATGAAATACTTGATGCAATTTATTTATAAACATATAGGTATATGTCCGCAGTATCTACTCAAAAGTAAGTTTTATCAATTTCTAAGCACACTTAAATGAACAAGAATCAGACTGGCAATGGGTGCCTCACCAGCAATCATGGGGGCTAGAAGTAATTTAAGCAATTCTTAAATACCAAAGGCAATAATTTTGAACCTCAAAGTCCTTAGCTAGTCAAACCATCAGTCAAGTGTAGGAGTAAAGGAAAATTTATTCAGAATCATATTCATTCACTTCCAAGAACTCAATTTAACAGTGTTGTATTAGCTTCATCAGGTATATGACATGATGATTCAACAGGTCTATACACTTCTCAGTGTTCAGCAAGATAAGTGTACTCTTAATCCTCTTTAACTGTCTCACCTACCCGTCCTACCTGCCTCTCTCTGGCAACCAATTTGTTCTCTGTATTTAAGTGGGGCTTATGTCTCTTTTTTTTTTGCTTGTTTCATTTGCTTCATTTCTTAAATTTTTCTTAAATCCCACATATAAGTGAATTCACATGGTATTTGTCTTTCTCTGACTGACACTTCATTTAGTGTACTACTCTAGGCCTAATCCATGCTGTCACAAATGGCAAGGTTTCATTATTCTTTATGGATGAGTAATATTCCATTGTGTACATATACCACATCTTATTCATTTGTCTATAGGTCCCTTCCATAGCTTGGCTATTGTAAAAAATGCTGCAATGAACACAGGGGTGCATAATTCTTTTCAAATTAGTGTTTTTGTTTTCTTTGGGTACATACCCAATAGTGGAATTACAGGATCCTATAATAATAATATTTTTAATTTTTTAAGGAACTTCCACATTGTTTTCTAAGGACTCAGGTTTTTAAGGATTTGGTAGTGTCACTATGTCCAAACAACATGATCATCAAAAATGCCCTTGCAAACATTTCCAAATACATCTAAGGAAGCAGTCCTTTTCAGGGAAGCTATTTGAGAATGTACTCTAGCAAAGTAGGAATGGAATCCTAGGAAGTGAAAGAAATGTGCATAATAAATGTTGAAAATAAGCTGGAGCACAAGAGGAAGAAATCTAAGGAAGAACCAGTACAAATCTGAGAACGCAAGTGGGGTAACCAGCGCAGAAAGGAGGAAGTCTACCAATGCCTTTAACTAACCTGCCTACGTTCGGTTTCATTTCTCATTCCTGAGGCAGGTAGTCCCAGGATTTTGCCAAGCTGACCTCTACTTGCCCTTTACAGCCCCCTGTACGCATACTTTTCCTGCTCTATGAACATTGTTCCACAAGCTTCCTTACTATTGATATTACTCGTGTGCTGTAATGCCTTTCCCTCATCCAGCTTTTTGTGTGTATGGACTTGTCTCTTTTTAAAAATGGCTTTACTACCATTTTAATGGGCTTTTCAATAGAAAGGGAGATGACTGGGTATGCTTGGCTTGTCATCTTAAGTTTCAATCCAGTTCAGAGGGCTTTATGAGTAAATAGTTCAGAATCTGGGTTTTATCCTACAGATGATCAGAAGTTATTGAAGATATTTATAACTGTATTTTCTCCTGTTTACCACCCATCTGAAGTAAATGTCAAGAATGTCTCAAATCAATGATTTCAGCTTCCACATTAAGAAACTGAACAAGAACAAATTAAACTCAAGAGAAAGAGAAGAAAGGAAATAATAAAGATCAGAGCAGAAATCAATTAAATTTTTTTTTTTAAAGTAGAGGATCTCAGTGAAACCAAAAGCTGGTTCTTTGAAAGATCAATGAAATTGATATAAACCTCTATGCAGACTAGTCTGGAAAATAAGGATGGAAGATGTAAATTACCAACGTCAGGAATAAGGGAGAGCGGACATCACTACAGATTCTACAGACACTAAAAGGATCACATGGGGATATTGTAAACAGCTGTGAGCCCATAAAATTGACAATAAACATGGAATGAAAAAATTCCCTGAAAGCCTCAAACTCTGAAAGTCCACTCAAAAAACAGATACCTTGATAGTCCTATGCTTACTAAGGAAATTGAATTTGTGGTCCAAAAAAACCTCTCAACAAAGAACACTCTAGGGCCAGATGGTTTCACTGGTGAATTTACAAATATTTAAGGAAGAAATGATACCAATGCTATGTACACTCCTACAGAAGAAAGTTGAAAGAAAGAGAATACTTCCCAATTCATTCCAGAAGGCCATAATTACCCTGATTATCAGAACCAGACAAAAACATTACTAGAAAACTACAGACCAATATTCCTCATGTATATAACATGTAAAAATTCTAAAAGTTTTAGAAACAAATGCTATGTTTACTTTCAACTTATCTGCTGTCTATAATTTTGAAAAATTTTCAAAATGTCAAATTATAATGTCTTAACCATTCAAAAATATCTTTAGTTCAAGGGGCGCCTGGGTGGCTCAGCTGGTTAATAAGCGTCCAACTCCTGATTTAGGGTCAGGTCATGATCTCATGGTTTTTGAGATCAAGCCCTGCATCAGGCTGTGTGCTGACAGCACCAAGCCTCCCTAAGATTCTCTCTCTCTCTCTCTCAAAAAAAAAATCACTAGTTCAAAAGGAAAGTAGCAAAATGTATCAGGGAAAATAGCAAAGTACATTTATTAATTGAACTGAAAATCAAACATGTGGCAGTAAATATACAGAACACAGTAAACAAAGTTCATGTCATTTGAACAACAGGTAGTAATAAGAAATTGTGTTTTCATTAATAGCTTTTTACAAATCAAGGTATACTATATAACCACAAAGCTATCCATGCTGGGTGGACTCCGATGATGGCACCACTAGTCCCCTGACTCCCCGTTTGCACATTCTTCTCATGTAGAGGCAGACTCAATGCTCCTTCTCCCTGGGCCAGCCTTGTGTCCTGCTTTGCACACAGAATAGGACCAAAGTGACACCATGCCAGTTCCAAGTCCAGCCTTTATTTTTTTTTTAATTTTTTTAAATTAAAAAATGGGGGGGAGGGGGGGAGAGAGAGAATGGGGAAGGTCAGAGACAGAGGAAGACACAATATCCGAAGCAGGCTCCAGGCTCTAAGCTGTCAGCACAGAGCCCGACACAGGGCTCAAACCCATGAATGTGAGATCATGACCTGAGCTGAAGTTGGTCACTTAACCGACTGAGCCACCCGGGCGTCCCCCAAGTCCAGCCTTTAAATCTGGCAGCTTGTGTTTTCACCTCCTGGAAAAGTCATAACTGAAAGCCAGTTTTCGTACCATAAGGAAGTCCAGGCTATCTTTTGGGGAAAGGGGCCACGTAGAAAGAACCTGAATGATGAGACAGCATGTGCTAAGAGATCACATGGAGGAGAACAGAGTATCCAGAAATGTGAGAAAGCCTTTCTTGGATTTTCCAGCCCAGCCAATGTGCTAACTGAATGCAACTGCTTAGGAGATCCATAGGAGACCCATAGAACTACCCACACAAACCACAAAATCATGAGAAATATACTGAAATATACTGTTATTGTTTTAACATTAAACTTGGGTATTTTAATTCTATGGCAATAAAGAGCTGAGAGACGTTATTCTCATAACTAGGCTATGATGTTATTTTTTGCTCAAAGCTTAATTTGAGCATTACCCTCTTCAATTTTAGCTAAACGCACTGAAAAATCATACTTGCTGCATCCTATTATTAAATATCACATAAATGGAAACTGAATTCCTAGGGATAAAAGTCAGAAAAGAATTTGTAAATTGCCTTATGACATTTCCAGATGAAAAGCACTATGTCATTATATTACTATATTCCTTAAGATTGCAATTCTTAGAGGAAAGGTTTAAAAAGAAAAGTATAATACTCCTATCTTTATATTTCACAGTTTGACTGCCAACCTTAAAAAAAGAGAATTTGCACAGGAATTAATAACAGTAAAAGCATTCTGTGAGAAATTCAGAAACAGTTCCGTATCTATTTTGACAAAACTTAAGAAAATTTAAAAAGTATCTTTGATACCAAATGCTCACGTTCAGCATGGTACATACACACAGTAATTATCTAGTCTTTGTAAGTGAAATGTAACCTATCACAAATGTTTTCCTCTTTTAGATGGTATTAAGGGAAAAAATTCAGTAAGATGTTAATAAAAGATGAGAACATGGATACTCTGCAGAAAAATCAATCCACTAAAACCCAACCCCCAAAATTTATTAAGTAAATATTTTACATAGTTACACTCTTTCCTTCACATCATTGTGGCCATTTTAGGTTAAGAGACACAGGGGCAATACATAACAAATGCTTACTTAGTAATAAGTGTATTCAAATACACACTAGAAAATAAGAGAAAGACTAATTACAAAGTCCAAAATTTAGGTTAAAGAACATGCATATATAACTGAAGATGAATACAAGAAACTGCTTAGAAGAGAATATAGATGTTTTAACATATTTGGTCCAAGAGGGGAAATCCCATGTTGGCAATGTGAAGAGCTAAACCAAACAAAGCTCCATGAGACACAAAGCAAAGAGGGGGGCTCTCAAGAAACCCACCTCTTTGTCCAGCCAACCTCTCCCAACACTGGTGAGGCTGCTGCTCCCTGTTGGGATAGGCAGCGAGGGATCACATGATTTCTGCAGGTCACACCAAAACTTCTTGTCTTCACTCTTCCCCCACTGGCCCGCCAGTGCTCTGAGGCAGTGCAGCCAGGCATTCGGTGACACAACTGTAAGAGCTGGGGCCAGACTTCATGAGAACGTGGAACGTACTGCTTAGACTTTCTACTACGTTAGGAGACGGTAAGGAGCCGCTCCTCAGAGAGGCCTATGTGGGGGCCTTAAAAATTAAGCTGAACATGGGGTGCCTGGGTGGCATCCGACTCTTGGTTTCACCTCAGGTCATGATCTCACAGTTTCAGGAGTTCAAGTCCAACACCAAGCTCTGCACTGGCAGCATGGAGCCTGTGCAGGACTCTCTATCTCCCTGCCCCGATCCCACTCACGCTCTGTCTCTAAAGAAACTTAAAAAAATTCAGCAGAACTCTGACTCTCATTTGGTCTTATATGCTGTGCCCCTTCACATGCCTGATGAGGTAGAGGGAATGGCCACTTGGCAGACCAAGATTAGGCACTCTGAGTCCTCTAATCAAATTCTTTTGGGGGCGCCTGGGTGGCTCAGTTGGTTAAGCCTCCGACTTCAGCTTAGGTCAGATCTCACGTTCGTGGGTTCGAGCCCCGCGTCAGGCTCTGTGCTGACAGCTAGCCTGGAGCCTGCTTCCGGTTCTGTGTCTCCTCCTCTCTCTGCCCCTCCCCCTCTCATGCTCTGTCTCTCTCTGTATTAAAAATAAATAAAACATTAAAAAGAAATTTTTTAATAAAATAAAAATTCTTTTGAAACATTACCTTTTCATTTAAATACAGAACTGCCCCTAAATCTGGTTATGAGGCATCTGCTTCTTTTCCACCACCCAGCATCTTTCCCTCAAGGAGTCTCCACCCTGCGAGGCAGGTTCAGGGCACTACTCTGCACTAAGAGAAGTGACCATCTGTCTGCCTGGGACAAGAGAAAACAGTGCGACAATCCTCAGAAGAGCTACCACAATTAGTAGCTATTCTCTTCACACTGTCACTGGTTTGTCAAAAAGTGAACGATAAAACGCACACTGTAAATTATGAGAAAGGCATTCTTATTTCAGAATATCTGTGTTTACAGTTTGGAATTAACAACAACCTGAACTTCTACCATTCTTTTTATGATACCTGAGCCACATAAAGGATGCAGTTTTAGGGAACTAGGGAAGTGATAGTACTATTCAACCCTTTTTAACCAACTTGTTAGAACCATCACAGAATAATGATGCAGAGAGGGTCTTTTACACTCTTTGTCACTTAAAACAGTTTGAGGGGCACCTGGGTGGCTCAGTCGGTTAAGCGGCCAACTTCAGCTTTCTCAGGTCATGTCTCATAGTTCGTGGGTTCAAGCCCAGTGTCAGGGTCTGTGCTGACAGCTCAGAGCCTGGAGCCTGCTTCGGATTCTGTATTTCTCGCTCTCTTTGCACCTCCCCCGCTCATGCTCTGTTTCTCTCTGTCTGAATAATAAATAAGCATAAAAATTTTTAAAAATAAACATCAAAAAAATTTGAAAACTTCACTTTCTACTATTATCCTGTAATATTAAAATTCTACTGATTTTCCCAAGAGTCAGCCATATAAATGAAATTAACTAATACTGAAACACTGAGTAAATGCAATGGCTTGACACAATATTTTGAGAAACTGACTACAATTGTAAGAGAGAATATCTGTCTAATTTTGTTCTCTAATATAATTTGGTCATGAAATGCGTATAATAATTTATAGTGATTATAAAGGCTCCAGATATATCAATCAATAATAAATAAGTTGCATACTGAAGTTATATAGTGTATAGTTAAAAGTCCTTAAATGCTTGAATAAGATATTTATCTGAATGTCAGATGAATCACTGTAAATTAGGATGGTACCTACCTCCTACGATATTTTTGAGGAAATGAGATAATACATATAAAAGTACTTCTGAGAGCAGAGCACAAAATAAACTTCTAATAAACATTTACAAGTGATAATTGGTGAAAGTGATGAATTCTAAGATAATCCACACTGGTAATTGCAAAATGAGAAAATTGCATTGTGCTTTTTATGATGATTTATGAACAGCCTTAACAGAAAAATACATAAAATCCTCCATATTTTTCCATTGTTACATCTTTGAAAGCATTGGTCTCTTTTCATTCAAAATTCTTCTGGTAAGTTTCCATATTCATTTCTAAATCCTCTCATCCATCAGAAACACTATTTCTTGTGAGGGTGTTATAAACTCCTCACTGTCAACCCGGAACTGCCCCAATGGTAGCTTCTTAGTAATGCAAGTTATTAAGCAGAGTTTTAGCAATTCCACAGACGTAAAGCATCGCTGGTATCGTCTGGGGTAGTTTATAATTCCAAGGACGAGATTAACCGGGATCTGATTATAAATTTAGGAGCAGTCAAATTTTACATTCTTACGTACAAGTGCACATAAACATGCAGAAGCAGCTTTCTTATCTCGGAGTAGGTGAGGAAAACTAGATCGTGGGGTTTTTTGTTTTTGGTTTTTGCAATGCCTGAAGAACAAGGCAGGTGTAAGTTGATAAAAGAAAAGAGGGATTCGTTTCAACTAACAAATAGAGGATAAGTCTTCAATGAGGCACGACTTTTGGCCAAGATCAAGCACAGAGTATTATTATAATTAGAACAGAAATTTCAGGAGCACCTGGTGGCTCAGTGGGTTAAGTTTCTGATTCTTAATTTTGGCTCAGGTCATCTCCTCCCAGCTCATGGGATTGAGCCCATGCAGGGAACCTGCATGAGATTCTCTCTCTCCTTTTCTCTCTGCCCCTCCCCTGCTTGCACTCTCTCTCTCAAAATCAATACAATAAAGGAAAAAAAAACAAATTTCAGAAAAGGAGAGAGTGATTAATGAGCTGTAGGTTGTGACGGTGCAACTTCATCAAGTTCACACGTGTAGCAGGTAGGAAAAGGAGGATTTGAACTCAAGGAGCTTAACTCCAAAGAGTTCTTAATCATTATGCTAATAGCAAATTACATTAAAAATTAGTGTTTTCCTACATGGAGATTAGATTTACAATTTATTATAACAAATATATTCTCACAGGATAAATGGCATGTTCACTTACTTTGAACACAGAGACCTTTAGATTAATCTTAAAATCCCATTTTCACAAAAGGAAGTTGTTTTTTAATTTTCTGTAGCAATGAAAACCGTAATTTGTAATTCCCATCAATCTATAAACTGGCATTTATTAGTCTGGAGCACTCAGGGAAGGAAAGTCTGTTTCCCTTACTGGCTCAGGAGCAGCCATTATTTCCAAGACTCTTCGCATTCCGGCTGATACTCGTAAGGCCAGTGGGAAGCACACTACGACCATCTCCACTTCTGCTTTCAGAGCATACAAAAGAAATACCATGTGGAATAGGACCCAAGCATTAGGGAAAACATTATTGCCAAGTTCTAAAACAGTATTAAACACAGTAAGAGAAAACTGCGAATTCTAAATTAGCAGGACGACACTTCGGGAACAACTTCCAGAGAAGCCCCCTCAGCAGTCGGGGCGAAGCGCTCCACCACATAAAAAAAAGGAAGGGCCATTTAAATTACTTGGTTTTCAACAATGACAGGCATTTCAGATTCACCTGGATAAACACCACCCCCGCCCATATATTTGTATAACTTAAGATTACTGGCCAACACTTTTTGCAAATGGCAATCTTTAGTGTGCTTCCTTCCAAGCATGTTAGTGCCGGGCTGAGGAGGGGAATAGGGTACTGTTGTCTACCTTTCTTTTATGATGGGTTGTGGAAGCGTCCATCTCTTCCTCCCCTATATTATCAATTTGTGAAGTTGGACTACAGTTCATTCTCTCCTCTTCTTGTCTCTGAAGTCTGTCTGCTACAGCCTGAATAGCTTCTGTCCACTCTTCCCTATAAAAACAAGTACAATTTCCCATTAATGAAGGGTAAATGAATCAAATATGTCCCTTTTGTTACATATGACATCGACACAAATAAAGTCCATTCTGGGATAATACACCCACATACACAGACACATCTTACTACCCTTGCTCAAAGGTGAAATTAATCCCCAAAGCACTTAACATTACAGACCTTAGGGCTGTAAGAGCACTTATTTAAATGTATATTAAAGAAAAAAAGGACAGAATTGTAAGAAAATTCGGTTAAAATTCTTTAAAACTACAATTAAACTTTACTGCCTATAAACATCCTTCCTATTGGGTCAAGTTGACCCCCAAAAGCTTGCTGCCCCTTGAAAACCTTTTCTGTCTAGCCATTGTTAACTTCATCATTGAAATAGTCATGGTGTTTACTGTAGTCTAAAAGAAGTTCTAAGATAAGGTTTTCAAAGTCAAAGCCAAAGCCTTCAACTGTTCCCAAATCACAGATGAGTTTAAAAAAAAAAAAAACAGCCCTGGAACATAGGTCAGACAGGAAGTCTCAGGAGCTCCAAATGAGAACGGTCTTGTCAGATCAAGAGTCATGTCTTTCCATATAAGTTTTTAAATCAGTGTGTCAGTGTCTTAAAACAAAGTCTGTTAGAATTTTGAGCAGAACTGTCTTAAATCTATGGATCAATTTGGAGAAAATGACAATCTCAAAAAATTAAATTTTCCAATCCATAATCATGGTTGATTTGGGTCTTTAATTTCCCAATGCAATCTGTGACTTCCTGTGAAAATGTCATGCATATCTTAAATTGAATTCATTCCGAAGTATTCTATTTTTTAAAAAAATATTTAGTTTTCATTGAAATCTATTTGAGATACAGTATTATATTAGTTTTAGGTGTACAACATGGCTCTTCACATTTACATGCACTATGAAGTGCTCACCACATTAAGGGTAATTACCATCTGTCACCATACAAAGTTATTACACTACTACTGACTGTATCTGCTGTACCATATTTTACATCCCCATGACTTACTTATAACTGGAAGTCTGCATTTTTTAATCCTCTTCACCTATTTTGCCCATCATCTATACCTTTCCCTTCTGGCAACCACCAGCTTGTTTTCTGTATTTATGAGTCTGTTTGTGGTTTTATTTGTTCATTTGTTTTGGTTTTTAGAATCCATATAGAAATGAAAGTACATGGTACTTGCCTTTCTCTGACTTCTTGCACTTAGCACAATACCCTCTACATTCACTCATGTCACAAATGGCAAGATTTCATTCATTTTTATGAATTAATATATCACGTCTTCTTTATCCATTTGTCTATGAATGGACACTTACATTGCTTCAGACCTTGGTTATTGTAAATGCTGCAATAAACACTGGGATATATATATATATATCTTATTAAATTAGTGTTTTCATTTTCTTTGGGCAAACATCCAGAAGTGGAATTGCCATGTCACATGGTATTTCTATTTTTAATTTTTATAGGAGCCTTCACATTATTTTCCATTGTGACTGTACCACATTACATTCCCACCAATGGTGCATGAGTGTTCCCTTTTCTCCACATCTTCACCAACACCTGTTATTTCTCTTCTTTTGATACTAATCATCTGACAGGTGAGAGGTGGTATCTCACTGTGGTTTTAATTTGCACTTCCCTGATGATGAGTGATATTTAGCATCGTTTCATGTGTTTGCTGGCCATCAGTATGTCTTCTTTAGAAAAGTGTCTACTTAAGCCCTCTGCCCATTTTTTAACCAGGTTATTCGGGACTTTTTTGGCGTTGAGTTATGTGAGTTTGTGTCTTGGATATTAACCCTTTATCAGATATCTCACTTATAAATATCCTCTCTGATCCAGTAGGTTGCCTTTTCATTTCGTTGATTATTTCCTTTACAGAAGCATGTTAGTTTGATGCAGTTCCAACAGTTTATTTTAGATTTTGTTGCCCTTGCCTTAGAAAACAGATTTAAAAAAAATACTGCTAGAACCGCTATCCAAAAGTTTAATACTTATCTTTTCTTTTAGGTGCTTTATAATCATAGGTCTTATATTTAGTTATTTATTCCAGTTTATTTTTATATATGGTGTAAAAAAAAGGGGGGGGTCCAAGTTTCATTCTTTTGCATGCAGGTTTCCAGCTCTGTCAGCACCATTTACTGAAGAAACTGTCTTTCTACATCGTATGTTCTAGCATACTTTATTATAAATAAAATGACAGCATAAGTATGGGTTTATTTCTGAGCTGTCTATTCTGTTCCACTGATCAATATGTCTATTTCTGTGCCACTACCATACTGTTTTGCTCACCACAGCTTTCTGGTATATGCTGAAATACAGTATTGTGAGGTCTCTAGCTTTGTTCTTCTTTCTCAAGAACACTTTGGTGATGCAGGGTAATTTCAGTTCCATACAAATTTAAGGATTTCAGTTCTATGAAAAATTATTGGTATTTTCATAGAGATTGCAAGGAATCTATAGATTTCTTTGGGAAGAAATTTTAATAATGTTAAATCTTCCAATTCATGAATGTGGTGTATCTAATTATTTGTGTCACCTTCAATTTCTTTGATCAGTGTCTTATAGTTTTCAGAGTGCAGGTTTTCACTTCCTAGGCTAAAGTTATTCTTTTTGAATTAATTGTAAATGGGATTACTTTAATTTCTCTTTTTGACAGTTCCTTGTAAGTGCACAGAAATGCAAGTGATTCCTGAATATGAATTTTGTATCCTGCAACTTTAATAGATTTATTAGTTCTAATAGTTTTCTTGGTAGAGTTTTAGGGTTTTCTATATATAGGATCGTTCACCTACAAATAGTGACAGTTTTACTTCTTCCTTGCCAATTTAGATGACTTTTATTTCTTTTTCTTGTCTGACTGCTGGGGCTAACACTTCTGGTATAGTGTTGGTTAAAAGTTGTGAGAGTAGGCATCCTTGCCTTGTTCCTGTTCTTAAAGTAACAGCTTTCATATTTTCACTATTAAGTATGATGTTAGCTGTGGGTTTGTCACATATAGACTTTATTATGTTGAGGTACAATCCCTCTATATCCACTGTGTTAAGGATGAATGGAGTTGTATTTTGTCAAATGCTTTTTCTGCATTGAAATAATTATAGGATTTTTATCGTGCATTTTTGTCGATGTGCTGTATCACATTGATTGATCTGTGAATACAAAACCATCCTTGTACCCCTGGAATACATCCTACTCGATCATGGGGAATGATCCTTTTAATGTAATTTGAATGTGGCTTGCTAATGTTTTGTGACAATCTTGCATCTATGTTCATCATAGATATTGGCCTATAATTTTCTTTCTGTTGTTTATTTGTCTGGTTTTGGAATCACAGTAATGCTGGCTTCATAGAATGAGTTTGCAAGCAATCCTTGCTCTTCAATTTTTTGAAATAGTTTGAGAATAATAGGTATTAACTCTTCTTTAAATATTCGACAGAATTTACCTATGAAGCCATCTGGTCCTGGACTTCTGCTTGTTGGAAGTTTCCTGATTGCTCATTCAACTCTATTACTACTAGTCTGTTAAGATTTTCTATTCTTCCTGTTTCCATCTTGGAAGAGTCTATGTTTCTAGGAATTTATCCATTTTTTCTAGGTTGCCCAATTTGTTGGCACATAATTTTTCATAGTAGTTACTTTTAATTCTTTCTACTTCTGTGGTGTTGGCTGTAGCTTCTGTTTTATTTCTGATTTTATTTGAGTCCAGTCTTTTTTTTCCCCCTTTAAAAGTCTGACTAAAGGTTTTTCAATTTTGTTTTGCTTTTCAACAAACCAGCTCTGAGAATCACTGAATTTTTTCTATTGTTTTTTAAGTCCCTATGTTATTTATTTCCACTCTGGTATTTATTATTTCCTTCCCTCTATTAACATTGGGCTTTGTTGGTACTTTTTCTGTTTCTTTTTCTAGTTCCTTTAGGAGTAAGGTTAGATTACTTGAGATTTTTCTTTTTTTGTTTTTGTTTTTCTAGCTGTTGTAGTTTTTAGGTAGGCCTGTATCATTGTAAACTTGCCTCTTATAACTACCTGTGCTGGACATCAAAACTTCTGAATTGCTGCACTTCATTTTCATCTACTTTTTTTATTTCCTCTCTGATTTCTTCAGTGATCCTCTGGTTGTTTAGAAGCATGTTGTTTAGACTCCACATTTGTGATTTTCTTTCCCAATTTTTTTTCTTGTAATTGATTTCTAGCTTCCTTTCATTGTGGTTAGAAAACACGTTTAATATGATTTCATTCTTAAAATTAAGACCTGTTTTGTGACTTAACATGTGATCTGTCCTGGAAAATGTTCCATGTGCACTTGAAAAGCATGTGTCTTCTCTTGGTTTTGGATGAGAACACTCTGTATATATGTTAGGTCCATCTGGTCTAATGTGCCATTCAACCCACTGTTTCCTTCCTTATTGATTTTTTTTCTAGATAATTTATCCGTTGATGCAAGCTGGATGTCAAAACACCCTCCTCTTATTATATTGCTGTCAACTTCTCCATTTATGTCTGTTAATGTGCTTAATATAGATGCTCCTCCTCTACTGGGTGCATAGAAATTTACAACTGTTATATCCTCTTGTTGGATTGATCCCTTTTTCATTATGTAATGCCCATCCATGTCTCCTGTTAAAGTGTTTGTTTTAAAGTCTATTTTGTCTGATATGGTATTGTTACCTACCCCAGGTTTTTGGTTTTTTTTTTTTTTTTCACTTCCATTTGCAGAGTATGTATTTTTCCAGCCCTTTATTTTCAGTCTGTAAATGTCTTAAGGTCTGAAGTGAGCCTCTTGTAGACAATATCTGATGGGGTCTTGTTTTCTTTCTTCCCCATTCAGTCACCATTTATCTTTTGATTGGAACATGTAGTCCATTTATATGAAAAGTAATTATTGATAGGCATGTCCTTCTTGCCATCTGTTGGCATATAACAATGGGCATACATAATTGTTTTCTGGTTGTTTTATAGTTTTTCTTGGTTCCTTTCTTCTTCTTTTGCTCTCTTCCCTTGTGATTGACTTTCTTTAGTGCTATGCTTGCATTCCTTTCTCATTAGGTTTTGTGTATCTATTATAGGTGTTTGGTTTGTGGTTCATATGGGGTTGATACATAATACCCTACGTATACAGCAGTCTGTTTTAAGTTGATGTTTGATTAACACATTCTAAAAGCACCACAGTTTTAATACAGCTCTCCACATTTTATGTGTTTAACTTCATATTTTACATCTTTATTTTGTGTATCCATTAATTACTGTAGATGTAATTGATTTACTACTTTTTTTAATATAACACAATTTATTTTTTAACATATGCAATTATTTTCCATCATTTACAATACAGTAGATACAATGACACTCCAAACAGAAAAGCAAAGAGAAAAATCAAAACCCCAACTTCTATTTCATGTAATTAGACATACAGAAATTAGAAGGTTAAGTAACAACTAGTTAATCACCTAATTTCACAGCTATCTGAAGTGGCAGTCGTTATATAGCAGCTTACCTATGATACATTCAAGATACATGATACAATTTATTACTTGCCCATAAGCTAAAACACAGCCTGCTTAATACCTTTCCTTAAATTCCACCTCTATACGACAATATACTTGAGGTCCATGCAAAAAAGTAGCTACCTTTTATATAGGAAATGGATGATTAAGTCTTTGGTGTTGTAAAAGCAACTTCATTTAAACATAACCACCCCC
>NC_043702.1:111878289-112010633 GCF_006229205.1 Suricata suricatta
AATTAACAGAGAACCTACTGGAACTAGAAAGGAAGCAGCAAGAGCACCCCAAACCCAGCAGAAGAAAAGAAATCATAAAGATTAAGGCAGAAACAAACAATATAGAATCCAAAAGGACAGTCGAGCAGATCAATGAAACCAAGAGTTGGTTCTTTGAAAAAATAAACAAAATCGATAAACCTCTAGCCAGACTCCTCAGAAAAAAAAGAGAGAGCACCCAGATAGACAAAATCATGAATGAAAAAGGATCTATTACAACCAATCCCTTAGAAATACAAGCAATCATCAGAGATTACTACTTTCAACTCTCAATCTTCATACTAGCTTTAAATATGTGATTGATCTATTACCTTTACCATATGTTTGATTTCAGCAGTGAAATTTTTCTTAAATCATTCTCTTAGTTTGAATTATGGTCTTTCTTTTCTTCTTAAAAAAGTCCCTTTAACATTTCTTATAGGGCGGGTTCAATTGATATGAACTCTATTTTCATTTGTCTGGGAAATTCTTCATCTTTCCTTCCAATGTGAATGATAATCCTGCTGAGTATTCTTGGTTGTAGGTTTCTTCCTTTCATCACTTAGATTACATCATGCCACTCCCTTCTGGCCTGCAAAGTTTCTGCTGAAAAGTCAGCTGGTAGACTTATGGCATTTCCTTTTTATATAACTTGTTGCTTTTCTCTTTGCTGCTTTTAAGGTTATTTTTATATATTTCACTTTTGGCATTTTAACTACTACTGTGTGTCTTGGTGTGGGTCTCTTTGAGTTTATCTTGTTTGGGACTCTCTGCACTTCCTGGTCTTGGCAGTCCAGTTTGCTTCTCTAGGTTAGGGAAGTTTTCACTATGATTTCTTTAAAGAAGTTTTCTCCCCATTTTTCTCTCTCTTCTTTTTTGAGAAGTCTGTAACACAAATGTTACTACGTTTGATGTTGCCCCAGATATTCCTTATCTATGATCATATTTAAAAAATGTTTTTAATGTTTATTTATTTTTGAGAGAGAGAGAGAGAAAGAGAGAGGGAGCATGCACATGCACGCGAGTAGGGGAGGGGCAGAGAGAGGGAGACACACAATCTGAAGAAGGCTCCAGGCTCTGAACTGTGAGCACAGAGCCTGATGCAGGGCTGGAACTCACAACCACAAAATCATGACCTGCGCTGAAGTTGGACGCTTAACCGACTGAGCCACCCAAGCACCCGCTTATGTTCATATTTTTAGATTCTTTTTACTTTTTGCTGTTCAGCTTGGGTGTCTTCCACTATGCTGCCTTTCAGAGTAGACAAATCAGACTGCTGCTGATTCCCTCTGAGGGATTCCTGCTGGGTGTGGAGGGGCAGAAGTGGGTGTTGAGGGGCACCTGCCAGGACAAGTCCACAGGGCAGGTGGACACAGTGCTAGCAGGTAGAAGGAGAATGTCAGAACCGTTTCCTGCCAGCAGAGGATCAACTATGCTGAAAAAAGGTCAGAAAAATGGCATCTACCAGCTCTTTATTCCCAGAGAAAGTTCCTACCAATCCCTCAGCCTCCAGCCAAATCCTACAAGTGATCAGTAAAGTTCCTTCATGTACAGCCCAGGAACTACCACCGCTGTAATGGGTCTCAGAGAGAGTGATAGTGTATGCCCTTTAAGAATAGTGTCTGTTATCTATAGTGCTCCAACTTTACTGGAGGTAAGCCCCACTAATTTTCAATGCCAGAAGCTACGAAGGCTTGCCTTCCCAGTGCAAAACCCCAGGGCATGGGGTGCCCAATACATGTCCTCCCACAGGACTTCTTGCCTGTGGGTCAGTGTGTCTGGGGTGTGGTTCCCAACTTTGTCTCCATTAACTCCTACTCTTCTCTAGATGGTATTTAAAATATAACTTTAGCTGTGAAGAGCTGTTCTGCTAGTCCTCAGGTTTTTCCCAAAGTCTGTTGTGCTACATGTAATTGCAGCACTGGCATGTCCATGAGAAGAGGTGATCTCGAGATATCGCTACTCTGCCATCTTCCTTAAATGAAATAGTTTAAACTCTTTTCTTAGGATGTTTGGCAACATTCTTCACTTTCTTCAGACCTCTTCCTGAGTTATCTATTCTTTATGCTTCTGTGGAGGTTTTTTAAAAGGTTTAATTTTCTAATTTTTCTTAGTAGCACTTACAAATAAAGTTGGTTTTTGTATGTTGACGTTGTACTCGGAAGCCTTACTAAGTTGATATATCAGTTCTAATACCCTTACTTTTCTGGACTTTTTATATATGTGAACATGTCTACAAATGAGGAGAGTTTTACTTCTTCCTTTCCAATCTATTTGCCTTTTACTTATTTTTCTTGCCTTATAATACTCTATATCAGACCATCATTAAAATGTTAAATAAAAGTGGTGAGAAAAGACATTCTTAATGTGTGCCAGATCTTAGAAAGCAATGAAGCTTTTACCTTTGAGGATTGTATAAGCTGTAGGTTTTTGATAGCTATCCTTAATGAAGTTGAGTAAGTTCCCTTCTATTCCTTGTCAGCTGACTGTTTTAGTTATAAAAGGGTACTGGATTTTGGCAAGTGCCTTTTCTGTATCTGTTGAGATGACCATGTAGTTTTTCTACCTTATTCTATCAATACAGTAAGTTTAGTTGAATGCCTTGAGAAAATGCAACTGAGTTCTTGGATAAACTCCATTTGGTCATGATGTATTATTCTTTTTCCATATTTTCCAAATTTGATTTATCAAAATTTTGTTAAGATTTTGCACTGATGTTCACAAGTATATTAGACTATAGTTCTATCTTCTTATGATGCCTTTGCCTGGTTTTTGAAATAAGGGCGACCTTATAAAATAAGTTGGAAAGTATTCTCTTCATTATTTTCTGAAATAGATTGTGTAGGACTGGTAATAAATATTTCTTTAAATGTTTGAAGAATTCACCAGTGAGCCATCTGGACTTGGGAGTTTTCTTTGAGGAAAGGGTTTTAAGTTAATAACTCAATTCTGTTTATGGATATTGGCTATTCAAGTTTTCTGATGTTTTCTTGGGTTGATACTGGTCATTTGTGTCTTCCTTTTCTCTCTCTCTCTCTCTCTCTCTCTCTCTCTCTCTTCTTTAATGATCTTTCAATATGTTCTTAATTCCTTTAGTGTTTTTCTTTTCAAAGAATTAGTTTTGGTTTATTGATTTTTATTTTTGTTTTCTATTTCACTGATTTCTGACCAATACTGTTTCCTTTTTGATGTCTACTTTGGGTTTACTTTTCTAGTTTCTTAAAAAAAGAAGCTTAGATTATTGGCTTAACTTGGTTCTTTTCCAGTATAGGTATTTAATGTTATAAATTTCTCTCTAAGAACTCATTTAGCTACATCCCGCTGATTTTAATATGCTTTGTTTTCATAATCATTCATTTAAAAACAATTTTCTAATGGCTCCTATGAATTTTTATTTTGACCCAACGATTTTTAAGAGGTACAATCCATTTATTTTCAACTTAGCTATGTCTTTTTGCTTGTTTGTTTACTTGTTTATTTCCAGAGAGAGCGAGCGAGCACACGCGTCAGCATACACAAAGGGAGAGAGACAGAATCCTAAGCAGGCTCCACACCATCAGTGCAGAGCCTGACGTGGAACTCAAACCTATGAACTATAACCTGAGGTGAAATCAAGAATCAAGACACTCAACCAATAGAGTCACCCAGGTGTCCCTATTTTCAATTTAGCTGTCTTTATACTTCAAGTTCATTTCTTAAAAATAATACATAAGTGGTCTTCATATTTTTAATTCTGAAACTCTCTGCCTTTTAAATGATACCTAACATTAATATTTAATGCAATTATTTATATGCTTGCATGCAAGTCTACCATTTTACTGTTTTCTATGTGTCCCCTTTCTTTTTCCATGCCTATTTTTGTTACATTATTTTAGACTTTTTCACAATTCCATTTCAATTTTCCTGCTGGCTTCTCAACCATTTTTTAAATATTATTTTTATAGACAGCATTAACTTTATACAGTCAGCCTACATAATGTACTCTGGATTAATTTTTTATGACACTATTTCTCCTCATATTAGCAGTGTAGTCATCAGTTTCTTGCTTTCCTTTTAGCAATTATTCTTGAAATTATAACATTCATCCTCAACTTAGCAAAATCTAATATAACAAACATGTTCATACTTTCAAGTCTTCTAAGAAAATGCAATGACATCAAAAGACATTAAGTCCATTTTCCCCTCAACCTCAATTTTTGTGTTCCTTCAGATTTTTTATCTTTATACAATTAAACCACAAAATATTATTATTCATAAGATCAATATTCCTTTGGTTTTATCACTTACTTACCACTTTGTTTTTCATTCCTTCCTGTATCTCTTCTCCCATCTGGGATTATTTTTATTGTGTATGAAGAATACTCTATTAGTATTTCCTTTTCTGCAAGTCTGCTGGTGAGAAATTCTATCAATGCTTGACTGAACTTACTAAAATATCTGACTGATTTTCATCTTTCTTTCATTTTTGAAATTATTTGCTCATTAGCACTTATTTTCTTTCAGCACTTTGGGAATATCATTCCATTATCTCCATTTATCATTCTATCCTATATATTTTAGGTCAATTATCTCTACTTCTGTCATCTTTTAGTCTAACTGATGCTCCTTTGAAGGCAAATTATCTTTTCTCTCTATCTGCTTTGAGGACTTTCTCATTGTCTTTGTTCCCTAAAGACTAATGGGACTGAGCGGGTTTTCTCTGTATTTGTTCCTGCATGGACTTTATTGGACTTTTTCAAGATGTGGTTTGGTATCTTCAGCCATTTTGAAAAATTTTCAGCAACTATATTTTCAAATACTTTGTGCCCCATTCTTTATTCTTCTTTTTCGAGACTCCAATTATGTAAACATAAGACCTTCTCACTGCATTCCTTTTGTCTTACATTCCACTCTGACTTATTTTTATTCTCTATCCTTATCTCTTCATTATGGAATATTATTATAACCTAGATTTGAATTCCTAATGTTAGGCCTAATCCACTGTTGAAACCATCCACCAGCACAAAGAATTTTAAATATCTTATTTTTCATTTTAGAATCCCATTTTATTCTTTTTTATAACTTCTAGCTCTCTGAATTTCTCACATTTATTTCCCTGAAAGTACTAACACAGATTTCTTTTGATTTCTTTCTGATAACCTGACTCTATTGTTGTGTTTTGTCGCTGTGGTTTGTGAATCTTTGTATCTTTGTGTCCTTGTTTATTTTTTTAATGCATACCGAAAAATCACATTAAAATGTAAATAGTCTGCGATTAGTTATATTTGCTTTTAACAGGTTTGTAGGAGATTAGCAAAAGTGGATCATGTTAAGCATATTTAAGATGTGAAATAATTTCAAGCTAGACTTCAATCTTGAAAAGGTAAATCTAAATCCATGTTATACTTTCTTCTAGTGCCAACCTACAAGGTATTGATGTACCATGACCCTTCTTTGGTAGGTCCTGGCTTCCAGAACATGACTCCGAGATCTGACAGCTACTCCAAATGTTAACATCTCAGACACTTCTAGAAGTGGCAGGCACTCCTAGTAAAAAAAGTGGGCTCATCTCTCTGGATTTCACTCCTCCATAAAGCTTTGATCCCATAAGTCTTCACAGCCAAACTGGCTCTTGTATGCCTTTTGTTTTGTTTTGTTCTAAAACATTTTGTTCACCCTTTCTAGGAGTTCTTAGGTGGACTACTGACCTAAATTACCTCATTCACCATAATTAAAATATATATGTATGCTTTGCAAAACAATATTGGGCCCAAATATCACACTAATGAAAGAAAGCACGCAATCTTCTACTTTCTAAATAATGTCAGAAAATGTACTTACTTAATTTGGAAGACAGAATGCAGACCCTAATGAAGCAAGTAAACTTATCTTTTTCATTTAATTTAATGTAATATAATATACTACTTATATGAAAACAAAACAATTTTTGCAAGCTAATCATTTATTTAAAAATAAACATTTAATTAAGACATCTAATACATGTATGCTACTAAAGCTCAAATAAGCCATGGAGTAGTATCAATTAGGGTAATGGGGAAACCTTGGTATTATGAGGAAGTATAACAAAGTGTTACAGGTAAAATGACTAACAAGAATGCACTAAGAACAGTGGTGTTCTAAGAAAAACAACCCTAAGTTTTGAGCGGGGACAGAAGGAGAGGAGTGATCTGTAAAGGGAGACAGACAAGATGAGTCGGTACAGAAAGAGACAAGTAGGGAAGACATTTCTGGCACAGGGGCGGAAAGGGCCAGAAAGAGCCACAGGCAATGTGAGAGTCCACTATGGACTCAGTAGTTGGGAAGCTCCGAGTACAGTTCAGCACGGCTGTAACAGAATGGGCTGTATGTGCACACATGAACATGTGGACGCGAGCACAGTAGGGCCATCATGGTGATAATGAACCCGATTAGCTCTAAGAAAGGAAAACAATCTGTGTCTGTAAGGTGACGTTCCAGTATGACAAAATAAACTATATACGAAAAATCATATTTAACTGTGAATAATTTGAAATGCATTCATTAAAACCAAAGAGAAAACCAAATGTATCTGCTACCATGTAAATGATTAAATACTGTTTAAAAACAAAAAAGTAGGGGCCCCTGGGTGGCTCAGTCAGTTAAGCATCTGACTTTGGCTCAGGTCATGATCTCACAGTTCAGGATTTCGAGCCCCGCATCAGCTTCTGTGCTGACAGCTCAGAGCTTGAAGCTGCTTCCAATTCTGTGTGTGTCTCTCTCTCTCTGCCCCTCCCCCACTCATGCTGCGTCCCTCTAGGTCTCTCAAAAATGAATAAATGTTAGGGGTGCCTGGGTGGCTCAGTCCGTTAAGTGTCTGACTTCGGCTCAGGTCATGATCTCACGGTTCATGGGTTTGAGCCCCACGTCGGGCTCTGTGCTGACAACTAGCTCAGAGCCTGGAGCCGGTCTTCAGATTCTGTATCTCCCTCTCTCTCTGACACTTCCCTGCTTGCGCTGTCTCTGTTTCTCAAAAATAAATTTAAAAAATTTTTTTAAAGATTAAAAAAAAAGAATAAATGTTTAAAAAATGTTTAAATAGAATTAAAAAAAGTAATTGTCCTATCAGGAAGGAAGAGACAAAATTACTATTATCTGCAGATGCTATGCCTGCAAAAGTAAGAACACTTTGAAAAACAAACAGTAATAATGCTTTACTATAGGTTTCCTTTTTCATGAAATTGTTTTTCTTAATTTTCTTACTTCTATTTATGGCCTATTCTTTCCATTAAAAGTTTAAAGCTTTATAGGGCTTCTGTAATTAAAACCATGTGGTCTTAGGGCTAGAATGACAAACATCAAAGTGGGGGGGTAAAAAACACTAAAAATACATATATTTATTTATATGTGCCATCCATAATGCGTGAGGACAAAATGGATTATTCAATAAAAAGAAAAGAGCTGAACAGTGGTCTCATCCTTTGGGAAAAAAAATTAGGATTCCAAACTTCCATCGCCCAATAAAACAAATACATTTTTTAACACAGATTAGAGATATATATTTCATTTACAGCAAGGATGGATCTTAGACTGGCAGACAGAACACAGAAAATATATAGCTTTTATAGTCTCACTACATCTTTGTAAGTCTTCATTAACATTAAAGTCGTATAAAATCTCCAGACACCAGATTCAAGATGAATATAGAAAAACACTCCAATGGCAAATCTAAATATGCTGTTTTTCATTTTTACTAAAACTGCATTCTTCTAATCATAAATGCAAATAAAACCTTGTTGTTCATAAAAGTAGTGTGATATAATTGTAGGAATTATTTTGAAATCTTTATCTTATGAAATCTTATGGCGTAAATCCAGCTTTGCAAAAACATAAATGGCAAAATTAATCATGCTTCAATGGGATGTCATAAATCCACAAAGACTCGCATTTTCAAAGAATATACAGTGACATGGAAAAAGAGCCATTCATTCTGCCAGTCAACAAACACTACGTCAGCTCCTGGACTGTGCTGTAAAGATAGAATATTGAGCAAGGAAGATAACGATCCTTGCTAGTCAAGAATCTCGTGGTCCAGTAAGAAAAGCAAACAGAGGTTACAGTGGTTGATACACGAGGCATGAGAGTTGTTAGAGACATGCAGTATATAGAAGGGGGGGCCTGCCTTGTCTACGACTCTGAAGCTTTGTAGGAAATGAGCTATTTTAAGCTCAGATCTGACAGATAAATAGGTATTAGCCCAACCATGGTTATGAGCAGAAGCAGAAGGAAACTGAGGACTTGGCATCTAGAAATGCCCAAGGAAGACAGGGTGGACAGGGGAGAAAAGACATATCAAATTGTTTGTATACTCAAGACCTAA
Organism: Suricata suricatta; assembly: GCF_006229205.1. Lineage (NCBI taxonomy): Eukaryota > Metazoa > Chordata > Mammalia > Carnivora > Herpestidae > Suricata > Suricata suricatta. Next base: position 111,886,643 of record NC_043702.1, read on the forward strand.
ATACATCTGCACAGAGTAAGACTGGAAGTGTAGGAAAGAAAGTATCCGTCCTTAACTCTGGTTATAAAATTATGAGTGATTTCTAGTCTGCTTCCATTTTTCTTTCTTTTCTAAAGTAATCACACATTACCATTTACTGTTTATTGATCAAAAGGGTATTATTAAAATAATACTTTACTGTTTACTAGGTCTTGGGGGAGGCTGGTTTTGATTTTTGTTTTAAATCTTAGACAAGTCTCTCAAGACCTAATTTACTCACTTGGAAAATAGGGCTAATGTTTAATTTCACAGAGTTGCTGATTTGGATCAACTATGATAATATCCATGCAGGGGAGTGATTTGGTGGTTGTGGTTGTTAAACCTAAGTCCGCATCAGACCACCAGAAAAGAGGCTGTGAAGACAGAATCGGGAGGAGGGGGAGCACGGGGGGCAGTGGTGCAGAAATGCACAGATCAGCAAGCGGAAAATATGAAGCCGTCACTCTCCTCCAGCAGCATGGACAGTTCACACCCATCCATCCTGTGATCTTCTTCTCATGGAGCTCAGCCCCATCTCAGAACCCTTCTCAATGCCACACTCCGGGCAGCCACCAGCAAAATGTCATGCTATTCGAACCCTTTGCTGTTACCAGGCTCAGAATTCCAAATATGAACACAATTCTACCATATTTAAAGGTAGTTTAGTTATGAAAATGTCTTAATTTGTACTTTAATTGTTAAATGTACTATGTTCTAAGAAGTGCATCTCACAGCAGTTCTGGAGGTTTTGACTTAGGGTGCCATAAGCCTCTGTTATGCATCTATTACACAAGAAGCTGAATTATTCAGGGGCTATCGGATTTTACAAATATGTGCACATGTATTTACAAATGGTGAAGTCAGACACACATATATCTTTATATTGACTGTAGCTTTTTCACAAAATAGGAAAAACGAATTTCTTACCTTTCCTCTGGAGTATCTACATGAAATGTTCTTTCTATAACAGTGGTCCACTGGAGACATCTGATAATAAATGTGTTTGGCTTTGGTCGTTCTGTTTTCATTAACTGGCATTCTAGAAATGACATAAAATGTCTCTTTGAATATACTTACATTAAAACCAGGAAGTAAAGAGTTGAGAACTACAGAGTTCTACTCTGTGCAACCTCTCAGCTTTCCAGGTTTTTCCAGTTCAGCATTGTTCACAACCTGACCTCAGTATTTCCAATCCATCATCCATCTGGCCATGTGCTCTGTTACCAGCCAAACTGGACTACCTGCCTTTCCCCAAACACATCTCACTCTGTCCTATATCTGTAACTTTGCTCTAGCCGTTATCACTGTCTGGAAGGCTGGCCGCTGATTTCACCCCTACCCATGTTGCAATCACTTACAGTCAAAAGGTCTGGATCCAATCCCATCTTTCCATGAAGCTTTTTATATCAACCTGGTCTTAAACCAAACATTCACCTCTCCATATTATTATTGTACCTTAATTTTTTCACTTGGTATAGACTATCTTATATTATTATTTATCATTTAGGAAGGAATCCTTAACCCCTAGATTATAAGCCTTTTGACAGTATACACCACCTAAAACTCTCAGTAAGCAGAGCCAGTTCATCAAAAGTGATAAATTATGTCAGGGAATATCTCAGAAGACTTCAAAGAAGAGGAAGAGCATTTTGTAGTGGCTAAAAGTGTGGATTCTAAGACCGGTATTCCTGGATTCAACTTCTTTTCCTACCATTAACTATGTAACCTTGGACAGGTTAATTAACCTTTTTGGTCTTCAAGTACCAAAGGGGAAACAAGTATCTACATCATAAAACTACTGTGGGGATTAATAATAAATCAGTAGAATGCCGAGGACAGCACGTAACACATAATGAGTTGTCAAACATGTCAGCTTTCGTTATCAGGTTTTTATACACTGAGCTGGACTTCAAGGACACGTGCTGGGGGCCAACAAGACAGAGTAGGGTAGAGTTGTTTACGGACACTGCTCTTTGGAAAGAAACAATTTCCCCACAGCTGACAAAGTCAACCGTGTTTTCTCAGTGTTTGGTTATCTGTTCTGTCATCCTTCCATCATTAACAACTATCGACCTCCATCTCTGTCTTTATAGGACTCAAGTCACTGACCACATTGGACCAGTTCTTTATGGACTCTTAACACCTATAAAGATCATTCACCCAAGGGTCTCTGCTTAGTTTTCTTCACATGTCAAACAAGATTTCATGGTTTCAGCCATCATCTCTTGGTTTACCAATCTAAAACTCCAAACTTCTTTCTATCTTGGATCTGTATTTCATGACACCCATGATTAACTCTATAGTGGATTGATCAATCTGGTTGGATTACTGGTACCATACCTAACATCTACTATCTTTTCTCCTGATTCTGTTTCTCCTCCTGGATTTCCTAATTTTTTTCCACCATCCAGACTCAAATCATGGGGGTGCTCCTATTTGATACTGGTAGGATTTGCCAGGACATGACTTTTCTGGAGATGCGGTCCTACTTTGGACTCTCACCGCCAAATGCCTAAACCTCCCCCGGTGCCATAAAACCAGTTCTTCCTACTCAGAAATGTGCAAGGGCTAGATCCGTTCTGAAAGTAGAAACTGTATTCTAAAAGATGTCCATTGGGGCATCTGGGTGGCTCAGTCTGTTAAGTGTCCAACTTCGGTTCAGGTCATGATTCACAGTCTGTGGGTTCAAACCCCATGTCAGGCTCTGTGCTGACAGCTCAGAGTCTGGAGCCTGCTTCAGATTCTGTGTCTCCCTCTCTCTCTGCCCCTCCCCTGCTCACTCTCTGTCTCTCTCTCTCTCTCAAAAAATAAAATAAAGACATGAAATTTTTAAAAAAATGAATAAAAGACATCCGAACTTGGCACTAGTCACGAGGAACACAGGGTGAATCACTACTTTGTACACCTGAAACTAATATTTCACTGTGTGTTAACTAACTGGAATTTAAATAAAAACTTTAAAAAGACATCTGAGCTCATCCAAAAGTGAGCCGCTTATTCCTCCCCTTGCCCCTCTGCCACCCTCTGCTCTAGCTCCCTCCATCTCAGACGACAGCACCTCTGTGCCCTCAACTGTGCAGGTCAAAAGCCCTGGAATCACCCTTTTCTCGGATCTCATCTTGGAAGTCCTGTTGGCCCTGCTTTCGGAATGGACCCAGGATCACGTCTCACCCCTTCTGCTGTATGGTAACAAGCCATCATCATCTCTCAGGTGAACACGACTAAAACTCTAGAGTAGCTTTCTCTGCCCCTCACTGCAGTCTGTTCTCAACACGAGCAGCCAGACATCTTAACGTGATCGCCTGCAAGAATAAATTCTGCAATGCTTCTGATTCACTGAGAATAGAAGACCAAGGCCTTAACATGATCAACAAGGGCCCTGCATGATCCGGGCCTCCCACCCACCGAGCTTGTTTCTGACCTCCCAACCTAGTCAGTATTCTCTCCCATGTAACACTGGCTTTGGTGCGTGTCCTGAGATAGGCACTACACTCTCTCCCCTAGCCCTGGGCCTAGATGCGCTCTCATCCTGGCATTCTGTCCCGTCACACAGCCCACAGCTGGCCCCTCCCCAGCTCCACGTCTCAGACCAGATCGCACCTTCGCATGACCATGCTGCAGAATACTGTGATGTGCACCCCTCACCCAGGACTCCCCAACCTCTTACCGGCTCTAGTTTTTCATTTTGCATACCATGTTATCACCCACAAATGTATCAAATAGTTTAGTATCTTTTTTTGTTTATTGTCTATCTCCCCAACAAGAAGGTAAGCTGCCCTGATAGACTCAGCACCTAGAACTGTGCCCATCTGTTCCTAACCACTGTTTTTTGCCATAGCAGACACTTAATAAATAAGTGTCCCAGCTGGACGAATTCTGACAGTAATGATCCAACAAGAAGGTAGTTTTGAAGAAAGAGAAGCAAGTTTCTGGAGCAATTTCCTTATACAGATAAGAAGGGATGGGATTTGCTAAACAAGTAGAGAGCTGGCTCTAGTCTGGAGTACAGACTGTTTAGTAAGAGACCAAGACATGAAGATAAAAGGGCCCCAAAGCAATCAAGGGTATACATGCAAGTTTTTCTTAGTGCTTCTATTTTTTCAGTGAATTGGGATATAACGCCATCTTTAAGAATCAGGTTGGAAGAGGGGCCCCTGGGTAGCTCAGTCAGCTAAGCGTCCAACTTGGGCTCAAGTCATGATGTCACGGTTCATGGGTTTGAGCCCCATGTGGTGCTCTGTGCTGACAGCTCAGAGCCTGGAGCTGCTTTGGGTAGTGGGTCTCCCTCCCTCTCTGCCCCTCCCCCGCTCATGCTCTGTCTCTCTCTCTCTCTCTCTTGCTTAAAAATAAACAAACATTTAAAATTGTATAAAAAAAAGAATCAGGTTGGAAAAGGATGCACTGGGTCTTTGAGAAGAGAGAAGAGATGCAAGAGCCCTCAAGGAGAATGGAGGAGTGAACAGACTGGAGAAATGTAACAGGACAGCAGGGCGGCCTCAGGGGCCACTGGAATTTCACGATCAGGAGTTCTCACGGTTGGGTATTTCTCCCAGATGTACTCAGCTACATGGGTGCGGCTAGGGCATACAAGGACTGTGTTTCAGCAAACATGTATTTTAACCAAGTTAAGTTTGGGATAGCAAGAAGCAGAAGAGAGGAGGCATGGCACCCTGATTTAGATAACCAACTGATGAACTCAAAATGGAGAAGGAGGAAGGCAAGAACCTGGTGGTGCGTAAAATAATGAAAAGGTGGTAGAATCCACAGATCACAAAAGCTACTCCCTCCCAGTTACGTACTGTACAGCGACGTCACAAAAATTTTTTTAAATATGAATATTAAAAACACCAAATACAGAATATCAATATATGTTTTGTCTAAATTTGAAAGTTCTAAAACACGGTGCTATAAATATGATAAATCAGTGTAGTGTAAGTTTATACCTATAAAGCACAGACCCAATCTGATTGTTTGTGAAGACCACTGTTCTGCGCCTTTCCTGCTTCACAAAACTCCTGTTTAAGTGTCCGGTCAGTGTTTATGCAGGTCAAGTGAGTCCTAGTAGGGAAACCACTTACAAGTTAGGAATCCTGTGCGGACCCTCCCCCATGGCACCAGGACACGACAGCATGTAGGGGACACTGTACATACCTCATGACTCAACAACTGACTGAGTGGCTTTTAAAGTAACAAACAGAAGACAGACCCAAGATTGGCAGGAAAACCGAGGAGTGAGCTCTACGGACTGTGAGCAGCAGAAATTGGAAGAAGAGATAAGGGAAGAAAGAGTGCCCGATCCACGTTCACCTGTGCTTCAGTTTACTTCCGGTCACTCCTGTGGTGATGTTAAGGTGACTGAGAGAGCAGAGTTTGAGTGTCAGGGGTGCCTGGGGGGCCAGTTGGTTAAGCATCCGACTTCGGCTCAGGTCAGGATCTCACAGTCCATTGGCTTGAGCTTCACGTTGGGCTCTGGGCTGACAGCTCAGATTCTATACCTCCCTCTCTCTCTGACCCTCCCCTGCTCATGCTGTCTCTCTCTTTCTCTCTCAAAAATAAATAAACATTAAAAAAACTCTTTAAATCAGAGTGTCAAGCTCCACTCCAGCCTCTCTCACCAGCAGTGCTGTGATCCCATGTAAAGCAAACCTCCAAGCCCGCAGGTTTTCTGTCTTTAAGAGCACTGTCAGGAATTAAAGAAAGACTTTAGAGGAAACATATTTTCAACACTATACCTAAGTGAAGACTAAGGGCTATACTTTTTAAAACTTCTCAATGCTATGTTTAAACAACATACTTAAAATATTACATATGGAATTCTAAGTGATTATAAATTACTATAATTTACAAAAGTGATAAACAGGGGATTAATTATCATTCTCTAGTAGAGAACTGCTTAGAAATGAGTAAAATGTTTGTATTTACATAGAGGATGGTTTTGGAAGAATACTAAAAAAATTACATAATGACCTAAGAGCTACACACAACTTGGCTATTTTGACTAAACTTGCTACATATTCATGGACTCAATGACCTATGCCAATTCTGGGCATAGTATAACAACTAAAATGAGTAAGAAACTTTACAACCTACCGCACACACCAAACTCTGTTATTAATCATTCCAACACCTGTCATTATCAAGTAACATTTCACTAATGGTCCAAAGGTTTCCATCAGGACCTTCTGAAGCATAGCTGAACAAAAACGTTCCTATGAGCAAGTAGTAAAAACAGAAATAAACCTATATTTTATATGTTTCAATATGAAATACTCTCCTATTTCTAAATAATACTCATTAGATTGGGACAGTAAAAGAGAGAAGCAGCCACCAAAGGCCAGATCAAGATACTCAGGTGGTACTTGGGTCAGTATGAGGGGAGAGGGCACTGGGTCGCCATCTCGGGTTTATTGCTGCACGTACACAGATGTGGTCAAACAGATGGATTTGAATTCCAAACCGCTGACATTTTCAAATGCCATGTTAAAACAAGTGAGCCTTATGGGGAAGAGCACTGGGTGTTGTATGTAAACCAATCTGACAGTAAGCTATTTAAAAATAAATAAAAATAAAAATATTTAATTCATAAAAAAAAAGAAAAAAAGGGCAACATTCAAAAAAAAACAAGTGAGCCTTGGGTTCTTTTATGTTAGCCAAAATATGGAATCATGAACACGTCTTACAGCTCCCCATAAAATGAAGAAAAACAGGGGAGTTTTCAGAAGATGGTTCATGTTTGAAAACTCTCATTCTTAAAGGGGACTTTTATTCTTAAAGGGAATGGTGGTTAATAAGTAGATTAGCTAATACTTCTTTAGAAGAATATTTTAATTTTAATTATGGAAAAATTCCCAAATCAAGATAGGCCACGTGAAAATTCTAAAATCAAAAGCAGCAGCTTCAAATAGTAATTCTAAAACACTATTAACCAAACGATTAGCTATGCTTTCTGTAGTCACTTAACAAGCAAGAAAAAAACAGGTGTTCTCACATAAAATGCCAGGCAGCTACCTTTTATTATATCATAACCCATATTATTTTTGAGGAAAGCAATTGTTACACTGGTACTTAAATTAGCTGTACTAGTTAAATTCACCTGAGCAAGTTAAGCTATAAGCTAAATTTCAAGTGTTCTGCTTATTTTTACACATTCTGAACCACAGACACCCAAGTTTATTTGAAGCCGTAATCACTTTGTAAACCTGGACGCCAATTAGAGGGACTGTAACATGCCAAATCAAAAAAATATATACCAAATAAAAATTTTTTTAGTATCGTCTGTTCAGAACTTATTAAAAGATTAGGTTTTATTTCAGCCTCTATAACTCTTTAAATAGTAACATAAAAGAATAAGTTCTACTAATAGGCAACATGAAAAACAAAAGCATAATAAGAGATTCTATTTGCCCGACACGGGGCTCAAACTCACAAACCCTTGAGATCACAACCTGAGCTGATGTTGGATGCTCAGCTGATGGAGCTACCCAGGCACCCCAAAATTTATCACTTTAAAGCTATTTTTAAATGTACGACTCTATGGCATTACGTACATTTACAGTGTTGTGCAGGCAAGTTGGTTTTTAACTCACTGCTTTATTTACTCTCACTGTATAAATTATCTATGCTTACTGCAGAACAATTCATAAACAGATATGGATACAATGAAAAGAAAATTAACCAGCACCCTACCACTCAGGTATAACCACTGTTAAGGTTTTAATATATATTCCTTCAGATCTTTTCTAAGCATTTTGTTAAAATAAAAATGAGACCACTACATATAAGGTATATTACATAGGTGCTCTGCTCATTTAATATGTTACAAATTTTTCATTTCAATAAATGATGGTCTACATCATTCTAATTGTCTTAAGCTTATTTTTTTATTTTGAGAGAGAGAGAGAGAGAGAGAGAGAGAGAGAGCAAGCACACATGCATGTGAACAAGGGCAGGACAGAGAAAGGAGAGAGAAAGAGAATCCCAAGCAGGCTCTGTACTGTTAGTGCAAAGCCTGACACAGGGGTTTATGAGATCAATACCAGAGCCATAATCAAGAGTCAGATGCTTAACCGGCTGAGCCCACCCAGGAGCCCCTACATCATCCTATTTAACAGTGGCACAGAACCCATGATCCCCAGGTATCACAGTGGGCAGCTTATTATGATAATAATCCACAAAACAAATAGAAGTGGATTATTCAGATCAAACAGGATGACATCTAACCATTTTAACATAGCCTGCTCTTGTGTAGAGTTCAAATCTGAAAAAAAATAATATGCACCATTTTTGGTTCAACTAAATAAGAAAAACTTCTATTTGAAGTATGATGAAACTGGGATTTAACAGTAAAATTTTAAAAGACCCTAACAAGAATGTATATTAGATTCCAAGTTCTCTAGGGGCAAGGTCCATACTGTTTCATCACCTAGCACTGTGCCTAAACACAGCAGGTCTCAGATGAATACACTTAACAAGAGAACAGGTGACAAATTTTGTCACCTAACAAGTTAAATGACACTTTGTGGAAGCAATTACCAGAGAATATTCCAGAAGGGGGAGCTCTCCACAGGTCACACAGCCTCATCTCTCTGCTAAGTGAATGCAGAACCAAAGTGGGGGTGATATAGGACCCAGAACTCTTCTAGACCATCAGAGTCTTAATGTATTCTGTTAAACAAGCCAGCTGTTAAAGCTATTTTAGGTGACAACTGAAGAAAATCTGAATATGAATTTCTTCTTAGATATTATTAAAGATTTCTAAATTAATAAAATTTCTAAATTAGTAAGATCCACCCAATAAAGGTAGACGGTGGTACTGTAACTATGTGGTAAAGATCCTTATTGTTTGCAGAGAAATCAGGGATAAATGTCATAATACCCAAGTTTATATGAAATACTTTAACAAAATGATAATGTTAAGTCCGGTAAAACATTAACTGTTAACCCTGGGTAACGGGCACAGGAGAATTCAATAAACTATTCTGTTTTATCTGTATGTCTGAAATTTCCCATCATCTAAAGTCTAAAACGGAAACCAATTCCAAAATAATATTAGATTCTTTCCTCAAAATATATATATTTTTTAAAAAACCCTTTTAAATGGCTGACTGTGGGAAAGAAATTATTTTTCAAATATAAAATATACATGAGACTATCTAAAATAAAGGCACTTCTAGTTACTTAGATTCATCTGATGCAATTTAAACTTCAGAATATTTCATGGGGCATTTAAGTTTACAGGAATCACTGCCGGAATAATCAGTTTATTTTGTATCATCTGACTCACAACTTAAACGTCTCGCGCTTCTATTTGTGCCAATGCCGCAGTTTCCACTCCTACAAGCTCATCATCAGGTCGCAATGCACCTGATGCGCCCAGGGGCGCAAACCGTAAATACACAGACCGACCAAGACGCATGCGCACTGCGTGCTGCTCGTCCTCCCCTCACTGCGTTTACTCAAAACCATGAGCGACGGTGGTGGCCTTCGTCTGTCATCTTTCCCTAACCCATCAGTGGTGCCGTGGTTACCATGTCTCCTAAAATCCTACCGTTTCCCTGTTCTCACCCCATTTCTCTGCTGCAGCTGACGTTCCTGGCCCCGTCCTGCAAGTCCCCTGCTCCCAGCCCCCAGGACACTGGCTTGCCAGGTTTTGCTTCCATCCCTCTGGCGGCTCCTGAGTCTTCTTTCTCAGGGCCTCTTCCTCCGAACTGGGCTCCGTCCTTTGTGTTCAACCGTGCTTTTGTGATCATTCTGTCCTCAGTAAGTTCACTAAGTGAGGATCACGTGCCCGCGGTGCTCCAGGTACCAACCCAGGTCCTGGCGGCAACGAAGTCCCTATTTGGCCAAAAGCTTCTACTCTACTGAGTGGAGGAGTGGCCAAGCTGTAGCAAAGTAAAACAATCACTTTACTACCTAGTACGTGCTTACAAGTATTATGAGGAGAAATGAGGCAGGGGAACGAGTTTCAGTGACAGGGAGGTGGCACGACTTTAGGAAGCACCCTCGCAGCCACCTGTGGGAGGTGGCGTCCAGCCAAAGGCACAGGAAGCGCACAGACCTGCTGCTGGAGGGAGCCCACAGACATGTGGGAGAAACGGCAAGGAGTCCAGGGGCGCTGGAGTTCAGGAAAAAGGTAGGAAATGAGGTCAGGAAGATCTTCAGTGACCCGGGGAGGGCTGCAGATGTAATCCTGGGGATGCTCTCTGGTGGCTTTGCCTCAAATGTCACCTGATGTCTGAGGACTCTCAAACCTGAACCTTCCATATGGCAAAGCTGGATTCGCTCTTCTACGGTCCTATTATGATCCCATTCTCAATGTACCTAAAAGGGTTTCATTTTCTGAGTTGTTTATATCATCTAAACTGAAAATTACCACATGGACACAGTGTTTCTATTCAACTTACTTCTGTATCATTTTTCTAATCACCCAAGAAACACTCATCTTTGACTCTCTTTTGACCCACAGCTAAAGCAACATTCATCTCAACAATTCTTTCAGAAATGTCTCTTTACACTGCTGACAGCCGACCAGATACACTCATTACCAAAATGGGGATCCCTGAAATGGCCTCTGAGAGGGTCTCCCTTCACCCATCCTTCTCCCTGTCCAAGGTGGCCCACGTATGACTACAGGCTTGAGCAGCCTTCCTCAAACTCTTACTCCATAGGTCACTCTTCTCAAAAACATTCAAGTCTCTGCAGGACAAAGGTCAACCCCGTTAGTCTGACTTCAAAGTCACTCACAAGCAAGCCCAAATCTTTCTTAAACTTTATTTCTTACTATAAAAACAATGAGTATCCCACCAAAAATTCTATTAGAACTGAGAAATGAATTCAGTAAAGTCACAGGATATAAAATTAATATCCATAAATCTGTTGCATTTCTATATACTAATAATGAAGCAGCAGAAAGAGAAATTAAGGGAAAAAAATCAGACTTATAGTTACAACAAAAAGAATAAAATAGCTAGGAATAAATAACCAACCAAGGAGGTAAAAGGCCTGTACTCTGAAAACTATAAAACATTGGGGGAAGAAATTTTAACATGGCACAAATAAATGAAAAAAAAAATACTCCATGCTCATGGATTGGAAGAACAAACTGTTAAGATGTCCATACTACCCTTAGCAATCTACAGATTCAGTGGAATCCCTATCAAAACATCAATAGCCATTTTCACAGAACTAGAAAAAATAATCCTAAAATTTGCACAAAAACGCTAAAGACCCCAAATAGCCAAAGCGATCTTGAAAAAGAAAAACTGGAGGTATCAAAATTCTAGATTTCAAGCTACAATACAAAGCTGTAGTAATCAACACAGTATGGTACTGGCATAAAAACAGGCACACAGATCAATGGAACAGGACAGTCCACCCAGAAATAAAGCTACACTTATTTCATCATTTTATCTGTAACAAAGGATGCTACAATACACAACGGGACAAGACAGTCTCTTCAACAATGGTGTTGGGAAAACTGGACAGCAAAATACAAAAGAACAAAACTCACACCATATGCAAAAATAAAATCAAAATGGGTTAAAGACCTAAATGTGAGACCTGAAACCATTAAACTTCTAGAAGAAAACATCAGCAGAATTTCTCTGACATGGGCCAAAGAAACATCTTCTTAGATGTGTCTTCTGAGGCCAGGGAGACCAAAGCAAAATTAAACTATTGGGACTACAACAAAATTAAAACCTTCTGCACAGCAAAGAAAACTCTCAGCAAAACAAAAAGACAACCTCCCAAATGGGAGAAGATATTTGCATATGACATACCCAATAAAGGGTTAATATCCAAACTATGTAAATAACTTACGCAACACCAAAAAAGCCAAAGCAAAACAACAACAACAACAACAAATACAAGACAAATAATCTGATTACAAAACGGGCAGAAAAGCTGAATAAACAAAGATATACACATGGCCAGTAGACATGAAAAGATATTTACCACCACGCATCCTCAGGGGAATGCAAACCACAATCACAATGAGGCATCACCTTCCACCTGTCTGAATGACTAGAAACAGTAAGACAAGAAATAACAAATGTTTCTGGGCTTGCGGGAAAAGTGAACCTTTACACAACACTGCTGGTGGGAAGACAAATTGGTTGCAACCATTACAAAAAACTATATGACGGTTCCTAAAACAAGAGTAAAAAGTGAACTACCACATGATCCGGCAGTCTCACTCCTATTTGCTGCAGCATCATTCATAGCAGCCAGCATATGGAAACAACCTAACTTCCCCATGATGGACGGATGGATAATGAAAATGTGATATACAAAAAAATACCCTGCGCCATTTCATGGATGACAACGGATAACATTTGAGGGCATTATGCAAAGTGAGATAAACCAGAGAAGGACAAATACTGTATGATATTGCTTGTGGAGTCTGAAAAATGTGAAAGCTGATTGAAAACAGCAATGTCTACTTTGTCCTGACATAAATGTTTATCTTCACTGTCACTTTAATATTCTCCAGTTCTTTTTTGCAGGTGTACAAGACAGTGATTCAACAAGTCTGTATGTTATGCTGTGCTCCCCCCAAGTGCACAGCTGCCTGCCAGCTGTCACCGACAATGCTACTTCAGTACCACCAATGATATTCCCTCCACTGTACCTTTATTCCCACGACTTATTCATTCTACAGCTGGAAGCCTGCACCTCCCACTCCCCTTCAGCCACTCTGTCCATTCCCCATCCCTCCCCTCGGGCAACCATCAGCTTCTTCTGTATTCATGGGTCTGTTTCTGCTGTTGTTTGTTTTTTAAAAAACTCCTTGATCATTCTTAATTTCAGGATTTCATTCCCACTGCTTTCATCACTTGAAACACTTTCCTTCCCTTCCACCTAGATTCAAGTCGCTGAAAAGCTTGATGATTCTAGTCCGTACTCTCTACTTCTGAAGATCTACTGCACTTCACATTTATTAGTTACTGATGGTTTCAAGTGCAACTCCGTAACTATCTTGTAACTTCGGGGACCTGGTACTTCTAACAGTTCTGTTTAATTCATCACAGCCTGAATTCAAACAGACAAAAAGAGCTTCAGAAAACACTACAAATATGGGCACCTCGGTGGCTCATTCAGTTAAGCATCTGACTCTTGGTTTCAGCTCAGGTCTTGATCTCACAGTTCATGAGACTGAGCCCCATTGTCTGGCTCTGTGCTGACAGCTTAGCCTGCTTGGGTTCTCTCTCCCTCTCTCTCTGCTCCTCCCCTGCTCACTCTCTCTCTCAGAATAACTAGGCATTTTTTTTAAAGTAGCAAATATTTCTGATGCAATAGAATTTAGCACAATTCTTTTTCTTCTAAGATAATCTCAATATTCTAAAGGTCACATGCCTTGAGAAGCACAAGTTATTTTATAACCCCACCAACCTTACTTATTTCTTCAAAATCTGTGTCTAGTTTAGTCTATGTGTACATATAAATAAATCTTGATGATGACATCAATTTGAAAAAACTAAAGCCTAATCAAATTCTTGATCACACAGCTAGGGCACGAAGACTTAGGAGCCTGTGTCCTTTCCCTAGGAGACAGCAGTCGATTTATAACAGTTAAAGGAGTTTTAGGCTTATTCATTCAAAGAAAAGCAGAGAACTGTCAAAAAAAAAAATGAATTTTGGAAGATTATAAACCAACAATCCTATTAATATGTAAAGATAACCAGAGAGTCATTATTACAATTTGACCGATCTGGAAAACATTCACTAACTTCTTATAACTTTAAGGAAAAGACGGAGGTGTCTTGGTTTCCATTCAGGAATTCTGACTCCAAAAAAGCTATCCTGACTACAAAGTTTCAATCACAACCATAAAGAGGCCTCTGGGTCTTTACTACAGCACAAAAACACTTCATTTCAAACTTGGGTATAATGAGGAGCATGCTTTAGAATCATCAGTTCATTCATTTCCAACAGGATAAAAAAATTTCATCTTCTATCTTTTCCGAATTGAGTAGGGAAACTTTACTTTCTGCTATATCTTTCTCCAAAATTTATTCTTTTTAAATAAATAAGTACTAATTCATTATTTTGGCCTATGATCTGCTGCTTCACCACCATATTAACACTTTTTGTGCATTTTTTCCCCTTCATCTTCCCAGTAAAGTTTCAGAGGGTTTTCATCATTTCCATTTCACAAGTAAGAAAATGGACGCCGTCTGGTTTTTCAGTCACTTCTTTAAAATCATCAAGTTATTAAGTTGTAAAGCTGAATCTCTAATCAATGTTTTCTAGCTCTGAATTCTTGGCTCTTCTCGGCATGTCATGAACTGTTTTAGGAATGTTGGCTACTCACAAGAGATGAAGTGAGGTTTTCTTTCTTTAGAACAAGCTTTGTATACTACACTTCCCAGTTTTTTGCAATTAAATCGAGAGAAACAGATGACCTACAGTAACTGTTTTCCCCCAAAGTAAACTGACCAAACTTGTTTAGCGTTTATGCATTAAAAATAATTGCTATCTATTTAGAGAATATGAAACTTAGAAACACCAATATGTTTTGAGCACATGATAAAACAGGAAAGTTCTAGGTGATAGATGAACTGTCAAGGAATAATATTGTTTCAGAATTTCTTTACAAAAATTACATTTGAAAAATGTCTGTCAATATTAAACTAGTGGTTCAAGGCAGAGAGCACATTTGGAATATGCATTGGCCAAAATGTTAAAAACCGTATAGGAATTAACATGTAACATGTAACATATGCCTGGAGTCTGATATCCGAATTTGTTCAGGCTTGTCAATGTAAGTCAACCCTGCAGATTTCTTACAACAGTCTCTAAGAATCAAGAGCCATTGGTAGGAAAACAAGAAAAATATAACTTCCTATTGACAAAGAAATTCCATATAATCGGTGAATTCTGTCAAGAATACAGTTAAACGAAATACCCTCTTCCCCCAGGACCACTTGTGCAACTCAAAGAAAACAATGCGTATGAAATACTGTTATAAAGAGAGTATGCATGTTTATTTTTAATCACATTATAAGAATATCCTATAGAGACAGAAACTTTAAACTTCACGAGTGTGCTTTTGGAAGCAGTAACTGTTGCTGGTCGGATGATTCAATTATCATAAACTATTCTGGCGTGTTTCAAAAGCAGTGCCATTTTAAAACATAAAAAATGTCTAAAAATGCAACCATAGTAATAGATTCTGAGAGCATGGGTTGGGGGGTGAGGGAGAAAGACAATGACAAATTGGTCCAAAAGGACACTGAGACTTCATAGTTGGAAGACGATTGTGCTGACAATTAGTAACAGGAAGCAGAGCACAAAACAAATGAATGAAAAAAGCTGAACCAGCAATGAAAGACCTTATTATAGGGCAGCAACATTATTGTAATAAAGGGGCAATGTACTCTCCTCCATGAAACTTTCACACAGCCACCCTCGTCTCTTTTCTCTCTCCCTGCATTTCATTTTTTCATTAGCATCTGCTTGATTATGTATTATTTCCAACCCAAAAGAATGCCTCCACAGAGTGTTCCTAAACTCCAAGGTTTAAAGGTCCTTCCCCACATCCTGGCCTAGAGCTGCAGTTAACTTTACTCAAATAAATAGATAAATGCTTTTAAGTTAGTATAAAGATACAGGGGAGAAAAACAGAGAGGGAGTGATGTAGCCTATAATGGCAGAGAGATCAACAAAACACGTGTCCTTCAAGTCCAATTTGTTAAAAATGCAATGATCAAGAGTCATATGAAATATCCAGCTGATTCTGCTTCTCATAGTCAGTTGCTCCTCTGACCTCTTGGACATAATTGGAAAAGCAAAGCCGAAATGGTCACATACCAGTGAATCCTCGGCATTAAGCTCCAGTTTCCCTAAAGAGAAGCAGCCAAGATCTGAAACAAATCTTCCACACTAGTTGAGAATCACCAGATCCAATCCCCGATACCAACAAGTCAGTCTAGAGGCACGGAAAGCCCACACCTTCTGAACTGCCCACACGAGGAAACCTCTGTCCTGCCTCAAGACCCTGAGGTGGTTGGAGATGCTTCAGTTAAGCAACAGTGCACAAAACATTGCTAACCTTGAAACCTGCAAGCTGGGTTTAGTTTGCACGATCACCAGCATTTTTCATGCAATAAATATAAAATTTGTAACATTACACGTTATTGCTGATGAGCAAACTCCATGAGCCTCATTTCGCTGGCTATCAAGAAGTGACATTATATATCCCGAAAAACTGTTAGATTAACAACATGCATAAAGGTGCTCAACAACTGGTACTTATTATTACTTCTAAGCAGACTGAATGTCTCGAGAAATTGCCATGTTGCTATGGGCAAATCACTGAATATCACAAGAAAGAACTGCACGGATCCTGCACTATAACCTCCCTGACACCACATGTGACATCTGGAGTCCCCAGGAGGTGGCGGGACCAGCGGATATTAGATAACAGATTCCTATCAAATAAGCAGCCACCTTGCTGTCACCTGCAGGCCTGTCCCCCTGCTACAGTATGAGAATCACTGTGACATAAAATGCATCTCCCAAGAACAATGAACGTCTGCTATTAACCCGCTGCACATAATCCCGGCATTCGTTTTCTGTGCGTGCTGTCAAAACATTACTCGGAGAGAGCTGCCACCGGAGCCCCATGGAGTTCAACGCACTCCAGCCAAGGGTCAGATGGACCCGAGTTCAAATCACAGCTCTGCCTTGTATCTGTTTCGAGGCTCTGGGAAAGTTTCTTAATCTCTCTAGGTCTTGGTCTCATTGTCTAGTTTGTTTGGATTTTTAGGTAGTTTTATTTCATGTTGTTGTGACATAATGTGATCACATACATAAGGCACCCTATACATAGTAGGTTCTTAAGAATGGCAATTCCCTTTCCTTGCTTCTTCAAGTCCCTCTTAGTTTCCTAAGAGGGTATATAATCAGTTTTAATTGACAATTTAAAAAATGAATTACACATAAATGTCTACATCCTAGAAAATAAAAAAATTAACTTAAAAAATAAGTATTAAACAAATAAATCAGCTAGGTATCCACATTTAACTTAACCAAAAAGAATCTATCAATAATGAGGCCATAAATGAGTACAGTCTGAAACGTGTGTGAAAAGACTGACCCTGCCTCTTCTGAGGCTCCATGGAGGACAAAGCTGAGATCAGTGACAAGATACAAAAGACAGTGCACACAGGCTGGCTGTGTTGGGCAGCTTTACCTGGAAGACTGAGCCAGACGGGCCTGTTAATCACTAACTTAATGCAGAACCACACACAGGGCGGGGCTGGACCCACACAGCTCTTCTCCCGCCCCAAATGCGGTGGGGGGAGCCTCCAACCCAGTGCCCCTCGTGCTCTCCCTTCCACACCACCTCACCTCCCGCTACCTTAGTAGTCAGGGTCTTGTTCTTAATAAACAAGGTGAAGAGATAATGTACCCCTTTCCAAGCAAAAAGCTATCATTTAAAACCTTTTCAGCTGAAGAAAAAACACCGCCTTTAACATGGGCTTTTAAGATGGAGTATTTCTTTGCATCAGTAAAATTATTTTATGCTCTCCAAGGAAAGGCGATGGACAGCGATGTCACCACAAGAACCGCCGTGCCATGCCAGGTCAGCTAAGGGGGTGCAAGTGCCTAACTGTGCCCCCGAGAAAGCCGGTGTTGGGGCCGAGTGCGGCATTCTGCAGCAGATTTCAAGTGCCATATTTATTCCCATCATTTATCCTTCTTCCTCCTTTGATATTTTTCACTCTATACAGGGATAAAAAAATAACATACCATCTGGAGCTTTCATTCATATCTGAGGATTTCATACTCATTTAAATCAACAATAAGAGATTCAGCCGAAGTTTCTCAGAAATAACATTTCAAATTAATGCTACTCCCATTACCTGGAATGTACTTCATCTTTTGAAATCTTACTATTTCTCCAAACAAGCACAATTTCCAAGAAGCTCGTCTTTGTGATCCAGTCCTTAATGATCCTCCCTTTCCTAAACTCTTACTCGATGTGTTAATTGTAAAACTTACTTCAGAACTGAACCATAAAACATCTCAAAATACCAATTCCAAGGGTCTCTGGCAGATTTTTGCTACTAGATGATAAATTATCCAAAGCCGAGGGCTAACCCACGCCTGCAGATTATGAAATGAACATAGGCTTCAGTCATTTTGTGAGGCATGGGCGGAAATCCTGGCCAGGCCATTTGTCAGGTAAGCGACCTTGACCAAGTCACATAACCTCCCTCAGTCTCTTTAAAATAGAGAACATAATACTTACCTCAGAGTGGAGTGAAGATTAAATGAGAGAACATATGTGAAAGGGCCTGGCACATAGTAACGCTCAAAGAAAGGTGGGTTTCCTTCCTTATTTCCTTCTTTTTTCCCCTCAGTACCTGGTACAATGTTGAGAACACAATAGACCCTCAATAAAAACTTTCTAAATAACCATTAGAACTTAGATTTCCTAAAAATATGCTTAAATATTAATTGTGACAACTCCTGGGTTTCCAAATAGTATTACTTTAAATCATAGGCACACGAGGCAGGAAATTTCAAAAAACAGAATAAGTGAGTGAGGTCATTGGATGGGACATCTAGGAAAGGGAGTCAAGGAAAGAGTCTGAGGTGAAGTGTTTAAGAATAATTCAGTAAAACGAATTACATGTACAGTGTTCTTTTATGTCAGTATCTTTGGATAGATGACAGTTAATTGTTGACCTTAGGAGAAGTTGAGAGAGAGAGGCGAGAAAGTAGGAGGAAAAGGAGGGGAGGTAGGAGGGGAGGTAGAAGGGGAGGGGGTGGAGGAAGAGAAGGAAGGCCGGCTCTGCTGAGGTCGCCTCACATCATGTAATGGAAGCTGCTGAAGCTCGTCACTCCTTGCCTGCCTTCCCCTAAGAGCAAGGCCCAGTGCATCTTCCACCTTATAAGACAGTAATCATCTAATGAAAGACCTAGATTAATTAAAAACTTTCTGCCAACGGATGGTAACCAAGGGATCCCCTCAGGATAGTCAGAAAGATATTTGAGGATTTTATGCCTTCTATTAAAAAGTAAAAACAACTTCTGACTAAAATAAGGGGTAACAAAAGTCACATGGAGCCACCACCTGCATAAGCTCTGACTTCCTGAAAGCTTGAAGGTTTGAAGAATCTGGTCTACAACAGCTCCTCTGAGGCCAATGCAGTGGGGCTGGCCTTGAAGCTGTCGTGATGCTTCCTTCCTTGGCCATGGTGGCCACAGCCATGGTTTGGGGATCTAGTTCATGTTTAGTTACAAGGATGAGTTGCTACAGACCAAAGTCCTTGGTATTAAATGAAACTGGGATTTCTACCCCCAACCAAGCCACAGAAGCTGTCCTCAAGTGCAAGAGAGCACTGCAAATAATTTATACATTAAAACTTCTAGCGATCTTTAGAGAAAACCCTATCAGGGAGTTTCCTCACCATTCCAACATAATGTAGCTGGAAGGGGACAGTCACTGTGCTCCAGAAGTTTATTGTTCTGCTGGGTTCTACATAAGCACTCCCCCTGCAATTTATAGTCCGATAAATGAGGCTGTGGCAGTGAAGACCGCTTCAAGTAAATCAGGAAAGGGGGTGACCGAGAGCTCAAAAAAGCCACGAGCGAAGACAGCCTCCAACAGATGTCTGAGCAGGTCACTGACAATGTTCTAACGAAGGAAGTACTAAAACAGTAAGAGTATGTAATAGGAAACTCACAATGTCATTTCATGTCTGTAAAGGATGTGGAACTGATGAACCCTTCAGAGATGAGGAGGGGTGTTGTCACACCTAGAAGCCACATCTGAAACCCTGGACTCCATAGACATGTGCGTTAAAACAGGCTGTTACTTTCTCTTTTTGCAGATCTGTTATGTGATACAGAAAAAAAGGAGGGAAGAATAGACATTCTGTGGAAATTTTTTTCTTATCATATTAGGGTGTGATTTGAATGGCAGGAAGCGAATGTGTGACTGAGTATGGCATTATTACTCCTCTTAATTTTCTAACAACAGTCTCCCTTTAAAGTGATTTTAAAAAGGTTTTCTTCTTTCCCTGTTCTAAACTTAGTTTATGGGTTAAATTTTGCAAATAAATGATTATAGTACCCCCTATAAAAATGACAGATAGGAGGAAAATCCGATTACAGTTGCACTTATCCCCTGTATGATCAAATTTTAAGTAAGGGCTCTATTACATACAGTGAGATGCTGCTATCGCGGGCATAACTTTCTGTTTGCCTAAAAATCTGATCACAGTAGGGGGGTAAAAGCACCAAATCTTCAAACAATCTAGTACATAAAACAGTGTAAATAAAAATCACTGAAAACAAAAACGAGGTTAAGAACTTTACATGTAATTTAACCTAACAGAATGTAGCAATATATGTCAAAAAGAAAAGTATGGACAATAGAAGACAAAGGGAATACTGAAAATATACAGAGTATAAACATAGTTATGATTCTGCCAAGTATCTGATTATTGATACATGGTACATCACAAAAAAATAACCATTCAGCTGCCTCTTGCAAAAAATGGGAAATTGTGAGATTTTTATGAGTTAAGAAGGTGATCCTTGGAAAGGAACTTTTCTTAGAAAATGACTCTTACACATTGCTTCCAAATACTCCGGAGAGAATATCTGAAGGCAAGAGATCAACGAGAAGACTTATCAGAATAGTCCAGGGAGGACTTGATGCAGAGTAGACCCAGGAGGGTAGCAGTAAGACTGCAGAGCAAGGGAAATACGACACCACCTTGCTGGCTGGCCGGCTCACAAAGGGAAGGGCACCATGTGCCTACGAATGTGCCCCTTCTCCTGTCACCTTCATTTCATCAGATACTGGTTTGGACCCTAATGCTCAACATCCTCTAATGGTTTCCAGCCGGTTTCTGTTAAAAACATCAAACTGGTGCTTAAGACCTTTCACAATCTGATTATACTGTATCTAATCTTCCTTTTCTCCAACATAAATTCTCTGTCTACCTGTGATACTACCTATGCTGTTCACAAAATAGGCTCCTCATTAATTCTGGACTTCATATGCTGATATTGTTAATCTCACTGTGAATGTCGTCCTTCTTCTGAAAACTTAAATATCACCCATCCTTCAGAGTTCGTGCTAAAGCTTGTGCCTAGTCGCCCTGGCTTACCTTTACCTAGTCTCTTAACTTCTATAAAATTCATCCTGGCAACTCCTTTCCTCCTTCCTCCACTGCAGGGTGTTGGGAATGTCTTCCAGAGTCAATGACAAAGTCCCACATTCAAACATTGTATCTTGTACTCCTTTTAGTCTCTAGAATGGTTCTTATGATCAATAAACCCCTTATGAGCTAATCAGATCTCTCATAATTCTTCTATATTTAGGTGGTATAGGGTTTCCCTAGATTTATAGGGTTGTTTCTAAGTTGTATTATATGGTATGTAAGACTAACTCAAGCCATAAGCAATTTCTCTATCCCTGTGAACAACCACAGTGGAAGCATTAGGAGAAATCACCTGATTTTTCTACATATTTAAAATATCTTTGTCTACTACTTAATCAGAGGTAAAGATGTCTTTTTGGTAAGTTTAAGCCACAAAATTTCCTTACTTTCTTACAAAAAGAAGAATAGGTTAATGAGTAAACATTTCATTTCACTTTCAGAGTTGACCTAAGTAATGCAGACCTACCTATTTTTTAACCAGAGGACTTTCTGAATAAAGGTTTCAGAAAGGAAAGAGATACAGTCAGAATTTGTGACACGGAGTAAGGTGGATTTCTAGGAGGTGCTGCTAGGGCCACAGGTTGGCACATCTCTCTTCCCACCACTGCGAGTGAAGGGGAGTAAACGGAAAGGCAACTGAGCCCCAAGACACACAGACAAATGTTCATGTTCTCCACTGAGGAACTGTTTTACTTTTCAGTTGGGCTGGTAACCGTCAAAACATGGAAGAGCATAACTACTGGGCAGACCGGCTCCTTACTGTGCCCAAAGCACGTGTGAACGCAGCTTTATGGCAATGCTTATGTGTGTGTATACTACCTTATTTCTTAGATTATAATGTTTCCTGTACAAAGATCATCTCAATCTGTAAATAGCAACTGACCAAATCATAATTCTGATCAGAGATGCACTTTGCTTGAAAAACAATGATTACTTTTACTTACATTTCTACAGCATTATATTTAGAGATGACCTTCCCCAAATGAGGATGAAGGTCAGATGTTTCCATCAATGTTTCAGGAGCCTGGGGAGCTTACCTTTTTGCATGGCAAAGGCTATTTAGCAATTTAAAATATTGGAACTCCGACCCCAAATCATATCTCCAGGCTCTCGATCTAGTGAAAATGACTCAGAATGGGGACATGGGAGGGAAATAAAATGCAAGTGACAGTATATGAATTTGAGTTATAAGTTCTTGGTACTTAGCTATCACTACCTAGTAAACAGATCACTGAATTTCAAAAGGCTTCCTTTTCCATCTAAAAGAGGAGAAATCTGGACTGGATGTTTTTTTCCGACATTCATTATAAATGGTTATTAAGCCCTAATATGTAGGTACTAGGAGACAGAAGATAAATAACACTAGGCTCTTTACCCTAAAATAATAGCAGATCAGCGAGATGGAACACATGAATAAATAACCAACGACCAACATGATGACAAGAGAGACCAGCTAGGTGAAGGGCTTGGTGAAGGGCTCGGTGAAGGGCAGGGTAAAGTAACTTAGTAGGAACAAGGATGGGAATTTAAATGTGAATTAAATCTTAAAGGATGAAAAAAAAATCCAGACAAATAGAGGCCAGAAGGCCATTCCAGTCAGGGGGAACAGTATGCACAGTCTCAGAACAGAAGAGCCGTGGGGCTTGTGCAGGGAATCACAGAAGCTTTATTGTCACCAGCAGACACAGGAAGCAAGAGTTGCAAGCAGAGGTCAGACTGAAGAGATACCCGCATGATAGACTAACGAAGCGGGACTTCAGCTGGAAGGCATTGGCAGAGTTGTCACAGTGGAATGGCACAGTCAGGGCTTAATTGTGGAAGGGTCCCTGTGACAGTCATGAGAAGTTCATGATGTAAGTGGTCGAATCTTGAGGCAGAGAATCTAGTTAAGAATCTATAATAGAGACAATAAGCTTGTTCTAGGGTGATTACGTTTGATTTATAGTTCAAACACTAATCAGCAGAAACAAATGAATTGGGAATGGGGTAAAGATATAAAGGCAGCAGGGAAGGCATGGAATAGATTCAAGGACAGAACTGACATACTGAATAAAGCAGGGGTGGGGGGAGTGGACAAGATTATCTTAAATTCAGCTTAGGACAGGCTGAGTCCCAGAAATGCCGAGGCAGAGATGTCCGGCAGGGAGTTGAACAGAGCAGCCTAGCGCTCAGGAGAGAGGCCTGCCCTGAAGATCCATCTTGTGGGAATAGGTGGCTCAGACCTGTAAAGCGAACGTGACCACCCAGGAAGGGGGGACAAAACGAGACACGTCCTTGACCAGAAGCCAGTCATATACCATAATCCAAGAAACAGGCAAAGGAAGGAAACCAGGAGAGCCGGGCATCCCAGAACACAACGGGAGAGGCCATCCCAAGAAAGAAGCCTTGATCAATGGCATGAAATGCAGCCCAAGGTGTTAATCCAGGAAAAGGACAATGAAGAAATGTCTGCTCATCTTAGCAATTAAGTGCTCACTGGAGAACCTACTGAAAGTGGTTTCAATCAAATAACTAAGAAAGAAGGCTAGAGGGCAGTGGACTGAGAAATAGAAATATGAACACAGACTAACTTTTTGGAAATTTTACATCAGAAAGGAAGGAATGTGAAATTTAGTGAAGATCGGGGAGAGGAATTCCAAGTCCCTACAGGTTCTCATACTTCACTTTTTTCAGATGCATAAAAAGCCTATTTTGGTGAAATTCCAACAAACCCCACATATATTAGGTTGGAAGTAACATTTTTAATGATCAAGAAAAACAAGGGACTCAGATAGCTATCAAAGGGATATACACATATGTACCATTCCCCAACATACCTTACAAATACCTGGTAAAATCTTTTTTCACATACTCCAGGGGGCCAGGGACAAAGGGAAACTGTTGGCCAAGTGACCCTCCCTTGCTCCAACTGTTCCTTCTCTAAATGTTTCATAAGAGAAACACTAACTACTTAACTCCTACTCACTCTTCAAGGGCCTGCTCAAAAGCCTCCTCACAGAATCTCAGCATATAGGAGACAGCGAGGCCTTGCAAGCTCATGATATCCAAGTGTTTCCCCTTATGTTGAGAGCTTCAGAGAAGCTCCATCCAAGGGCATACTCGTGCCTCAGGGCAAAGATGGAATCTGAACTTCTTCTTCAACCAGTGTCCACTTCACTACTCATCCTTAGGTCCATTTAAGACGGCAGGAGTCAGGTTTTAAGAATAATTTATCTTGGGGTGCCTGGGTGGCTCAGTCAGTTGAGCATCCGGCTTCGGCTCAGGTCATGATCTCGTGGTTACTGGGTTGGAAACCCGAGTCGGACTCTGTGCTTACAGCTCAGAGCCTGGAGCCTGCTTGGGATTCTGTGTCTCCCTCTCTCTCTGCCCCTCCCCTGCTTGTGCTGTCTCTCTCTCTCAAAAATAAATAAAAAACATTAAAAAAAAAAAAGAATAATCTACCTTGAAACAGTTGACTTAGTGTAAGACCTATGTTAATACACTTCTGAAACCTAAGGAGCTGGTCTACAACTTCACTTGCTGGTTTGAGGCAATTACCTAGGACGACTGGGTTATATAAGTAGAGATTACAGATGTCGACTAAGACTTATTTCGTGGATAGGCTGACTGTCAGTCACTAGACAGGATCTCTCCCCCAGAGTGCAGTGTTTACTTCTGCCTCTGCCAGTGGAGGTGTTGGAGCAGATGTTGGCAGACTGTGACATACAGTATGTCTTTAAAACTTGTTGGGGTGTGAAATTTCATAAGGTCAAAAAATGCTGCATTTTGATCAGCAGATACAGGAGTCCTATACTTTTAGAAATCATTTCAGACAAACCAATACCATTTGCTAGTAAAACAGAGAAACTCAGAAACTGTACTGGCTTTTTATGTAGGAGACGATGAATGCTGTGAGTGTTTTAAAAGGCAATTTTTATCATTTTAAAGCAAATAATCACTCAGAAGATCTTTAGAGTGAAAATGTGCTCTTACATCAATACAAAATACAAGATATTTCAGTTGACAACAGGATTTTAAAAATAATTTTCTAGTGAGAGAAAGCCATAAATATCTAATGTGTATTCTGGTGGGGGGAAATTATTTCCTTAAGTAATACATACACATTAACAGTGTTCTCACTTGTTAAAAAATGAAACCCCTACAGAAGAATCCATTTATATTAAAAGAGAGGTGTTTGGGGTTTTCAAGTTAGTATTCTTGTCACTCAAATGATTTCACAAACCCTTTGGTTTACTGCTTTATCTTACTCTTAAAAAAATTAAAAGATACTATCCATAAAAAGACTGGGGTCCTACACAGTTTTAAAATGATCTTATAACATTCAAGGACTGTTGTTGTCTTGGACTTTTTGCTGTTGCTATTTGATGATTTTTTTTGGTTTGTTTCCATCTTTACTTCCTATCTTTTTCAAATGGAGCTAACAATAAATAACATAAACCAAAATCAAAATTAAGAATGGTGTCTAGCTGAAGATTTTATCTCAACGCTATAGACTTTAGCTCTTAGCTCTTATGCAAGAGTATTTTAACCTAATGTAACTTTTTAAATTCTTCATTTCTGAATTCGCTCAGAACACCCTTCCGCTGACGCAGCAGTGACACACTCAGCCTGAAGAGCCTAGTCATCCCACGGCAATGACGTGCGCTGCCATGATCACCAGGAGCGGCATCTTTCAATTTAATCTGTGCTGTGGTCAAAAAAATAGTCCCTAAATCGATTTTAATTACAAACATTTTTCTGAGATACTTGTAAGGAAGAAAAATGTAACTTCAAACATAAAATCTCCCCAGAAAAACATTTCTAAAGTAAATCACGTGTCTTTCATCAGATGATCAATGAAAAGAGCTAAGATCCTGCCAGGAAACTGATCAGAAACGCACTCGGTGCCACCACATCTTACAGCCCAGGTCACTTTAGCAACCAAGTTCAAAGGTCTCCATTCACATTTTATGGAGAAAACTCTGAGGTACGTATCTGAGGAATGGTATTTATCACATTTAGGCTTTCACTCTATAAAATGTCACACTGTATTGCATTAGAGAAGGCCACATATTATCGATAATCTCTAAGGAACTGATATCCTATCAACGCTGAGAATTCCCCTGCTCTCAAATACAGACCTAAACTCTTCCATAGGCTTCTCATACGTTGTAAGGGATCTGACACATGAGAACATGCAAGTAAATAGGCAGGAGGTGAATCAACAATTATAATGAACTTACTTGCCACTGAAAAGTTGTTGAGGGGATAAGGTAAATCCACATCTTGAGGCTTCTCTTTATATCCTATGAATGAGCCATCTGTCTTCAAAAGGAAGTATCTCGGCCTCCAGTTTTTTATATATTCTCCTACATGAGGAAAGCATGCATGTTAATGCTGGGGGGAGAAAATGAACAGCAGCTTTTATGTGAAAAATAAATTATGGTACAATACATGTCCCACAACACTGGCCTCCAAGAATTTAGTTAGGCAATTTTCTTTTAACTTCGCGTACAAAAGAAAATACATAAGCCTGCAATTAAGATTCAATAAAAACTCAAACATGTTTTGTTTTTAATGATTTCACACTTTGATAATTCATTTGCACCATTATTTCTTCAGAGAATCATTCATCTGAGTACACATTTTGTTCAGTTTTTCATTTTATCAGATGGTTGTTAGAGCATATTTCAACCATTTTTAAAAGCCTTGGTAAATCATCCACACAGTATCAAGGAATTTCTATGAAAAACACTCATCATAAGTAGGAACATGAAATAGATGTTTATCTTCCATGTACTACTGACTAATTGTGTCATTTTTTAAGAAGAAAGGGGGGAACGTCTGTTTTCACACTTAAATCGTGATCGTAACTTGTTTTAACAACATTTTATTGTCTGAATAGGGAAATCATCTTCTGCACAACGCTGTAAATAAGTCAAGGAATTGAAAGAACACGGGTGAACAGACCTTAAAAGCCATACACACACTCGCACTCGCAAACATTAATGACTGTGAGAACACGTGGTACAATGCCAGGCACAGAATAGTCAATAAATGCATTTTATCAAATTGTAACATAAACTGTCACTTACCTTCCAAAAAGTAAGTTTTTAGCAACCAGATCACAAGTTGCTTACCTAATACGAGACTCCTTAATTTTAAGAAACAGGTGCTCCAGGATACCTTAAGATAGAAGGCTATCTGGTCCCAAAACTGTCCATTCTCTACTGGATACTTCTACCTGGTTCTTTAGTATCAAATGTTGAATCATGGTACTGAAAACAGTTCAATTTTCCCTACAAATCAGACTCTTCTCTTGATCTCAGTTACCCAACCTCAAACTCCTGGCTGTTCCCTCTCCTTTGGCTTGGTCAGTACTGCCTTCCCCAGCCTTCCGTTTAGCCCAGCCTAAATGGGGCCCTTTCTGCTGTTGTGCTGTGAGTGCCCCCTTCCTAGTCACCCCTTTCTATCCCAATGCATCTACCACCTTCAGATCAATCCCATGTCTGTGTGTACCATTTTGATTACATCACTTGTCTACTCAAAAATATTCTGACTCCTTACTATTCAGCACAGTCTCTTAAGAGAAAATGTAAGCCCCTCCATAATCTCACCCCCACATACATTTCAGACACGGAGTGTGACTCTGAATCGGCAACTCTCAAAGTTCTCCCCTCACACCTGTTTATACCCTTAACTATTATTGAGAACTCCCACAAAGTCCATTTATGTAGATCATGTCTAGTTTATTGTATTAGGAACTAAAAAGAAAACAAATTCTTCCACCACTTCCTTTAAGAAAAACAAACTCTTTACAAGTAACATAGCTACTATATCTTTATGAAAATTATATTTTCTAAAACAAAATAAAATCAGCAAGAGATCAGAACTGCTTTACATTTTTAAGAATCTCTTTGATGTCTGGCTCCATACAAGACAACCAGGCCCTCATTATCTGCCTCTGTACTCAATCTACGGCAGTGTGTTTTTTTGATTTAACACACAAGAAAGCAACCTGGCTCAAACAGGTATGAAGTCGGACAAGGGAAGAGTATTCAGACAGCTATGATTATCGTTCGTTGACACTACATCAGCATTTGACAAGTGGTAGTTTTCTAAAGGGTTAACTGCAGTGACATCATATCCATGAACTTCCCATACCCTGTTATGGGAAAATCCACTCATCTATAGTACACATCAGATGAATCTTTTACATATGCAGGATTTTGTAATACCACACAGTGGTCGCTTAGAAAACACTGGTCCACTGAGTTATAGTGACCTTCCCAGTACTGACACATCTTAGTACGCACGTATCATCAGAAAAGTAGCACCAGGAAGCAATCAAGTTCATAATGGCAGACACAGTCTAATTTTTGCTTGAAAACTCAATTCTCCCCATTGGCAGTAAGCACTGTCAGTTCTTTTCCTTAACAGCGATGTTCTCCAAGTGCGTGCCCAGGCTAGGGATGCTACTCAACAGATGCTTAATAGTAATTTACTGGATGAGTGAATGAATGAATGAATGAATGAATGAAGGATATGTGTACAAATATCATCCCAGCACATAAAAGGAACTTAAAGGGCAAGAAAAAGAAAATCTTGTTTACCCTCCTCACATTATTTTACTGAAAAATTATGGCCCAAATATTAATACATGCATGCCAAATTTGTAAAACCACAATGTTAAAAAAAAGATGAAGGAAGTTCCTTTCTTGACAGTACGTATTATCTTATTTTTCTATTTTATCTATGGATTCCTATAGAAAACTAAAAATCATTACATATACTTCTCTAAATAGTGATAGAATATTCAGATTCCAAAACTACTGTAAAATAACAGATTCATATTGGCATCAGATGATCTCAGTCTACCAGGCTAAAAAATAGGCAATAGTTTAATAATTATACCACAGACAAAATAAAACAAAATTTTATTTTAAATATTTCGAAGAAGACAAAAAGGGATTGCACTATTTTCTTATTTTATGAAAGCACTGGATACACTTATTCAAGAAATATGATATTAAAAGAAACAAACATCAAATTTTCATCCCTAAGAATAATTTCCTGGGAGCCACTAAGAATTTACATACACAGACGAAAGACACAGAACACCGTCTCATAGATCTTCTTTTTTCTTTAAACAAGTCTTAGGAATTTAGAGTATTTTATGTTGTACACAAGCAGGACTTCTGGTTGCCGAAAAGTTCTTTTAAAAATAAATCTATTGTGCATCTGTGACACAGGAAGATGACATCAAGACACTGAAGTAGTCATTCACATAAGAATAACACTGAAAAGTCAAAATTTACCTTCTTGATAAAACAGAAGTGAGTGTTATTTCTCACATATTTGAATTAATAATGAGTTGATTCCATTTAATTGGTCAACAATTATACTGTCACATGAAGCTAACAGCGGATTTCAAACTTTCAGTGAAGATTCTTGATTTTTGACTCTTGTTTATAATAAGAATGGGCTTTCTGAGATGGTTAGAGTCCATTTATTTATTTGTTCTACGTGCCAGAGACACAGTCGTGGACAAATAAAAAAGACACGAATTTTTTGTGGGGAGAAGCACTGAGTGTTATATGGAAACCAACTTGACAATAAACAATTATTAAAAAAAAAAAAAAAGACAAGGATTTTGACTCTTGGGAGTTGACACTCCAGGACCCTAAAACTTGGAGAAGGCTTCTGAATACTTCCTGAAGGCAGATCCTTTCTTTTATAGGTTCCCACTGATATTCTCAAGTCAAGTTCATACAACAGCATGATATGCTGGCCTAATCGAATATTTATCTTCTAGTTCCACAAGTGGAACTGAGAAGAGATTCTTTTTCTGCCAAGGAAATGGGCCTTACCAGGAACACAAATTCACAAGGAGGGAATACAGCAAAAAAACAAGCATTATTGCCACCAACCCAGGCCCAGAACAAAAGAAGATTCCAAGTTCAAAAGACAGAAAAGCTGATGGCTTTCCCCAATACCGCATAGGAAACTGCACACTGGTGGGGGAGAACTGTTCCCGAAGCCTTGGGCTTCCCAAGAAAACTGGACTTTGTCCCGCTGGTCATGAAAGGGGACCCAAACACTCTCCTCACTGAGAGTCTGGACACAGCGCATGTTCTCAGGCTGCCCTAAAAATACGGCCAGCAAGTTCCCACTTTTATGGGGCTAAGTGCCCAGAACAAAGGTACCCTCGCTGCCGCCAATCCTTTTAAGACAGACTGCTAAAAGTCAACCACAGCTTGCATTTTAAACACGGCATTTACACCTAAATTTATATGTGCTGCATTATAACCAAGTTGTATCAAATTTATTTTTACATTTATAGCCCATAGGTTTCAACTAAGCTAAGAAACAGCTTGGTTGTAATGGGGAGAAAGTCTTATTTTAAAAAGCAGCTGTATTTATGGGGTTCCAATTCGAAACTTAAGTGTGTTGCTCGAGCAATCCTTGGCCAGCATCGGAGGTCACACCTGGACTGGATTCCCAGCGCCATCGCCTCCAGCTTTCTATCCACCTTAGGTAAGGATGCTTTCAATTCTTTCTCTCTCTCCTTAGCTGGAGGCTTTATGTATTTTGAAGTATGCTGGTTCCAATATCAAAACACATATATTTCCCAACAAGGATCCTGATATTTTGGCTTCTGTATTGAACTGAACAGTGACCCTCAAAAGAGATGGACTCACCCTAATCCCAGGGACCTGGGGAAATTACTAACTACAGCAAAAGATGTGATTAAGTTAAGGGTTTTGAGCCGAGGAGCTTACCCTGGATTATCTGGGTGAGCCCTAAATCCACTCACAAACATCTCAGAAGCAGGTAGGTGTGTGGGGGTTGGAGGGGGACATCTAAGAGAAAGCCATGTGACTCCGTGCTGCACAAGCCAAGGACTGCCTGGAGACGCCAGATGCTGGAAAGGAAAGGAATGGAGTCTCCAGTGAAGCCTCTGGAGAAAGTATGACCCTGCCTGACACCTTGACCTCCAATTCCCAGGATCTAGAACTACAAGACAACCAACATCTTTTGTCCTGAGCGACCTAATTTGCTGTAGTTTGTTACGACGACTCTGGAAAGCTTAATGCAGCTTCTCAGCACCACAACCAAAGGCTTGTTTATAGAACCAAAAAAAGAACCCTACTGATTCGTTAAGTTCTTGGCATCAGTGGTAGAGAGATGCACAGTGAATACCTTCTGACACAAAGGGGAAAATGCACCTCCTGCTTATAAACAGGAGAGAGTCCTATATAGGAAATGTGGGGTTGGAGGAGGCTGTTTACTAGAATTCAGTTTTCTCGGTTATAATCACTTCAGATTCTGGACTTCGGCCAACTTTCTTACATTACTTAATAATTTATTTCCTGTAATCTCTTCAAACACACAAACAAAAACAAATCTCAATGGTTTTGAGAGTATGTTGGCCATAGAGAATGTTCTTGATTTCCCCAGCCTGGTGCAAATAATATTTTGGCTCTCAGGCTTGATCTTTAGTAACAACGTCAGATGGGAGATGGTGGGAGTTTTTAAATCTATGCTCAGTTTCCACCTACAACATTCTGATAGAGCACCCTAGTGGATCATGTTTATTAGGGAGATGCGTCTAGCTCAGGGCTGTCCAACCAACTTGACGGTGTTCATGTCCTACCTGATCTGAAATCACATTTGTATTCAATAGTCTTCAACTTACATTCATCCTCGAACACCACAGATTACTTCATCAGCACTTTACTGAGAATCACCTTTGCACTTTTTAAAAACTGAAGTCATCAAAAAGTGTGCAGCAGGAGCTAGGAATGTACGTCTAAGGACTAAAAGCAGATTGATTAAAATGTCCAAATGGTCTTTCATCTAGAACAACTAGGAAATGCCTAGATTTGTTCAGATATGTGAATGGAAAATCGCTGGTATCCTCACAAATGAATCATGTTGATGAATATTTGATTCATTTGTTCATTCATTTTTAAGGCTACATTGTGTTCCAGAACGACGTCCTGACTCTACCTTCTTGAAAGAACAAAATCAGGTGTGCAGTCAAGTATGTACCGCGTGAGAACAGCAAGGGATGCTGGGAGGCCAAGCCAACTGTCCCAGGTAATGTTGAAAACAGGCAGGTGGAGTCACTAAGATGTTATTAAAGTACATATAATACAATCCAATCGAGAAGCAATTGCTACAACTATAGCACTCTTTTTTACAAATCCTATACACATGATCATTTAGAATTTATTAAGCAGCAGCTTTAAAATAGGCGACTTTCCTCGGACAAAACATGAAGAAAATAAAAGAAGCTGGCTGTCGACATGTGTCCCACAGACACAATGACACCCTGATTTCTGTCACAGACAGGGGTGACACGGCTTTTTAAAAATGACTAACAGTCACTCACAGGTGCCAGAGCCCAGGCTTCCAGAGCGAGCCCCCCCCCCCCCCCCGGAAGAGGGTTCGGGGTTTCTCCCACACACAGGTCGGCACCGCTGCCTCATGGTGAAGCAGGGGAGCTGCAAGCTGAGTGTTCCTGAGACCATACAGACTTTCTGCACTCTGCTGTCACGTTTAATCACAACCCACATTTCTAGGCTATGTCACTATTGGTCTCTGTCATCTTGGAGGGGAAGAATGAATAGGAAATAGCCACACTCAATGGGGACGTGAGTAATTCAGGGCTGACGGGGGGAGAGCCCGTCGTGTTTATACAGAAAAGAAGCTGGCCATATTGATCGCCGTGGTAAGGCACAAGGGTCACAGTTTCGAAGCAAAAGAAACTCTACTGAAAGCAAATGCTGTGTTGTGTAATCGCTATGGCCACAAAGAGTCGTGGCCAATACAGGACCAGCACACCTCCCCTGTGGGGCCTCACTCTTTCCCACTCCGCCTCACCCTTCATGGGCTCCAGGTAAGACGACATTAGGCCACAGGGCAAGGACCCTGCAGCCTGGCACCTTGGGTCTGAACCCGGGCTCCTCCATTTTTCAGCTGCAAGAAAAACGATCTGAAAAGTGAGAAGCATGGTAGCAACTCCCAGAAGGGCACGGGGGGGGGGGGGGGGGGACAGCGCTTACCTGAGCACAGCATGGGCTGGGTTTTGTTATTATTAAGTGGCACCAATGTCATTTATCATCCCTCTCCAATGTCACATTCCACACTCCACTCATCAGTACCGCGCTTACTCGGGAACACTGACACCGACGAAGCGACAGGCAAAACCATACTGAATTTACTCTATCACCCAAAACATAAAGTCTCTTTAGCTAGTGGCAGGTATATAAAACTTGAATCCTATCCCATATCAAAACACGCCATTGATTTAATACTTCTATTCTTTTTTTTGAGGATTATCAGAGTAATTAGTGTTCCCAAAAACAGAGCTAAAATTTTAGATATCTTTTACATAGCTCTGAATTATACTTGTTTTAGTTTATTTATTTTTGAGAGGGAGAGTGAGAGAGCAAGCACACAAACGGGGGAGGAGCAGAGAGAGAGGGAGACACAGACTCTGAAGTAGGCTCCAGGCTCTGAGCTGTCAGCAGAGAGCCTGATGTGAGGCTCAAACTCACAAACCATGAGACCATGACTTGAGACAAAGTCTGACACTTAACCAACTAAACCACTCAGGTGCCCCTCTGAATTATTTTTATTGAATGATAGACACAGGGTACAGTACCATGAAAATAAAATAATTTAAATTTTCCAAAGAAGAGCTTTTAAACAAAAATAATAGCAGCTTTCAGTCAAACTGGATTTATAAAACTTTAAGAAATCATTAGTCTTGGGGAGCCTGGGTGGCTCAGTCAATTAAACGTCCGACTTTGGCTCAGGTCATGACCTCACAGTCCATGGGTTCAAGTCTCACATCAGGCTCTGTGCTGACAGCCCAGAGTCTGGAGCCTGCTTCAGATTCTGTGTCTTCTCCACTCTCTACCCCTCCCCCCTCCTCGCTCTATGCCTCTCTTTCTCAAAATAAAATAAAGACATTAAAAAATTTAAGAAAAAAAGAAATCATTAGTCTTAAAATAAAAGTCTTCATAGGACAATTCCTACCTAAGACAAAAAAGAGATTTAATATTATCAGTATAAAATCTGTTAATTTCAAGGTTCACAGTATTTAGTTGCTTAATGACAAACACTGACCAAATTAACACACATCAATTACCCAGAAGAAATATAGCAGAATCTTTTTCCAATAATAAATTTTCATAAGGAAATATTAGCACCAGGGGTGCCTGGGTGACTCGGTTGAACGTCCGACTCTCGCTTAGGTCATGATCTCACAGTTTGTGAGTCCAATCCCCTGCATCGGGCTCTGTGCTGACAGCTCGGAGCCTGGAGCCTGTTTCGGGTTCTGGGTCTCCCTCTCTCTCTGCCTCTCCCCTGCTCACACTCTATCTTTCTCTCTCAAAATAAATAAACATTAAATTTTAAAAATATTTTAAAAAATAATAAATTTTAGCACTTTGTAGTGCTATATACTACATATACTAAATATACTATATATATACTGAATATATAATTCACAATAGTGCATCATATCTTAAATATCTTGAGGCCAATTATAGTTACTGCAGAAATGCACAATGATAAACATAACAAAGTATTTGCCATCTCTGAAAGTGTCTGCTACATTTTTTTTAGAGTGGATTACAAGTATTCTGTTCCAATCAATCGGTTCTAAGTAAAAGCCTTAGGAATGCCTGTCAGGGAATAGAAGAAGTAGTTTCTCAATGAAATTACCATCGTCCTCTTTACAAGTGTCTTGAAAATAATCATAAGGAATTATTTTTATGTTACCTACCTTGCAGTGAGTTAGCATAGTAACAATTTTTCAAATGAATGGCGACAACCTGGAAATGTAACTTAAAAAGAAAGTACTTTTGCATATGCTAAGAACTTACTAAACACATGTTGATTGGGTTTTCCAGCTCCTATAGACTCAAATGTTTGGGTTATCATGCCCCTTTCATTCAGACCTTTCAAGCATGGTCCTTCCTTGCCATTGGGCAAAATTCAAAGTGTTACTTTCTGTGGTGTCCCCTGTGTATCTCCTTGCCCATCATCAACCAGCTCTGGCTGTGTGGTGATAGTCTCCCAGGACTGGGTGGGGTCTCCTAAACATGCCAGAAGCACCCCAGCTCCGGCATTTTCAGGTAATGCTCACAGCTCAAAGCATCACAGCTCAAAGAACAAGGTTCTTGAAACATTGTTAATTAGAACCAGAGAAAACAGTTTCTAATTGACTCATTCATTCAAAAGTCCGTAACGGGTGTCAAAACATGCAGGAGGTCCGAGAGTGCAGGACCGAAGATGGGGGCAGAGCAGCTGCCCTCAGGGACCTCCGGTTACAGGAGGGCAGCTGGGAGGAGAGAGGACTGGAGAAAAGTGGACGGTTTCATCAATTAAAGTTTAAAGTGAAAAATTCTCCAATTTCTTTCAACGTTTTTGGCGATCCAGGAAGTCACAGAGGGGCGGCAATATCTCCCATGTGTGGCCTTTCCAAACAGCACCCAGTGTGCCTAGTGACAGGTACTCAGAGACGCCGACTGATGCATCACTGAGGGGAGAGGGGCTGGAAGGAGTGGCGGCAGAGGCCCGTGGACACGTCCTGGGAGGCCAGTTCTCTGCCCTGTCGGCTCCCAGATGAGGCCCTGCCCCCTCCCCCGCTGTAGTCTCATGCCAACACTGGCAGAGGTAGGGAACGGTCCCTGACGCTTCTTTCACCTAGAGGGACATGTAACACACCTGAGCCTTTCACGTGTCAAGATCATGCCCTTACGGTCTCTATTTCTCTCATGCTTTTCTGCATCGTTATTGACAGACGAAGTCACTGCAGAACATGCAGACGTTTCTCATGATGTCATGTGGGCTGCCTGGCTGTCACGTAAGGTCACTGAGAGACTTGTCTGCTCCTGTCCTGGTCAATGTTACCACTGCCAACTGACCAGATGGAAGGTGTTTACAATTTTGTGACTTCCACACTGTGCTTCCAAGATGCCTTTAAAAGGTTTCCAGATGTACCCACATTCCTCTGCTTTTCCACATATGCTCCTTCATGATTATCTTGAAAAGTATATTATAGTCAAGAAATTTTGCTTCCATTGCATAATGCATGAGCTTGTCGTTTTTATATTAGGTATGGTTTTCACATCTACTTCCTAAAGAAGGCTGGGCTCCATGTTTTGCTTTGAAGCTGAAGCAATGATAAGAAAAGGGCTGCACTGAATACCACAAGATGTTACAATGTAAAGGTCTTTAAGATCAGAATGGCTGGTCCTCCAGTACTTTGTCTGCTTTATCTTCTGTTATCCAGAAAACTACACAATGACCATCCATCCTTAAGCATCGTGGTATTTGTTTCAAGTATTTTATAAATGAGTTCCTCAAACCCCGGTTCCCTTCTAATGTTTTTAAAAAACATTACACTTTAAACCAAAAATGTGACACTAATTATTCTTTGAAACATAAGAACATCTTAATAGAATTATAGCAGTAAATTTTACTTTGAGAGAAAAACAAGGTGAATGGAGAGAGAGAAAAGGAAAGAGAAAGAGAGAGCACAAGCTAGCCAACAGAAAAACAGCATCTTGGCAATTTAATGAAGAACAAACTGTGCATCTTGCTTACATAGCAGTAGATATGTTGTGGAGAATTACTCAGTCTGCACTCAGCTTCCTGCTGGGTTAAATGTGAGCTAAATTATTATTTTGCCTACATTTACGCCCTTGTAGATTGTGAAGGCAGAGCTTTCTTCTTGATCAGCTTTCCGCATGATAGCAAGAAGTCTCCAACTCCACATGCTGCATCAAACACAGAGTCATTCCTGGACTATTTGAACAAAGTAGCTGGGACCACAGAACTCTTAAACCGTTTCGAAGAAATGGACAAAGTTTTCAAAGACGAAATTGAACAGCTTCTTTACGTATTTTCCATCTCACCACAGCATACACTTCACATAATGTCCTAAACTGCACATGCGGCACAGGAAGGAGCCTCAGTGAGTATCAGATACAAAGGCAGCGAGTCCGTCACACAAACCTACTCATCATGTCCCTCCAGCACCCACCCCAGAGCGGGTGGACATTCATCCAACTAACTGAACAGATAAACCCACCCCCGTGTAAAATATACTCCTGTCAATCTCCCTTGAACACACCTGTGCAGGGATCGGACACACCTGATGGAGGGCACACACAGTTGGAGCAATGGTCTGGAGGGGACCGTAGTGCCTACTCGCGGGGAAGAGGCCAGGGTCCTTGAAAAAACCCTCAACCCAGCCCAACATTCAGATCGCTGCCTTAGTGAATAAAACACAACACAGCAGGATAGGGTTTTATCTTAGATTGTCACCCACAGAGTGTCTCCTATACTAAATTCCCGGGAGCACGAGACCTCAAAATGACACTGTTGAACCAAAAACTCGATCACTCTGCCGCTGAATCCATGGCCTTTCTAAGCCTTTTCTCTTTCCCTTCGATTTTCCTAGGCAGCATCCTGACCAAGACTTGTCTCTGGCATGTAAATGGCGAACAGAAGTGCTGAAAGCCAGGGTGAAAGGGACATTTCAGTGCACAGAGCCATGCACTGTGCTCAGGCTTCACTCATGAGCGCCCCTACCCCCACCCAGCAACACGGAGAGACAGGTGCCAGGTGTCCTCACTTAGCCCAGCCAGGCTGAGGCTCTGAGGCACTGCTCCCAGGTAAAAGCCAAAGCTGAGATCGGAACAAATATCTAGGGAAGTAATCAAGATCCCACTCTGCCAGGCAGCTCCAGTTTTCAGGAGGGGTGGGGGTAACACACTCTGAAGCCCAAGGTTCAAAGGCCAACTCTGCCACTAACGTGCTGTGTGCCTCTGGACACACTGCTTCATGTCTCTGTGTTGCAGCTTCCTCTTCTGAAAGGTGGGGACGGGACGACAGTTCAGAGGAAATAAATGAATACTTATCGAGTACTCAGAACAACATCTGGCTGATACACATCACCCAGCACTTGTCCAATGAATAAAGTATGGTTTACATCTTAAAGTGGGGCTCACCAAAAACGATGCAGCGAGCGCTTGATATGTATAAGGTATTAAACCCCACAAATGTAAGATGAATATTTAAAATTAAGTGTGATTTGTTCACTTCATTTGGCCAGCCTATCCCCGTCCCACGTCTGTGGAGCAGAGCAGATGCTGGTTTTTTGTGGATAAATTTCAATCTGTCACTCACTTTGCTTGCGTCTTCGTTTCATCCCCCGTCACTGCTGATAACAATGGGCCACGTATCATTTTCACCCGATTGAAAGTTTTTGGTAAAAACAGATGATGCTGTCATAGAAACAGCCTCTCCTGACTCACCATCAAGTTACTCCATGGGGGAGACAATCAAGCACTACTTACTACCAAACATCTCAATGTTTCTTTCAAAGTATCTCATAAAAGCGTTGCCACATACAAAACACAAGGCTGAAGAACTCATTCCTTTGACGCCAGGGCTTCCTCATGCCTCCTTTTTTATTTTGCAAGTTAATTGTCACTGAACCACAAACACTCGGAATTTAGATCCATGTTAAATCACACAGTAACACTAGGCTTTTATAAATACTTAGGAAGAATACTGTATTTCAACTTCTAGTATATTTTATATTTGCATCTAACAACTACATATCCAGTAAAGTCGATTATTCTTGGTGTATACTGCATTATAAGATGAGATTTGCTTAAGTTGATAAAACTGAAAAGAATGTTTCCATTTCAATGAATGTGGCTGTGTCTTGAAAAGTGTGGTTCAAATAATTTAGAATACCAGAATACCTGTTATCAAAAGAGACGAAAAGCAAAAGGCACCCAAGTAAAATCATCTTAATTTTCCCTGGTAGTTTTCTTATAATTTTTGCAAACAGGCCTAATTTAGCAATTTGTGGCCAGTCGTCTGCTATCCCTTTCTTAGGGAAGAACTGAATGTGCTTAATGGGCTCAGCACATTTGGTGCGAAGAGAGCAAACATCTTCAAAAGAACGGGACAAATCAAACACTATTTAATTCCTCAGAAAAGCCCACTTCTCCCAGAGCAAGCTGATCCCCCAGGTAAGCAGCAGGCAAGCTGCCTTCCCAAGTTCAGGATGAATTTACTTACCTTGGCCCTCTGAGGGCAGTATTACCTAACACACAGACAGGAAATTTGAGAAAATCTACCTACGGTTCCAATACAAGGAAGCAGTAAAAAACCTGAAATGGGTATATTTCTCATTATACACAAGTATTTATCTCCTCACCATTACCTGGGCCTCTACAAGCATAATCAAGTTTGTTTTCAAGTGTGTCCAGTAAGTTTGAAAGGAAAGATTTTCTGAAAATCAAGTCATTGTGAAGGAAAATGACTTGAAGCATCAGTCATGAAAGTCCTTCAAGATCCACTGAAATGAAAAATTACAGAAGGGATCCTGCATTGTATAAATACTCTATTAAGTCCTATTAGGTTTCTATCATAATGGTCTCTGTAGAATAATTTGTTACTTAGAAACTGCAGGACACCAGAACATAAAATCTTCCAGTAAAGATCAACTAATTCAACGAGATTAACATTCAGCCCCAAACTGTAGGTGACCAGGTGTCTTCTTACAAGCAGCCTACAACCAACAGGCCCATTTATTACGAACCCCTCGCTTATTAATAAAATAGAAGACAAATGACATATCAGTCATGTAGGGTCAGAGCGCCGACCTAATTTTCACGCTGATTCTCGAACTGTAAAAATCTTCCCATAGCTTAAGGATTATCAGTTCACTTTCCAGAATCTAGTGCCATGTGCATAGGGTGTGTTATTCTTTGGTCCTCAGAAAGCGCCTATCTCACATAAGGCAGGAAATAAGTTTTCCAGCCTTCACTTGTCAGAGATTTTTTTAGGATGCACAAAACACTGAAATACAAAACATGGAGTAACCAGCCCTATATAACAGAGTGACATGGCAAACTCTTAATTTAAGGATATAAAACATGCTAATGTTCATGTGAGAGTCTTATATGTAAGTTACTTGGTGCACCCCAACTGCAACTGCACCCCATTGTCTCCTCCCCACTCCCCATGACCCCGAAGAACCCAGCTTAAACCAAAGAGCTTTCTCACAGTGAGTGATCGCGTCTACAGAAGGGGGAGAGAAACTATTACAAGCAGGTAAGTCATAAACTTTTACTTTTACACAATAAGATATACTGACATGTGGTGTCCATTTCGTGGAACTACACTCTGGTGTGAATTTGTATTTACTTTTAAGAAAAGCCCTTGGCTTTAAGGGATAATTCTCTACTCAGGAACTATACCATCACCTGGCACAACTCTGAGTAAATGAGGTTCTTAAAATATGTGCTACTGGAATTAAACAGCTTCATTCCTTTGCAATTATTCTGCGCTATGGACATGTGAGGGTCAGAGAAAAAAAATCCTTAAATCCCAAATCCTATTTTACTGACTGAAAAAGTACCAAGAGTTATCTTAAGAGTTGGAGGAACGCAATGTAAATAAAGAGAAGGGACAGAAGGTCATTTCATAAAATTCTTTTCTGTAATAAATATATATACTTAAGTTTAAATATCTCTTCCAAAAGATGCCAGGAAACACCAGCTGTTGTTCTATGTGCTCTCACTTAAAAGTATAAAATTATGAACTTTTGATGCTGTGTTCAGTCTCAAGTGAGTAAGTGACTTGCCCAGCCAAAACACCACACGAACTTCACGGTTTATGCCTCTCTGCCTTTGTGTCTTAATCATCTTCTGTTCTAAAAAGTGCTACCAAGTTTACCAACATCTTTAATCAGATTTTCTTGAAACTAAAACACATTAAAAATTTTAAGCCAAAACATTTAGCAAGATGCCTTAAAGAATATGTCAGACAGAGAAATACTCTTCTGTTTTCAACATACTGGCCAATATTTTTAAAAATTACTATTCATGCAGGATTTTTCTGAGGCATGGTTCAAATACATCCATATACCATTAAAGCTAGAAATTCCTCAGAGATTTTTGGATCATCCTGAAAATACACCCAGTACCAATTTTACTCATAATGTCTTCGCTGTCGAACAGTCTCCTAATCCTTGACTCTACGTTTCTTGGGCTAGGTGACAGTTCTACCTCTTTGGTGCCATGACTTGTCGGGGGGTACATGTGACATTATTTAAAAAAGTTAAACGAGGACACTGACTGCATATGAACACTGGCACTCACCACCATGTGCTATTACACAGGCAAGGGTCCTGGTAAGAAGCCAGCGCTATGTTCTACAGCATGCAGACTGAGGCTTTGTGTTGTAGTACAACCAGTTTATTCTTCCAAACCAAACCAAACCAGAGGTGGTCAGCCCCTAGACCCAGTCCTATGGACTGCTCTCCCAGGCACAGCACCCCTAGAGTCCTTACCCCAAATTAGCACCATTTAGTAAAGAGGATGCCAGACAGCAATGGCAAGTTTAAAGGAAAAGCCTTAAAGAACCACCTGCACACGTGGGCACTAACCATGCTGCACTGATCTTACTGCCCCTGCCAGCCATAGCCGCCCCTCCTTCCTCTCCAGAACCACCCCCCTGCCCCCTGCCAGCCTCCTCAGTGTCTGCATCTGCAAAATCAGGGGTTGGGACAATCCATGTTTTAAAACTCCATGAGGAGATAAAATGTTACTTTTAGTGTTGTTCACTACAATCACAAAATTTAGCAATTATCAAGTGTTCTAAAATCTAATCTTTAAAAATAATTATAACCCAGATACAGCTTAAGTACTGGCCACAGCAGAGCAAAATGTAGTTCTAAAATAATGAGATTAATACTTATTTAAAGAAATAGTTTTCGGCCATCTTATGCTGAATTTTTTAAAGTAGATACAATATAAAGTCATTACTGAGTATCTACCACACCCCCTGACATAGGTTCATTCAATCCCAGTTTTCTAATTTTCTCTTTGAACAATCACCTCCCTTCAGGTTTATGAGACAATTGTAAATCACCAAATAAAGATGAAGTTCCTAGAGAGCAGCCTGGGGGCTCTGAGCTGGCCCCTGGGGCCATGCACCTGACAGCAGTGTGGGCACAGACCCGCGGCCCAAGCACACGCCACACCCACCACAGACACCACGCGGGGGCCGCGCTCTCTAAATCTACTATCATCTCATCGCATCCTCGGGAGGCCTCGGGAGACTGGTCACCATCGTAGCCTTTCTGTGCGTGAAGAAACTGACACTCAAACAGGTGAGCACACTGTGGTGAGGGTGCTCATCTAAGAGAAGTGACACTGCAATCTGGTCTGTGGGAGTTCAAAGAGGCTCTGCCTTCGACACCGTGGTCACCTATGCATGCTTGCCTGTGCCACTCAGGTTTCGTGCATGGCTCTGAAGAAACGAGAAGTAACAAGACATGATGAACCGAGGCCAGAACCGCAGGTCTGCTTTCGCACCAGCTTGCTTCTGTTCAGCCTCTCGCTGACATCCTGTCACACCACCCTCATTAGTTTAATGACGCCTCTACCTGGAAAATGCTCCCAAATCTTGCAGGGGATCGGCACTGACTATGGAACTACAAATATTTGTACGTAATCCTCATACAAAACTAGAGGCATATTCATGGACTTCTGATGAGTCTCTAAGCCTTTTCTGCAAATACAGATTAGAATCACGTGGAGAGAAACTGACCGTGAGCTAGAAAGTTCTCAATAGACCTGACCTCTATTTCTGTATGAAGAGCAGAAAATAACAGCTAATCCTCCTTTAGTCCTTCCAGAAAGACATTGCTCTGGACACAAAGTTCTGTCACTTATGTCTGCCTTTCATCCACACTGTAGGCATTTTTGCTTAATAATTATGCAACAAAACCCTAAATGTTTTAGGAAAACACGAGTTTAACCTAACATCAACATAAAAACTCTTTAATTACACCACACACATTTTTTGATAATATAAATCCAAAGAGGAAAAAGGGGGAAAGAGAAGTCAAGGCTTCGCTTTTCGTTTTCCAGCAATTTCACTCATACAGTGACTGATTTTAAAATTTAACAAAAATTTAAAAAAATAAGATTTTACAAAAATTTGCTGTTCTAGAATATAAACACCTTTGAGAAAACTGGTGCATAACATCACTGTATCTTCTCTGTTATTTAAAGTCAAAGGGACAAAACACGTACTTAGTAAACAGTCACTCTAACTGTGATCATAGCATTTAAAAAAAATTACAGAAACCAAATCTCCAACACCTAACTGACAAGAACAGGTCAGAAGGAAACACACAGCCAAGTCCGTGCTCCACGATGAAAATGTGTGCCTTCATTTACAGAATCAAAGACCACGTAGAGAACAAGAGCATTGACTCGGGAGGCTTGGTTCCCATATAACTTGGCTTCACAACTAGCAGCATCCAAGTTCAAAGCAGGGCGGAATGACTTAGTAAAACAGATTTGGTACTCTCTATCTCA
Organism: Suricata suricatta; assembly: GCF_006229205.1. Lineage (NCBI taxonomy): Eukaryota > Metazoa > Chordata > Mammalia > Carnivora > Herpestidae > Suricata > Suricata suricatta. The sequence continues at coordinate 111,930,264 of NC_043702.1, forward strand.
CCCCTAGCGGAGGCTTTAAGACAAATCAGTTCAGTCGCAAGTAAGAGTTCGCATGCCGGCTGCTGGTAAACCGTCCATGCGTGTGTTAAAAACATGGCAATCTACCGGACTGATTTCCTAACCCAGATCTCCTGTCACCAGTTCCCAATGCACACCTAATATTAACCAAATCTATTAGCCAGCATCTTGGGGGAAATAAGAAAGTTTGCATCGCCGTTTACAGAAGACACTGATTTTGCAACTATACATGAATAAGAGAAGAAAGAGGAAGTATTAAGTCCCTAAACTAATTAACAAAATAAGGGGGGGGGGGGGGGGGGACAGGCAGGAAAACAGTGATAATTAGCGTGTCCCCTTGGCTAACCAACCCACACATTCATCCACTCTGTATACGCACAAACATCAGCAGCATCATACACCGTCTCAAGTTCTAGCCATTATTCAGCTCGACATCTGCACATGTTTATGCGTCTCTCCAAACAACCTCTTGAACACCCTGCTGGAGCTGTCATTTTTTTCTTCTCCCTATCTGGCAGATGGCAAGTCAACAATCGGCATCAACAGCAGCCGAATATCTCCCCCTCCGTCCTACCCCCCTCAGCAGACACAATAATAACTTCTTTGTGCTTCCCCACAATGCAGCTGCTTAAACCATTTCGCTACAAGGCTGCTTTGCCTTAATAAAAAAAAAAAAATCCCTTCTGTCAAGTCTAAAAAGCAGCATAATGTTAAGCAAGCTAAAGCCACAGCACAGCTGCAAACGGGCAGACACATTGACAGCTCCTCCCTTAACAAAGCCCTGCGAATTGAAGGGGGTTCATCTGAGGCTCACACAGTAATTAGTAGAAAAAAGTCCGACAGCCTCTATTATGCTAAGGGAAAAAAAAAACTGGACAGAACTGGGCTGCTGTTTTGCGTCAAGAGTTCTGCTGCAGAGTAGATAAATCATGTTAGGTTTTTTCCTCTCTTTTTAAAGACAGTAATAAGGAGGATGAGAGAAGCTAATTTGAAAACTTGGACACAGTAATTGTACCATATGGTGAGCATTTATCCTTTCTGAAATGCACGCTAACAGTCACTTACATGCACACTGCTTTGTTTTACAGTTGTTATTCTCTCTACCATATTCATAAAATGGATTTGAATATCTGATACTCAAGAGAAGTTGTGTGTAATTAGCAACAGAACTGCCTGGGCTTAATTTATTGGCCTCACACTGCAATCTAGTAAATGCAAAACAAAATTAAACAATGTGTCCACTTGGTAAAATGTTTTTTCTTTAACTCCATAAAAAAGAATGACTACAGGTTCATTAGAGTGTTGCTCAGTGAAGGTGCAGGTATATTTTGAAAATTCCCAGAGAATAAACCATGGCTGTTGGAAAAGACTTCTGTGGACCCATTTCAAAGATGCCGTATCACCAAGACAATGACCTTTCATTAAGACCATCTGGTTCAATTCTGTATTTCACGGAAGTAGATGTAACTCTTCTCCATAAATATCAGTACACCTAGACTTAAAGGAGAATCTCCTAGTATGTGTTCTAAACATTTTCTCAAGAAAATCTGTCAACTATGAAATAGTGACTAAGCATTATGTGCCAAGCACCATGCAAAAGTCTTCACATATCTGAAATAAAATCTGAACATAAACTGACTTAATATTTTTGTTTGCCCATTTCAAAATTCTCATAAAGATCCACCTACTATTTGAGAGAAGTCTTTAGTAACATCAGGGCATGGCTGATCAAGGCCCAATATATATCAAAGTGACATTTTTTCTGGCAAAACGTTGTGTAAAAAGCGACTGGAAGATTAGTTTTTTTATCTAATCAGAAGTAAATTCAGTTTAATGCCAGCTGTGTGTCTCTGAAGATAAAAACATAAAGTATTTATCTACCTTCAATAACCTATACTCTGACACACTGAAATACTTGACTAGAAAGCACGTGATCACTGAAACTCCAAGTGGAATGAATCATAGGTCTGAACCTCTACAATGTACTTCGGTCCACAAGTACTGTCCTGATCACTATTTTGGAGATGTGAAACAGATTAGTTCAACATAGAACTAAAGAGTCCCTACTCAAGCTTGAAGTAATCTTAAAATCTGTGACTTTAAAATACATGTATCAGTGGTAATAATACCTGGTGCTGTACGAGAAGGCTGTGATCCCGCTGAACGCAGGCATCATTACACTGAGAAGGAAAAGCCCCATTCGACAAGTTCCACCGATTTCCTAGGAAAGGTGTCTGTCTTGGCTTAGAAGACGCAAACTTCATCAGACATTACTGGCAGAGTGACTGCTCTTCATGTACCCACACTGGGCCACAGGACCGATTTACCTTAGGATAAAAATAGTTCATCCTTGTATTCTGCTCTACAGCTCATCAAACATTTTCAAATATTAAAATGGATCTCAAAAGCTCATGCTGACACATCAGAATTTGGTCGGACATACCATGATGTTTTGTTTGGGAACTGTCCGGCCAGTAACACAGGTCTGAGTCCACATACTTTCAAACCTGGCGAATCCTGGTCATGACATGGTCTGGTGTCAAAAGAAGGGCTCCAGCTACAGAAGGAGAAGAATAAATCTTTTCCCAAAACTATGCAGAATTATATAGTAACTATCCTGGTTAACTGAATGGGCAGAAGAAGTAAGAGAATAATATTGTTTGGAAACAGGTTCAAAGATGCAACCATCAAATAGCTGAGGTCTTCATCATATAATAATAAAAAGCCGTTCCTTGGTGCAGAAACAGAAACTTGATTCTGTTTAGGAAAATCAAGTTGAGGAAGTGTCTGAAAGCCCCATTCAGTTACCAAACTTAGGATGTCAGATGTGAATATGAGGTCCGAAAGCCTACAGGAACAACGATGAGTTTGATGTCTGCATTTGATCATTAGTGCTTAGCAAAATCTCTCATTTCGTATTATCTCAATAACAGTGCAAAAAAATCTCATTGTCCACAGAGATAAATTAAGACCATTGTAAAAGTCCTTTCTAATAAGAAGCATTTGTCAAGAGTACAAACAGTGGCTTTAAAATAAAAGAATGCTTTCTTTGTGTAATCACAATTCAGAAGACTATCCTTTCCCTAAACGGGGGACAGCGACAAGGAGGAGATTCAGGTAGAATAAGCTATGCATTAAGAAAACGTGCGTAAATTAGACTTGCACAACCACAGGACGCCGGCACCTCTGGTCAGCACCCTCTTCTTGACTCACCTACACTCTACAAGCTCACACCTGACACAGAAGTACAAAAGCAGAGGTTCTCTTGTTAAATGTGAAATACCAGCGTCCTCCTAACAGGTTTCCCGGGTACCAAACACTATCTAAATGGATGGCGTATTCTCAAATACTAGCAAACATTTGGTCAAGGTCTGTGACATGGCACAAACACCACCATGCAGTAGTCCACTGATGCCCTCCTGGTGACAGCGACCCTGACCCAAGACTGCAAGACTCAAGAAGACGACCTACTCCTGTGGACCTCCCCAGAGGAAATAAAAGCAGTGCATCAATTTACAACACACTTCCCGTCTCTAATGGCAACAGCAAAGCATGTAGTAATAATGCCTATCATAGACTTTAGAACTAAGAGGGCCCAGAAGTCAAGAACGAATAACTACTTAATATATTCTATGATGAGGCAGAGATGGAAGGACGGTATTTCCAGAACAGTGTGTGGCAGCAGATGTCAGCCAAAGATGCACCTTTGATAGTGCATCTTTAACCTTCGCGCCCTTGCAGGGCTCTCCAGGCTGCCAGGCAAGGCCAATGCAAGCGAACAGTTACTCACTCCACGAGCACAAACCCCTCATCCAAAGAAAGGAGCCATGCAGGTGGAGCTTCAGTGAATTAGATCTGGAAAATCACCCACTCCACTTCCCTCTACCTTGTTCGGGGCCTGGCCTTGGTCAGTTTCCACCTCTGGTCTCTCTGCTCCCTCTCCCCTCTCTCTCCCAGTCCCTCTACCCCTAGCCTCTCTCGGTCAGAACGTCTGAGGCTAGCCCCTCGCTGGGCCCCCAGGGGCTGTCCCCTCCTAACCTCCGATGGCAGACAGCCCCTGATGGCCATCCCGACCCCGACCCCAGCGAGGGTTTCACCTCTCCACTTCTTAGCTGCTTCAGTCTTCAGCCTCTCCAATCTCCTGAAGACGCTCTTGGGTCAGATGCCCACGTACCAGCCTGACCCGGGCTAGGGGTCTCTGCCCCCAGACAACAGGGGGTGAGGCTGAGTTTCCCTCAGAAAGGGCCACGGACAGACCAACAAATCACAGGCATCTCCCGCACAGTTACCGGAGCTAAGTGTGTGCGTGTTTATGTGTGTGTATTTCAAGGAACAGATTTCCAAGTTTCATGGATTCGTTTTAACAACCGGAAAAAATGCTAATGATTAAAGGCCTTGTGGAACAAGCCAGTGAATATGTTAAAAACAAAACAAATCTTACCCCAAAACTGCTTTGTGTTTTGCATGACTTTGAGTCCAAGCAGGACTCACTGGAATCTGTCAATTCACTGTTAGTACAGAAAACACAGTCCTGTTTTTATCCACTATATTCAAGAATAACACTAACCATGTGGCAGAAATGCAGAGCAAACCCCCTTGTCCACAGAGGATACATTCCAAGACCCCCAGGGGGTGCCTGAAACTGCGGGCTGAACCCTGCATATACTGTGTTTTTCCTCTAATATCCCTAACACTTCTCACATACCTACAGACCCATGCTCAAGTTCAATTTATAAATTAGGCACAGTAAGAGGCTGACAGCAATAACTAACAGTCCACCACGGGTAATGGAAACAGTGGAAGCCAAACTGTGGATAAGGAGCTTGGGGGGCGGGGGGGCTGCCATCCAAGTGACTTCTTGTCATCCTAAAACAAGCCCTGTTTGGTCTTTTAGTTCCAATAGGAAGTGGACACTAAGAATCTAAATGTCTTCCCAAGAAGAGTCTTGTCCAGTAGCTCAAACTATGGGTCAAAATTTTTAATTTCAATAACCAGTATCAGAAATACTAAAAGCCCCCAGCCAATTCCATCTGACAAACAGGCAAGGTTGCAAAACTTATTAAATTTGTCAGAGATTTAAAGCGTAACTGATTGTAGGACAAATTTTACTAATATAGATGGTGGTTAATTCCTACATAACCCATGAGTTGAAAAAGCACTACAATGTACTCCCCAGTAGTAATCACGACTCTGAATATGTTTACATCACTTTGTTTTCACTCTCATTAGCTCACGTGATCCTGCTCTCAACTTGAGAGACAGACAGGTCACGTATTAATATCCCTATCAGTAGTCAACACACAAAGAATGGGGAGATGTTTTGCTCAAGAGTTTTAATTTTTTTTTAAGTTTGTTCTTTTTTTTTTTTTTTTTTTTTTGAGAGAGAGAGAGAGAGAGAGAGAACACAGCATGAGGAGTGAAGGGGCAGAGAGAGAGGAAGACACAGAATCTGAAGCAGGCTCCAGGCTCTCAGCTGTCAGCACAGAGCCCGATGCAGGGCTCAAACCCACAGACTGTGAGATCATGACCTGAGCCAAAGTCAGATGCTTAACCAACTGAGCCAGCCAGGTGCCCCCAAGAGTTTCAAAACTGTATGTACCCAATGAGAGAAGGCTTTCTATCATTGAATGGCCAGATATCAAACATATTAGAAAAGAAATCTGAGTGTAAGTTTGGGCCAAATTGTTCCTTAGATCACTTCTAACACTAAGATTCTAAGATATTATGACTTTATAGATTAGGAAACCAAGATTTAGAGCTGGCAAGGGGCATGCCCATGGACCAGTTTTCTTTTGACTTGAAGCACAGTGCAGCTCCAGCTAACCTATACCTCATAGAGCTTACCCTCTACATTATTCATGTGAGAAGTCCTGGAAACTCAAGTCACCCTTAATAGCATTTCTATTTTTAACGTGCATTTATAGAAGTCTGGGTCAGCAAATACACAATATATCTATGTTCTTCTACATGCATGGGAGTCAGTGTAGGGCAAGAAAGCCATATTCTTTTTATGACGCATGCTGTCTACGCACAGGAAGGAAGAGAACCTCTCCCTTCAATGGGTCACAAAATGACACCCAAGGCCCAGGTCAGTCTCTCAGCACTGAGCATACGTGCAGCTGGGGTACTTGTGAATGATGGTTACCAACCCCCCACACACCCCAGGGCACCTGCGGGGGCTCAGCAGGTTAAGCATCTGACTTTTGATGTCAACTCAGGTCCTGATCTTACAGTCTTGAGTTCGAGCCCCGTGTTGGGGTTGTCAGCACAGAGCGTCCTTGGGATTCTCTCTCTCTTTCTCTATCTCTCTCTTTTTCTCTCTTCCCCTCCCCTGCTCATAGATACCCTCTCTCAAAATAAACAAATAAACATTTTCAAAAAATCCCCACATGTGATGGCCATTGTCACCATCGGCAAGACCAGGGAGGTGAATTTTCAGAAGTTGGTGACTACATGCATCCTCTCCACTATCACTTTAAAAAATTTTTTTAAATATTTTTTTATTTATTATTAAGAGACAGAGACAGAGCATGAGCTGGGGAGGGAGGGGGGGGGGAGACACAGAATCTGAAGCAGGCTCCAGGCTCCAAGCTGTCAGCATAGAGCCTGATTCAGGGCTTGAACTCACAAACTGCAAGATCATGACCTGAGCCAAAGTCGGATACTTAACTGACTGAGCCACCCAAGTGCCCTTCTCCACTATCATTTTACACATAATACGAAAAATGGAAATATCACGACAGTCACGTAGGATAGTTTTAACTTAACATTTATTGTTAACTCTTTGTTTTTAAAGCATTTTTAAAAAGTGGTCTAAGCCGTAAATATTCTACTAATCTTTTTTTATTGGCTGATAAAATCCAGTATTGAGGCACAAAAGGTTAAATGCTATCAGATGAAAATATAAGATAAATGTTAGTAACATGAATTGCTGAATATTTTCCTTTTTAAACATTCTATTTGATGTTTTAATGGCTGAAACACACAGTAAATTTCATCTATACCTGGGCATTATAAAACTATGATCTACTGTATTTAACATATGCATAAAAACATGGCCATAATTCAATGATTTTCTTGTACCTAAGAGAGTGACTCAGGAAAGAATTCTAGTAATGAATCTAAGTCACAGTACACAAGACATGTAGGTCTGCAACTCTGTTCATTTCAACATATCACTTTCCGGACATCATGTTTTGTCAAGATACTCATGCACTAAACCTGCAGAAGCAACAACAACAAAACGCATACAGAATAAGGCAAAATTCCTTTTTTAAAAACCAATAGGGTTTCAAATCCTCTCCAGCTCTCAGAGTTGGGTTGGTTTCATAGTGTCCCCTACTCTTCCAACTCCCAGGGATGTAACTCTTTGCTCTAAGTTGTTCGTATCAATTCCCTACCATGGCATCCCCAGTCTCCCTCGCTGACATCCACATTGGCTCCTCCCTCCAAGTGAAGTCCTCAGTTCTACTTTCTCTTCTCAATTCCCATTGCCAAGTGCTAACAAATGAGAATTACATTTTAAGTAAACTAAGCTACTCACTGAGTGGAATCATGAGCTGTGGGTTAAATGCAAGAGAAGAAACACAAGACCTTGGTGGCAGACACAACCACACTGACGTGGGCTCATGGAAAGTCAAACACATGCTCCTTCTCCTTGGGTGGCTCTTTTCCAGGCAATGATTCAGGGACCGAGACTCCTTCCTTCTAGAGGCTCAACTATGTCCTTGGCTTCTCGTCTGCCATTAGAAGGGGCAAGAAAGAGAGGACTGAACACAGGAGACGGAGATGTTTGTGAGGCATGGCCTGAGGTACTCTTAATTCAACTAATCACTGCTCGTAATTTAGGGGCCAAAAGTGGGCTTACGGCCACACCTAACATCAAGTCAGCTGGGAAATACAGTCTGTGTATAGGGTGGGGATGAAGGGGTGTGCAAATGGATTTAGTGAATAAGTAACCCATCTCTGCTATACTGAATAGCTAATACATATCCTAAATAAATTCTCACTTAACTAACCTGTATTATGAGGGACACATAAGAAATGAAAGCAACTGTTCAACTAAAAAAGTTAACATGCTAAATTATATATATGTAATTTATGTATATTTAAATATATGGGACCACTATATATATCACTAAGGAATTCTAAATTCTTTTTGGTAAGACACACACACACACACACCAGTCAAAAAACATTTCATGGATAAAAAGTACTAAATCAAATATGAGCAAGTGCCAAATATCACTAAAAGATAAGTACAATTTCATGTGCTTTATTGTATTACAAAAAGTGCTAAGATTTTTACCCTAAATAGGGCCTCAACCTGACATGGCCTGCTTATGCTGGTCTAAAAGACAAGACTGGGTAATGTCACACTATTGCCTCAGAGTTTAACCAGATGAAGAGATGCTCTCCTCAACACGGATAGCTTTCAAACTTTTACAGTAGTCACAGACATTAAGGGTCAATGGGATTTGGGACAAATCAAAATGCAAACACCACCTGTCTCTTTTTTTTTCTTTCTTTCTTTTTTTTTTTTTAACCATCTTCCTAGCCACCAGTGTATCTCAGAAAAGAGAAACACACAAACCATTTTCTACAAGTGTGTGCTATAACGCATTCCGCTGGCAAACGGGGCTGCCAGAAATAAATTAGGATTCTTACAATTCTTGTATTTTCTGTTTCTTATATCACAGAGAAAAAAAATTAATAGCCCTGTAAAATTTATTACTTCAATGTAATCCTGTCTATTGGATGCCTTCTTTAAGAAGGTATCCATAGAATCTATGTATAAAAGCAAAGAATGTCAGCACTAAAAGGAAACAGATTATTGGTGTAGTATTGGATAAGGGTCTCTGTTGGTCCTAGACAAGGAACATCAGACATGACATTTCCCTACATGCACTTTTTAAAAAAGATAAAACAAAGGCATGCATTATAATATGCTTTAGCTTTTATACCGGATATGAATCTCTTCATATTCCATAATAAAAATCCCTAAAAAGAGTCAAGCATAAAACATTTCAAATCATTTCCAAACACATTTCAGAAATGAATATATCTTAATTTTATAGTCCCTGAAATTTACACAACAAAAAGGTCACAGCAAGTGTTACACTATTCTCATGAACAAAATGTTTAACATTAAGAACAATGCACACATTTTGACATATCTGCTGAATTCATGTTGCAAGTTGAACTTGTTATCATAAGATAAACAGGCTACGATACAAAAGTTTAGAAAATATAGAAACTGAAATAGAACTTAAATTTACATTATAATATAAAGTCATAATTCCACCAAAGCAGTTCCCTCTAAGTTTTTTATATTTCTAAGATTTCTAAGCTCTTATGCATGCTCTTGAGTTCACATATATAAATAAAATGCTAAGGAGAAAACAATTACCAAAATTTGTTTTGAAAAAGGCATTCCCCAATCACAGAACATCATTTCCAGTGTGACCATCGCATTCCCAGGCCAAAGCCTTATATCACACACAGAGAGTCAACAAATTGTTTCAAACAAGCAAGATGAACAAATTCCACCCTGGAGCACCCTGGATGAGAACGTCCTGTCCAATCCCCACCAGAAAAGGAAAACGCTTCCTAAATGCAAAAAACTGAAGTAAAGATTCAGTCTTCAATAAAATATCAGTGAACCCAGAAAAAGAAACTTCATGACAATCAGACCTCCCGTATTATACGAGACATCAGGAATATATAAAAACAAGTCACTAGGAAGTAATCCTTCTCCAGAAATGGATGCAATAAATCTGGGTACTTTTTCAAACTTATCAAAGCCACTTTTCATTTGATATTTAAAATTTTTATTTAAAATATTCAAAGTGAAACTGTTGGCTTGTATCTGTTGTCCTTTATGCAAACACACACATATATATACATTAGTCTCTAAGTAGGGAGTAGGTCTGAAAGACAATGTATAAAAATGACTAGATGTTGTTATATTCAAAAGAAACAACTCATAAATATTTGACCCAGCTCTTACCAGGTCCTTTAAGAAGCATAATAATGCTCTGCAATAGCAAAGCAGCTAAAAACCCCATCTCAATATAAGGAAAATAAAGTTGGCTGGCATAGGAGAGTATTTTGAAGTGCTTTCTGAATACCTCAGTCTCACACTCAAATCAGAAGCATCTGTCTGCCAACTGTCAAGATAATGTCTAGCCTAGGAGTTTTCCTGAATTCATCACTATTCATAGATGCCTGTCACGACTCGAAAGAAAGACAGAAAGAAAGAAAGAAAGAAAGAAAGAAAGAAAGAAAGAAAGAAAGAAAGAAAGAAAGAGGAGAAAGCCACAGTTCCAAAGCTACTTTCTTTTTCTATGTCATAGTAGAGGTAAATACAGAATTTATCACTTTGAACACAACTGACTTTGACTCAACTGCCCCGCCATCTCCAGATCTGAGAATGCACGTTAAATGTTCTCCAGAATTCTCCAGAAGTCACTAGGTCACGTGAGTAGTTCTCACTTTACATTGCTGACTGAATTCAAGGATCTGACCCCTATACTCAAAGCCTCTGCCTTGCTATTACTTTCACAACTAGATACGAGATAAAAGCACAATCCAGCTACCAACCCCTAAGGAAAATGGCACGACAGAAGATAAAGTATTTTCCCTGGCTTCTTATACAGTGACACCACAGAATTCTAGTTAAATAAAGCTGTCTCTCCAGAAACTTCATTTCAAATGCACTCCTACAAAATGTGCATGCTTTTTTTCTAAGTTACATACAACAAATCAAACATATAGACAGTCCTCAAATTATTCAGAAATGCTTTTCTGAGCCACTCTACCAATTCTATGTGAGATGGGGGAACAGGGAGTTGGTCTCTGAGGTCCTTAAACGAAAAAGCCTACACCCAGAAAACAATGGAGATGATATGAGGCAGGGAAAAATCAAGGAAAACTGAGGGGGAAAAACCACTGGAATTCAGAGAACAGTTAAGGCTGACTGTGCAGTTGTACTATTTCCTACTTTATGGTAACAAAATCAGTTGGCTATATCTCTAATTTTAGTTATATAAACCCATATACCTTAGAAAACTATTATGTTCTTTATTACAAATCAGTAATCAAGATCCAAAATTGAGAATCAATAAGGAAGTTAATTTCCAAAGACATAATTTTTTAACAGGAAAATATTTTACATTATAAAACTTACTATACCTTAATTAGATTTTGATATAATTATGACTTTAAAAAACATCCTAAACTGAAATATATTCTCTTACTGACTTCCATCATAATTTAAGAGAATAAGGCCTATATTTTAACAGAAATCCAAATTGCCAGAGGACTTAATGCCCATGTAACCATCTTGCAGGATACCCAAGCTAGAAATTTTAATTCCAGTTTCTGGAAGATTGCATTTATAATGAGCATCCCACGGGATTCTAAACCAGGTGGACTGCACCCTGTAAGAAACCTTAGCTCACTTGCTACATTTCTACAGGAAATGATAGATATTTAAATTTTACATGAAAGTCCATCAAGTCACTGGTCAGCAAAAACTTACAAGGTGATGGAAGGAGAAAAAAAAATAAAAGGCGAGTGCTACTCTAAAACACCCTAGTATCTATGCAGGGAAATCAGGTACTGGCTGGCAGAGTTCACTTTCCATGGGGCACAGGGCACCTGGGGCAAACTGTTAAAACAGAGCTAACCCTCAATGATTGCAGGGCAGGATCTCACCGTCTGACCACAGTGAGGGAGTATAGAAACCCCCTAATTGGGAGGGGGGGGGCACGCACTAGACCCCCAGCGGATGCCCAAACCTGGGATGGTACCGAACCCCGTTATGGATCCTGCTTTCTCCCCACGTGCACATGCCTATGATCAAGTTTAATTTCTAAGTGGCGCACAGAGAGAGAGAGAGTGATGACAATAACTAATAATGAAACAGAACAACTATGAACAATAAACTGTAGCAACAGTTTTACAGTAATGGTCTCTTCCTCTCACTGTCACGTGATCTTACTGTGCTACCCTTCTTCTGGTGAGATGTGAGCTCAGAAAATGCTATGTGATCACATGGAACAAGTTGAAGGATATAGGCATGTGATGTCAGGTAAGGCTCCTGCTGACCTCAGCAACTTTGCAGGAGGATTGTCTGCTTCCAAATGGTGGGTAACTGAGACGGTGGGACACAAAAGCAGGGGAAGGGGGGCTGCTGTATTCCAGGAGGGAAAAGCATTACCTGCAAGGTGCAGTGAAAGGAAGCTGCATGTGCTCTCCTGGCTGGAGAGGAGAGGCGAAATCTCAGCTGTTCTCAGTCTCTACTTCAAAGTGAAGAATAACGTGACCCAGCAATAAGGCTGCTCACCACGCACAATGATTTGCAAGCATTAGGGCAAGCACATGAAAGCACAAAACTAGGTCCTCAATGGTAACTAAGTCAAAGAACATAACACGCGCCTTTGTCAAAGTCCAGTTTGGTTCTTTCCATATGCAGTTCAAATATGCCTAATGCTTCTAAAACATCACTGCCAATAAGAATACATGAAAATGGTAATGCCTTATGGGATTTTGGTCTAATAATGAAAAGGATACACATGCTGCATATATGTGGCTAAACATGTCACCCTGATTCAAAATGAACAAGCAACATACTAGTAGACGTATCACAGTAGTAGCTAAAAATGCATAGACGCACTACTGTGCGTTTTCTACTCATTTCCAAGCACTTTATTGAAGACCAGGAAGGCTTCTGCCACTTTAAAAAGGTCACTACAGCTCATTAAGGCCTAATAGAGGGCAGGCCTGGAATCTTCCACCCAAGGGCACTGTGTCGCCATGCTGGTGGGAGCTGATGGTCTTTTCAAGTCGGTTTTGATCACTCCATTACTGAGCATCAGAACAGATCTTAAAGTCTGATTAATCTAGAATCCCAACTGTGGGATAACCTTCTTTAGACCACACCCACTTAATTATTTATGAAAGGTAAACAATAAAAGACAAGGACTGATTAGATGTGTGAGCAAAGACCCTTAAGTGAATGAATCCCAGTGGGAACATCTGGAGAAATTCCCTAAAGTCAGTTTTGCTTTTTTCTTAATTTACCAAAAAAAAGCAAAGTCAGTATCATTTGACCTACCTACAGAGATGTAAGACTACTTTACACATATAAAGTGAAGTCAACTAATGAAGAGAGTAACCTAAAAATAGAATAAATATTTAATGTGGTCCTTTACCAGTATCAAAGTTTGACTTTTATGATAATTTATAACAGTAATTTCTCAAAATAATAAAAAACAATTTTCATGAAAAACTTCATAGTCACTCAGCTTACCAACCAATATTCTCTTGACAGAAGAGGACATTATCAAGTACTCAGTCCCACAGCCTTTGGAGAATTGTCAAAACAGTGGAAGATAAAAAACGGACCAAGAGATTACGATATAAAATTCTAAATGCGTCAGAATGCTCTAATTGAGAGTCAAATGTGTCTTCTTTTATGGTTTGCACAGCCCTTAAAAACCAAAGCATCTTCATCAAAAAGCAGGTAATCTGGTAGAACAGAGACAGAGTGCAAAAAGGACTCATTTTACCCAAACACCTGGCATCCATATAAAGTCAAAATAAGGTGGATAAGATCCTGCCAGTCCCATCCTCTCTTAGTGGGTGCAGAGGTGATCTAGCCAGACTCCCTGCCTGAGCCGAGGAGAGAAATGTGGTAAAATCTGCCTCCTACTTTGGGGGCCCACTTGGTCTTCAACAGATTCCTTCCACACCCCCAGGTTAGGATAGAAAATGAGCAATTCACACAAGTCTAAGTGTTTCTGGTTAATGTAAACCAATTAATACTCAACAGGAGCTCAACATACCTAATACATACTGAGGCTGAATACACACTACTGGTCTAGCTCAAAACAAGGCAGCTCAGCCTGACATCTGTTACAGGAGGAAAAATAAAGGGCAGACAATGGACAACATTCAATCCTGGGGTCGGTCTTTGTAAATCAGCCTGTAATATCAAAGGTTTATTATTTTAAGGATGCTTGCCCTTGTTTGCAATTTATAGGTTGAAATATGCACAGCTGAACACTCTCATCTTCTTGAAACAGGACCTTAGGGGCATTTACAATTCATGACACCAAGTTTCACATCCTCTTAGTCAACAGAAAAAGAATCTCTACCCTCATATTTCAAAGTATTTCCAGTAAAAAAAAAAAAAGTAGAACCAAGTAAATGAAGCATCATAAATACTCTATAAGCATCAACTCTGACCTGAGTTAAAATAAGAATATCACGAAAAGAATTAGAATACAGACTTGATAGTTTTTTGTAAGGGAATGTTAACATTTTTCTAAAAATTGACCTGTGTAGCAATCAGCTACGTCTCTCTAAATTCAGTGAAAACTCACCAGTACAAAAGTTTAGCATGAAATGTTACCTTATGACATTAATAGTTTTACAGAAACCACATATAACTTAGATACTGAAGACTGAAAGTACCAACCCCCTAAATAAGTTGCTGTCTACACTCACACTCTTCCGGGAGACCCAGGCCAATGGCCACACTGTTCATTCCAGCCACCTGCTGAAACATCCATCGAGTAGTCAATGACAAGTACCAAGTGTCTGGTCTCTAAGATTCTTTGAATCCTTTACTGTTGTATCAGGATCTTCATACAGTTGTAATCAGACACACAAACACACACACACCTATACTAACCCATCTTAAACCAAATTTTGGTCCTTGCCTTCTTCCTTCCAAAACACGGCAGAGCACTGCCCAGGTGGTGCGACTCTGCCCAGCGATGAGCGGTCCATTCAGTGTTGTCCTATCAACACACACTGTGAGGGAGCTATTTTGACAGTCGGCATTTGATGCTACACCAATTATATATTTCACTTATTTCAGAGAAAATTTAAAGGATTTTTGAGAACTCTGAGCTTGCCAATGCAGCACATGAGCCACTGTGAGTGAATGTGAGTTATAACACTTATTTTACCTAAAACTTGACAGGAACAGTTAGGACTAGACAGGCATTCACAATGTTCTTTTAGAAAAACTGCTCTGTTGGGAGAAGGGAAAGAAAAATAAGAAACAGAGAGCGAGAGAAACCATAGAGACTCTTAAATACAGAGAACAAACTGAGGGTTCATGGAGAGGACGTGGTGGGGAAACCGATGAAGTGGGGGATGGGTACTGAGGAGGGCACTTGTTGGGATGAGCCCTGAGTGTGATATGTAAGTGATGAATCACTGGGTTCTACTCCTGAAACCAATATTACACTGTGTGTTAACTCACTTGAATTTAAATGAATAAATTTACAAAAAAGAAAAAGAAAAACTGTTCCCATCATATGTTGTCATTTTTTCAAGGAGCCAAAGGATAACCAGTTGAAAGAAAACTTCAGAAACTAAAATCTATTTTTTAATGTTTCTTTTTAGTTTATTTTTGAGATAGAAAGAGAGCATGAGCAGGGGGATGGGTAGAGAGAGAGCGGGAGACAGAGAATCTGAAGCAGGCTCCAAGCTGTCAGCACAGAGCCCAACACAGGGCTCAAGATCATGACCTGAAGCGGAAGTCAGACGCTTAACTGACTAAGCCACTGAGGCACCCCCAGAAACTAATATTTTAAAGCTAAGATTAATGAGTTTAAAGTACATATCTTTAACATTACAAACCCATTTATAGTATACAGACTTCAAGGCCAGACCTCCCAGGAGAGGAAGGGGAACTCTTAGGGGAGAAAAGTACCTAATGAGTCTATCCTGCTTTAAGAGAAAAAAAGCCCTACAATGAGGCATGAGGCCTTCCTGTATCGAGGAATCCATTAGTTTCAAAAGCCAGTGAAAAAGGGAATGGCCAAGGAGTCGGAAGAAGGACAGAAAGTGTTTCAAGAAGAACCAGGTACAGGGCGCCTGGGGCTCAGCTGGTGGAGCATCTGACTCTGGTTTCAGCTCAGGTCACGATCTCATGGTTCATGGAGTCTGAGCTTCGCATGGGGCTCCGTGCTGACAGCACAGAGCCTGTGTGGGATTCTCCCTCTCGCCTGTCTCTTCTCGGCTCTCTCTCAGTCTCTCAAAATAAACAAACTTAAAAAAAAAAGAAGAAGAAAAAGGAGGAGGAGGAGGAGAAAAAGAACCATTTGCTAACTGTGCTATTAACGATATTAAGAAACCAAAGAGGACCCAAAACAATGTCCAGCGGACTGGGAAACATAAATGTCACTTGCGATTTGCACAAGAGCCTGTTGAGTGAGGCAGTGAGAAATGGAAGCAGCCTGGAGTGGTCTGGAAAGTAGGAAGGTGTACCAGGCCAACGTGCAGGCTGGCGGCAGAGACACTAGTCCAGGAAGTGTATAAAAGGGGAAAGCAGAAACAGAGGCGGGAACTGGGACAGGCAGGTATCAGGAAGGGCCCTCCTTGTCAAGGCAGATATGAGTGATGAATGAAGGCGGGGGGGGGGGGTGCTGTGGTAGGAGAGAGGGTCTGGCTAAAATTGAGATGTCTTGGAGAGGATGAAACGGAATGGAGCCCAAAGTACCAGAAAAAAAGACCTGAAGACTCACAGAGTTTATAAAGATCGGGATACGGCAGGACCATAAATTGGTGCCACCCTCCCAGATCAAGCACTTCATACATTACAAAGGGCCATGAAAGTAACTGTATCTTTGGGCGCCTGGGTGGTTCAGTCAGCTGAGCGTCCAACTTTGGCTCAGGTTATGATCTCATGATTTATAAGTTCAAGCCCTGCGTCGGGCTCTGTGCTGACAGCTCAGAGTCTGGAGCCTGCTTCGGATTCTGTGTGTGTGTCTCTCTCTCTACCCCTCTCCTGCTCTCATTCTGTTTCTATCTCTCAAAAATAACTAAACATTAAAAAAAATTCTTTGAAGAAAATAATTGTATCCCTGAGCCCATAATTTCACTTGTAAATATCTAAAATAAATTTTTAATGATCTTAATTATGTAATGATTAAGGAAAACTGTTAAACTATAGTATAAAATGCTTATGAAAATTCCTTACGAGCATGGGGAAATGTTTAGAATGTTAAAAGAAAAAAGCAGGATATAAAATTCCAAATGTTGGATTTCAAATACATGTAAAGACAAAAGATGAAAGAAACACAAAATAGCAGTAACTTACTTCTGGATCACAAGATAGTACGATTCTAAAAGACTGTCCTTCTGTTCTTTATAGACAGATATTTTAAAATGTGCCCCAATGAATGGGTCACTTTAAATACTAGGATAAAGTAATTTGTTTTCACTTTGTCTGTATTTTCAATGCCTTCCTGTATACTTACTCCTTCCTAACGTCCTTAAATATTTATACGTTTCAAAACCATCTTTGGGTCATTTTATTATCTAACATAAAAATTTACCTGTAACTACCTGCGAAACCAATCTACCAGATTAGTTCGCCAGAGCAAATGCGAGGAGAACTCCGTGCCCTGCGGCATCTAGACAGCACAGCCTGAGATCCTGCCTCTAGACAGCGCGGCACGAGTTCCTGCCTCTAGACAGTAAGGCCTGAGATCCTGCCTCTAGACAGCGCGGCACGAGTTCCCGCCTCTAGACAGCGCGGCACGAGTTCCCGCCTCTAGACAGCGCGGCACGAGTTCCCGCCTCTAGACAGCGCGGCACGAGATCCCGCCTCTAGACAGCGCGGCACGAGATCCCGCCTCTAGACAGCGCGGTGCAAGTGCCTGCATCTAGACAGCGAGGCCTGAGTTCCTGAGGTCTAGACAGTGCGGCCTGAGCGTGGCATGCTTTCCTGCAGTCTAGACAGTGCAGCCTGAACGTGGTGTGAGTTCCTGCAGTCTAGACAGTGCGGCCTGAGTTCCTGGGTCTAGACAGCATGGTGTGAGTACTTGTGTGTGTCCCATAACTCACACTTTTAAGTTAAATGGCCTACCGATATCCCCAAAGGCAAACCCCACAGAGAACAGTCTAGAAGGACTGAGAGAACACTGCTGTGATACAGCAGCAAGGACTGGGGGGGCAAGACCTGGGTGACCCTTCTTGGATGACAGGGGACCTTTCCTGGATGACCTTGCTCACAGAGCAGGCATGACAATGGTAAGCCACGGCTTCCTCTGCATATGCGGGAAAGCCAGCCTCAAGCAAGGAATTCGGCAGCCAGACTTGGAAACTAGCAGCCACAAATATTTAAAAGTCAATAGAGAAATTTTATTATTTAGGACCCCTTTTTGCAAAACCAGCATGTTGTGTAGAAAAGGAGAAAAAGGGAGGCACCCTTTTTACACAGCCAGTGTCTCAGCTCGTGGAGTAATGTCTTTCCAGTCGGAAAGCTCTGGCTTGTAATTCCAGCCTGGCAGTTTCCTATCCCTGCAATCTGGGCCACTGACTTCACAGTTTACTTCGTGTTCCAGGGCGAGGTCAGGTGGTGGTGGACTCCCGTACTAAGCACACTCTGGGTAACTATTCTCACTTGGGGATAGACTTTCCACACCATGAAAGGACAGTCTGATAGGCTAGTCATATTCTAAGACATAAATATAAATATTTAATAAAATTTAAATCTCCCTCCCCCCGAGATACCACCTAAAATACTCTTCAAATGTCAGACTTCGGGAAATGCTTCACTGCACTTAGGATGGCCAACCACGTGTAGAAGGGTCAGAGAGGTCAGTACTACACCCCCTAGGGACATAAAGTTAACAAGCTTCCTTTCAAATCTATATAAAAAGTGTCTTCTTCATTCATACTACTAAGTCAGAATTTCTTAAGTCTGACAGAACTACAGGAACATTCTATGTTGCAGGGAAAACCTCAGTGACACCTCTAGAAATGCTAAGTTTGTGAGTGACCATCTGTCCGCCCCCTTAGAGGGATCAGGCATGACAGCCTGTGGACTGGAGTGCAGCACGGAGTGAGTGGGAGCCTGCTAGCCTTCACGGAAGGCTGTGTGCAAGGCTGGTGACCCCTGTCTGCACCCACCATTCAGGATGCAAAGTGTGAGGTCTAAATATTCCTACAACGATGGGATAAAGCTAGCACGTTAGGAAATAAGGAAACACATTCTCTTCCTTGGCTTACAGGATAGATCTACTGGTCTTTAATTCACCTCTCTTTAAATTGGTCTAAAAATGTCGCAGGGTGGGTTGGGCTCAGCCATCTAATAAGCTTAAATATTTCTCAATCTACAGAATTGTTACATTTGTCAAACATGCTTTCAAATAGTAGCCCCAAGCTCCAACTGGTCTACAAATTTGCTACAGTACTACTTAGTGGTGACTCTGAAGAGCTGTTGTTAAAACAGACACGGGTTCATTTCAAAAGGACAAGAATAGAGTGTGTGCCGATAAATAAAAACTCAAGTTCAGAAAAATAATAAATACCAGTGAGCACACAAGCACCCTCCACAACTGTATGGCAACACAACTATTGTTGTGCGCTCTTGCCAATCGGCATGGTTGTGGTTTGACAAAGACTCCAGTGCGCCAGACTGTAGCTAATTATGTATATCCGAGTGATTAGCAAGCACTTGTTGCCTCGTTCACACCACCCTCCAAACAGCAGCCTTTGAGAGGAGAAGAGACTGCAAATTTATTGAGAGAACACTGTTAATCCTTTGGGGAGAATGTAAGTGTAAACAGGACTACTCTGCATCAAGGTGCTTTGACAACAACAATCATCTGCATAAACACATGCTCAACAACAAACAGGTGTTCTATTTCACAACTAGCACCCATTTGATGCTTTCAAGTAAGCATTATGCACAAACTGTTAGAAGTACTTTGAAACCAGCTGCAATTACTATAATTAGCTGTTTCCATCTACCTGTTCAGTCCTGGGCTATGCCAACTCCTACTCTCTTAAGTGACCACCTTCCAGGGTTTTTGCTCATAAGGCACAGAAAGAGGAGACCAACGGGAACTTAAACTATCTGGAACCTTCTGTAAAATGCGCCAACTAAAAATACTATAGCAAAACTCAAATTTTTGTTTGAAAACTACATTAATTAGACAAGAGATAGTTCTTTTTCAAAAGCTCTTCTAATTTTTGACTCAGAAGTGACTGTAGTATTGAAAAATAGAAGAGGGGTGGGGAAGGGAAGAATTCTCAAGTCCATCAATTAAAGAATAAGTCGAATGTGGAGCTGGTTAGTCAAGTGGAGTACTATACAGCAGCTAACAGGTACAACCTAGGTGTGGCTATGGCTGTAACTACGTAGTATGGACAGCACGCAAAAAATATCTTGAAAAGAAGGAAATTTCAGAATATGGAAATTTTAGAATGCCAAGAAGTGAAGGCTAACCATCATAAAAGTATGTAGTAACCAAATCACTATCTATGTAACTATAAACATCCTTTTAAAATCCGGATTTCCAAATGTATTAGTACAGGACACACGCGCGCGTGCGCACGCACACACACACACACACACACACGGCGTGCACACACACAATAGGAAAAGCACAGGAGGGCTGATGCTCCTGAAATTCAAACTGGTGAGGGAAACGCAGGGAATCTGTGTGGCCCACATGGCGCCAGCCCAGCTTCTCAGTGCATCACCTCTGCCCATCTGGGGTGTCTGACAACCCCTGACCAGTAAGCAATCCGTGAATGAATGACTGCACAAGGGAGTGAATGAGTGCATAACTGAAGTTCACGTGCCAGAATACCGACTGTTTAGAGAAATGTGAGCTCCAAAAAGGAAAAAAGATAAAAATGAAAAGTAGGTCATGGTATTACATTATTTTAAAATATTTGTTAAAATACCACTTTAGGAAGATGTCTGAAACTTGCACAGCAGGCTAAGTGTTCTAAAAATAATCAGTAATAATTACTTTACAGCCAGAAAAATATTTTGTTCTACTTCTCCTCATAACCTTTACCATCATTTTTCTTCATAATTAGAGTCTACTGCACCAGACCCAGCAAATGAACGTCTGCATCGGAGTGGCTGTCTCCCCATCATCATCTGCCTCCTCATTATTGTCCTTATTACTGGTTTTCCCAGCTATCTCCTTCCTTCTTAACTGGACTGAGCAGCAGAGATAGATGCACATTTTGACTCAATTATCTGTGGAAAACAAAATCCAATAAAATCCAATCCAAAATCTAAATCCAATAAAAAAGGTCCAACTTGAGAAGCTGCAGGAAGGTGGAGAAGAAAATGATGGTGTGTGAGATGGTACCGTGTAAAAACAGGCTAAATGGCAGGACAGAGTTGAGGTTGAAAATAATGTAATCCAAATATTATTAAAAAGTCAAAACTTACTTTTGCTAATGTGACTGTTTATATGTACTATGTAAATATTAAGCAGAGATACAGGTAATTGGGAAGGAGATACATTTAGTCTAAGTTGTCTGCCACATATTTGTTTCAAAAACCACAAATCTGTAGGCACAGGAAAAGGCAAGGACCAGACAGAAAGCTTGAGGAGAGTGAAAAGCTCGTGCTTTGTGGTCAGTTAGCTGGGTTCGAATCCCGACTCTCCAACTTCTTATTAGTGTAACCTACATGAAGCGAGTTCCTCTGAAGGGGATTCTTTCCACATACAACTGGAGGGTGATAGCATCATGCCCACTCCATGGAGTCAGAAGGCAGAACCACAGATACACAGAGAGCAAACAGCACCATACCTGCTCGTACTGCAGTGACTGAGAGACATGTGGCAGAAATTACAGTCACCAACCATTATCACCACAAGGACCAACATTCAAATTCCAAAGACCTGAGGTCAAGGAAGTTAAAGCAAAAGGCCTCAAATGTCTGCACTCAGTGGCTGGTGCAAGCAAAATCCACTAGAAAAGAAAAGCACTAAAGAGTCTAAAGGAAGCATAACCCTGGAAGGATGAGGAAAGAAAAGCTCTATAGGCAGAAGTGGAAGAGTCTGGAAAACACTGGCCTCGAGCATTTTGGGTCTGAAGAAATTTCAAAGGCAAAGCAAAACAAAAATGATGGATACAGGAACAGGACAGCCTTAAAGAAATTAAGAGCCTTGCAGAGGGCTCAGAGCTGAGATGAAGGTGTGGAAGCCTGACTACAAAATGAGAAAGTCAGTGGGGCGCCTGGGTGGCTCACTCCGCTGAGCATCCAACTTCGGCTCAGGTCATGATCTCACAGTTCTCAAGCCCTGCGTTGGGCTCTGTGCTGACAGCTAGCTCAGAGCCTGGAGCCTGTCTTCAGATTCTGTGTCTCCCTCTCGCTCTGCCCCTTCCCTGCTTGCTTGTTCTCTCTCTCTCTCTCTCAAAAATGAATATTAAAAAAACCTTTTTTAATTAAAAAAAAAAAAGCAAACAAGAAAGTCAAGGCACATGACAGTCTGAAACAAAGCAAAGTACGGAGAGGTACAAGATCTCAAGTTTCACCTACTTTAAAAAAACTCAAGGGGCACCAGCTGGCTCAGTCGGAAGAATGTCCAACTCTTGATCTCGGGTTGTGAGTTCAAGCCCCACCTTGGGTGAAGACATTACTCAAAATAAACTTAAAAAAAAAAGAAAGAAACAAACAAACCTCAAAGTCCACCTGATTCCATTCAGACCAGCGCTACCCACACATTTTGCTGCTGCCCTTCCACTTTCCCAAAGAACACTGCCCGTGTAACCAGGACTTCGCGGCCCCTTCCAGACACCAGCTGCCCGATGGCACCCTGAAACAGCGTAGGCCCCCTGTTACGTGAGCGTGGAGCAGTGGTCTCTCCAGCACCATCTCTCACCTGCCCCTTCCTCACAGACTCTCTCCAGTCCTACAGATCTACTTTCCCTTCCAGAAAGGTCTAGAGTCCATCCTGTCACATGCTGGCTGGGCTCCTTCCAGGGACCTGCTTCCCTTCATGCTGTAACAAATGACTGCCTCTCCCTGCAGCCTCCACTTGTCCTTCTTCATGGCCTCTCGGAAGCCATCCCAGACTCCTGTGTACAAGACATGTATGTGAGCTTGGCCAAGTCACTCTCCCCTCCGGGTCTCAGTCCACTCAGCTGCGGAATGAGATGCTGACAGTGCTCCCCTCAGGAGGCTGTCAGGTCACGCCAAGTGCAGAAAAGCGTGCTGGGCAAGCACACTATGGTAAAGCACTAGCTCCCTTGCTCACTCCCTGACCCCAAGTCTAGGAGGGAAGCCTTCTGGGTGATATCATCACTGTACCTCTGCTCCCTCCACAGCGTTTACCCAAAGGTGGGCTCCACTGTGTTTATTTGCTAAGGAAGATGAAAAGTAGACAGAGGAAAACAAATATGGAGAAGGAAGTAAAAGGCAAGAAAAGAGAGGGCACTCAACACCAGGATCGAGAGAGTGAGAGAAAGACGGAGAGGGTAAGTTTCCTTAATCAGACATTATAAAATGAAGCTGAACTTCTGTTTTAAGAATTTCAATACTCTCTCTTGAGCCCACAGAGAGCCCACACTAACCAGGACGATGATCAGGTCTACTGGTGGAAGGTACTGGGTATCATGATGAGAATAATACTTTGCTATGAATCAAAAAGAAATGAAATCAAGGGTCAAAATGATTCCTTGCCTGGATCTGGGAATAAGAATCACGCCCGAACGCTGGTCTGGGCAAAAGTAGGACACGCTTGCAAATTATGAAAAAATTCCAAAACACTGTAGCATCCTGGTCCCTTCATACAAATTAGCTGGTTGTTTTTAAATAGCAGAGAGTGGCGCTAGGGCTGGAGATGAAGGTACGCCAGTCTGCCCAAATTGTACCAACTACATCTACAGCCCAGAGAAGTTAAAGAGCAGAAAGCGACAATGAATAGACTCTTCAGCAAAAAAGAAATGTTTGTTTTTGCAGGTTAGTGCCACCATTTTTTTCACATTTGCATCCTTCTAGTTCTACTTGGTCTCCCCATTATGCAACAGTTCTTTACAATACAGCCAGCTACCCTGACAACTGGGTTCCTCTGCCAGAGTGGCTTTGTCTAAATCCCAAAGCTGTGCTTGGCTTTGCACAGGGCCCAGTGGCTGTCTGTGATATGAATGCCAATGAAGACTCAGACCCTGATGTCTAACAAGCCAGAGACTAAAAGGTCTCTTTGGGGTCAACAAACTGTCTCGACTACTTTCATAAGCTTAAGAGACGGGAAAATGAGGCTAGAAATGCATCTTATTTCTTAGGAGGACAATAGGAAAAAGTATTAAGTGTTTAACATTCATCAGATACGTTTTAGGGCTTCAGCCTCAAATGAGCGGGGGTCTAGTCAACCTTCATGTGTAAACACGCTGCTTATTCTTCTAACAGGAATAAACTTAATCTTAAAGAAAATGTATAAATACATTTCCCTTATCATATCAACTTTGAGAGTGTTTGGACAATGTATATAAATCAAAACCACAAAAAAAACCCTGTGTGCTAGTTCCCACTTGGAGATCTGCACTGGTAACTGACCAAGGGAGATAAATGACAAATACAAAGATGGTAAATCCTGACGCTGTGAAATTCAGTCATCGCTGCAATCTAAGAAATGTACAACTCCCTAACTCTAAAGAACCAAGTCTTAGCTAGGACCTACTTGAAGGCAAATCTTGCAAGGCTTTGAGAAATCCAACAGCAGAAGCAGAAAAATAGATTCAACCACAGTTCAACTGATAATGAAAATAACACATTGTTTTCTGTTTGCTTAATTTGCCATTCAGCCCCTAGTATACATTTCCTTGCAGTTTAGTACTTGGAGGGGCTCCCTTTTTCCTTCCTTATAACTAAGTGGCCACCTCTCTTATTTAATCAAGGCCATATTCTGTCTGTCTCACTTTCTAGCTAGCTCTCACATTTCTGTTGCCATAACCCACGCTCAGATCACCAGGAAGGCACGCCGGGACTCACGCCCGGCCACAGCGCTCCGGCAGATCCACAACACAAGACACATGCAGAACTTCACATGGTCTAAAAACCACATTGAAAAAGGTAGAAACAAAGAAGTAAAAATATTTTCAATAACAGGTCTTACTTCACCAAACATACCCAAGATGCTATCATCTCAAAAAATAATCAATTTATTAAAAGGGGGGGAGGGGATTTTTACACTCTGCATTTTCCCAAGCATGAATTCGAAATCTAGCATGGGTTTTATACCTATAGAACATTTCAATTTAGATGTTACTTCTCAACAGCTTAAGTGACATGTAATCTTATCAAAACAAAACAGTTGAAGGGAGGAGATTTTATACTGCTTCTGTTTATAATGAAAATCAAAAGAATTCCAAATCTAGTCTCTCAGCCATAGCGGCCACGCGCCAAGCACTCACGGCCAGCTGGGGATCCGGACTCCTGTGCTAGATGCCACAGATACCGGACCACAGTCCCTGGTCCTTCCAAAGCCAGACTCGACACATGCAAATGTGCAAACCGTTCCCATCATCTACAGCTGAAACCCACTGTCCGCTTCTCCGAGATCTCCTGGCAAAACCCCACTTCTACGGTCAGCCTACGACATGGAGTCCCTTCTCTTCCCAGCCTCATCTGTCCCCACCTGTCCACACCCTCTATTGACAGCCTGTGCCCTCAGCTGCACCAGACACTCTGCTTCCCCACCGGTCAACTGGCCACCTCCAGCTTATCCTTCTGGCTTCAACCTAGAGATCAGTCTCTTCTCAGATCCCTTCCTACTTTGCGACACAAACTCTCATGAGGCAGGCATCAGGTCACTCTTGTTCTGTATGCCTGGCATCTATCAAAATGCTGGGCACCATGTAGGCACTCAATAAATACGGATCCATCAATAGAGCGACCACAGCCGTCTAAAGCATAACCTCCTTCAGCACATGTGACAGGAAGACAAGTCCTCCTGTGACTCATTAGCATGGCTTCACTATCACAACCAGAAATACACTGACCACAGGGCACTTTGCTGAAATAAATTCCGAAACACCAAGACTCTCCACGCTGGAATCCTCAGTAGGAACTAACACTGTGTGCCTAACAGATTCTCGTGAGTCCCCTGGAAGGGTAGTGAAAGTCAGAGGGAAGCTTCACCCACCTTCCCCCTCCATGGCTTCTTATGCGGAGAGTCCCTTAGTGTAACTCCAGGCTGCCTTCTCTCCCTTTACTCACTCTAATTATGAGGAGAGGCAGTGATTTTTCTGGTGGAGAAATGGGACGGGAAGACACCTTGGTGTGCAGAATTAACTCTAGTCCTTTTGTTCCTTTTGAAGCCAGCCTGCTGCAGAAAATGCAAATGTGCCTTTGTTCCTACATGTCAGAAACCAGCAAACTAACTACTTGAGGCTGGCAGCCGGTTTTTATAAATAAAGTTTTATTGGAATGCAGCTCCACCCATTATTTAAATATTGCCTACGGCTGCTTTCTTGCATTACAGTCACAAAGTTGAGTGGCTACAGTGGTGATGAAACTACAGGGCCTACAAAGGTATTTCAGGGGATGCCTGGGGGCCCAGGCAGTTAAGCATGGACTCTTGACTTTGGCTCAGGTCATGTGAGATCTGCACTGTCAGTACAGAGCCTGCTTGGGATTCTCGCCCTCTCTCTGCTCCTCTCTGACTTGAGTGAATGTGGGTTTTCTCTTTCTCTCACAAAATAAATAAAAACATTTTTAAAACTCCTTAATTTTTTTTATAAAAAAGATATTCCAGTATCTGTCCCTTTGCAGAAACAGCCCCATGCTCTACGGCACCGTCTCACTCACAGGGCCTGAGACACACGGGGAAAACCTGCAATTCTAGCAGCAGGTCCCCTGGCTCTCATACTAAGACCTCCAACTTAATCTTCACTGGTGACATGCTTCGGCCTCCATCTTTCCTCTTCATTTTCTTTCAAGTATTGTATATGAGGCCAGATAACAAACACTGCGGCCTCTACACTTCATCTCTGTAAATATCCTAGGCACAGTTACCTAAGTTCTACATTTCATCTCTGTAAATGCCCTAGGCACAGTTAACTAAGTTCTAGGTACAAAAGTTCCGAGGGACGGGTCTCAGGGAAACACTTGTGTGAGCGATGAAGTATTTGGAAATCTGTTTTCTGAAGGAAATGCTGGCCCTACATCTGGGAAAATGTAGCCCATTCGTGTTAACTTCATCACACACAGAACTGTGTTTTCTAACGTTATCGGAGAAGAATACCGGCCCTCCCAACTCCAGCCTCACTCAAGAAGACCCACAAGCCTGTCTGGTTCCTGCCCTCACAGCCACTGCAGGACGTGGACCTCCACAGGGACGGCGCCAAGGGCCTCACTCAGAAAGTAATTCATCGTGGGCAAAGGACAGCCTAAAAAGCCAAAAGGGAAGATGTCACCATGTGTAATCTTTGTGCAGACTTCCTGGGAGGAGCACACAGGGAGGGAGGAGTGCTCGGAGGTGGAAGCCCATGTCTGCCAAAGACAAAGCACAACTTGAAGCCACAGCAAAGGTGGACAGGGCCCATTACAAATGACAAGTAAAGACTGATCTCCCTCCTAAAGGGGAGACCAAAACAAGATCAAGGATCCCAATGCACCTAGGAGGCCTCCTTCAGACTTTTCCTCATCATGTTCTGAGTGTCACCCCAACACAGAAGGAGGACATCCTATTCCATGCAAGGTTGACGTTGCAAAGACATGGAGACATGGAGGAACTCGGCTAAGTGAGGCCTTAGGAAGAGACGGCTGCCAAGCCGAAGGAAAAATCTGGAAAAGATGTGGCTGCATGCTGAGCTAAAGAAGATTTGACAAGGCAAAAAAGGGAGTCACGGTCAAGGCTGAGAAAGCAAAAAAAAAAAAGAAGGAAGATAAAGAGGAGGAAGAAGTGGAGGAAGATGAAGAAGAGGAAAATGAGTATGTTGTTTCCAGCAAAGGGTCTCCTCTTGTCTATAAATCATCTAATTTGGATCCAACTCACTCTTTTTAAAGAAAAAACCTAAAACAGAAGGCTGTGTAAGATTTGTTTCTAAACTGCAGGTGCCTTTTTTTTCTGTCTGGTTCACAGGCCATCGAACGTGTCTTCAGACAGCCTGGTCCCGGTGGCAGGTCCGACAGCCGCTTCCCTTGCCGGCTACAACTCAGAGCAGCTTCCTGCTGGCGCCTGGCACACACTAGTGGATTCCTGGAATGGAGGGTTTTCATCTTCAGCTGCCTCTGCTGCGGCTTCTGTGAAATGACTGTTGTTCTGGTAACTGAAGACTATGCTGTAAACTCTCTCTCTCTCTCTCTCTCTCTCTCTCTCTCTCTCTCTCTCTCTCTCTCACACACACACACACACACACACACACACACACACCCGTTGCCGTTTTTATTGATGTTCCGATTGCTTCCAAGTAAATACAATTTTTTGTATTAAAAAAAGAAAAGACTTAGAGTGTTAAGTTTTCATATTATGTCCTTTCTTTTAAGAAAACATACAGTATCTATATTTTTTCTGTAAAAAAATTGTCTTTAGACATTATTGATTCTTATTTCCTTGTATGGTTCCCTATCTCTCGAAACAAATCAAATGACATAAAAAGTGACCTCAGATCTATTTCCTATTCCCAAGAACACCAGTAAAAACCTATTGTAAAAGCTTATTAAAGAGGCATTTATCTTTTTTCCCATACTGATGCTATTTAACTAAAACCTTTTAGTCTGTGACAGTCCTACCACACACACCTGTGAAAATGGACGTGTGAGAACATCAATCTTGACAATAACTATAAAGAGGTTAAACAGAGGGAATGAAGTCTTTGTTTTACAAGTTGATAGAACTCGGTCCAATGATAATCCATCACAAAACATCTAAATAGGTCAGTGAGAGTGTTGCATATTCTTCTCACATGCTTTTTATTCATTTCAACTTTGTCATTATCATTTCCCTGGTGCTATGGAGCTCATTTCCAAAGTCTTCCACTAATGTGGCTTAAGACCAGATGATATATAAAATACCTCTGACTTCTGCACTAACTCAGGTTTATATCTGATTGCTGGGAATTCTTTCTAAAGCAAAACCAAGAGTAAGACGTAAACACATGAAACCTTTTCAAGGAAATTGCTTTTGTGCAAAAAAAAAATTAAAATGGTAGTTGAGGATGAAAGAATCATTTTTTTAAAATAAAGTGTTTTTCATCTCAACTAGGCCATGACTTCTTTGTAGTAACAACACTCAGTAAATACTTAGAGGCTACCGTACTTATTTCATAATCTGTCACTCTATTCTGGGACACATGCCTCCTAGGAGTTGTCACCTCCCTAAGTTGAAAATAAAAATATTTAAAAAAAAAAGTAAACCAGTTAATAATCATATAAAATTTATTAGATCCCATGTAAATGATAAATACATCTCTTGGGGAATCAAATTATATTTGTTTTTCTGTTTTCTTCTCTTTTGGTCCTATAGCAAAACAAACTTTCTGGTCTTCCTGCTTTTCTCATTAGAAATCTCTCTCCCCTTATAGACGAATCCTCTGAACTCTAATAGTTAAGAAAAACAGCACTCTGCTGACCAAAACTTGTACATAAAAATATGTCAGGAATTTTCAGAGTATCCTTTTGAAAAATCATTAGACCATTTATTGAAACAAAACTGTATTGGGTCAGCGGACACAGACTGCTCCCACAGTCCAGTGTTGGCTAGCTTCACAGGTGAACTTTAGCATGCACGGCCCCCAAGGTCACCGTGGTAAGAGGCAAGATTGGGGGGGTGGGGGGGGAGGTCCTATGTGACACCGAACACTTCCGCTCATAGTCCAATGACCAGAAATTAGTCCTCTGGATCCAACAGAAGTGCATGGGAAGCTGAAAAACATAGGAACACAGAGACAAGTCAGTCTCTACCTCCAAAACACAGCTCTGAAAATCTCAAATTCTGTGTTAGAAGGTAAGGTTCTAACTGACCTTTCCTACAACAAAAATTAGATCAACTTCACATACATTCTCTACAATGTCCAGTATTTGTTTCCTGGGGAAAAAATGTATGCTATTTCTTTAAACTACTTCATTCTGATAGTTTTTTCCTCCCAAAACTGTATCAGTCATCTTAAGAACACTTAAAAGATAACCATTTTAAATTAATTTTATGGTTTGAAATATAGAAAGCAGTTTCACTAAGTTAGAAAAGACTTTCAAAGATTTTTACAATTTATCAAATCCAGTATTAGAGCAAGTGTTGACACCGAATGTTTTAGATACTAATTTGCAAAGTCTAATTAAACCTAAGGTTTAATTAGATTTTAAACCACTTTTAAATGCAGAGTCATACAATTATTTTAGGACTCCAAATGAACAGAAAACATATTAAAAAGGCTCAACTACAGTAGTCATCAGGGAAAAGAAAATGAAACCACAATGCCATATCACCAGAATGACTAAAACAAAAAAGACAATCTCAAGTGCTGGTAAAGAGACAGAACAAAGGAACTCTCATAAACTCCTAATGGGACTATAAAGAAGCAACATGTCAATGTCAACTATACTTCAATTAGGGGAAAAAAAAAAAAAAAGACCCAACACTTCCGGAAGGTGTCTAGCAAGAGCTACAAAAGAAGCTGAACAGATGCATATCCTGTTCCCCACCAGTCCCACCTCTAGGTATGTACCCAATGAAACATAGCACACTGAAAGACATACAGCCAGTTAAGCATCTGACTCTTGATCTCAGCTCAGGTCATGATCTCATGGTGTTATGGGTGAAGCCCTGCATCAGGCTCTGTGTGGAGCCTGCTTGGGATTCTCTCCCTCCCTCTCTCTCTGCCCCTTTCCCTCCTTGTGCTCTCTCACTCAAATAAACATTTACAAAACAAAAATAAAATTATTAATAACTAAAATGTATTCCACCTTTACATTCCAATGAAGTGGACATGATTTGTCTTGAGTAGTATTTTTTCCTCTAAATAATAACAATACAAGCCTACATTTGATAAACCTAGTTAAAGTTAAAACAAACCAAAAAAATTTTTAAAAGCCTATTTTGTTAACCAGCATGTCACTGAGTTAGTAAGTCATTAATTGCCACTTGCTTGAGTTATCTGTACACTCAGTTTTTCATTAGAGAACACAGAGAGAGATGAAGAAACTTTGAAGCTTGATAACTAGGCCACAGTCAGAAATGCAGACTGAACATCTGATTCCAAGTCTGTCTCAAAATAATGCTCTATAGAGGAGAAGAGTTGTCCCATGATCTCTGAATATTTACTGCTTTGGGGATTTTAAAACATTTATCAAGGAAATGAGTTTATTAAAGACAGTGAGGCATCAGAAAAGACAGAGGTAGAGATACAGAGATAGAGACTGCAAGAGAGGAGAGAACGAAGAAGGGAAGAGGGAAAAGAAGGAGAAGTAGGGAGACCTTTCCCTTGAAAATCTCCAGCCAACATTAATGTGCTCACGGAAAAGCAGCAGGGAGAACAGAGGATAAAGAAGGCGTCGGGGGTGTTCGGCCTTGTGTCGTACCTCTAGAGAATGTTTACCGTCTGGAGAACATGAACATGAGGGTGTGGGCACGGGGGGAGGGGTAGTGCTGAAGCGGGGGGGACCAGGACAGGAAACAACTGCAAGCTGCCGAACTGAGCCTAAAAACAATCATCAAAGGGGGCTCTGGGAGCTCACCAGCTGCAAAGATTTCGTAGTAGGCTGTGACCCCATTGGGAGGATAGGTGCCCCTAAATAATGATGTCAGAGGAGGTTTTTCATGCCCAGGAAACGATTCCAAGCAAACAAAAATCTACATTGGTTCCTAATGGAGGTTAAGACCTTGGGGGATTAGAGACAGAGAGCATAGATGGCTATTATCTAACTAAACTTATTGTTCCCAGCACAACAAAAGAATATATCCCTAAAAAAAAGGATATGCAGTATGTTCACCATAAAGCTCCAAACAACAAAATGAAATGAACACTCCCTCTTTCCAGGAATGTACCAACAAAAACGTCAGGACTTTCATGGCAAAGTGAATTTTATAATAAAAAATAGTTACAGAGTAGCTTCCAGGGGAATTTCATTCACAGAGCGTTTTTGCATCCCACTTCCATGCTTTCTTAGCACCAAGGCAGTAAGTCCTGATGACTGGAGCGACATAGTGTTGAGGGGTTCTGTTCAGATTTCTGATGGTGCTGTTGGGAGGTTCCCCCTGGCCTCTGTCGTCCACCTTTCATCCAATACACCTCAGTAAGGGCAGTGCACATGTGGTCCTTTGTCCAGAACAGTGAAATATATATATATATACATACATATATATTTGTGTGTATATGTATATATGTATTTTTTCTTTCGGCAAGAGACATGAAAGATTAAAGGAAGACACACCTAACAGCATCTGGTCTTAAAAACCAGATAAAAATTTAGTTTTTTCTTTCAGTAGAATGCACAATTCTCAAAGCAAGCTGCAACGGCATCTTCTGCCTATTTGCGATTTTTTCAAATAATGTATCTGTCTCTTTCTTTGTAGTTCACCGGGCTTGTGCCATGGGTTCTGTTCCTGACAATCTAATTCATATCTGTTGATTATAAGGATGTTAGCAAACAGGTGCCTTTCCAAATCAAAGGGTTAATATTACAC
Source organism: Suricata suricatta (assembly GCF_006229205.1). NCBI lineage: Eukaryota > Metazoa > Chordata > Mammalia > Carnivora > Herpestidae > Suricata > Suricata suricatta. The sequence continues at coordinate 111,962,690 of NC_043702.1, forward strand.
AGGAAGTAGTACAAAAAACCACCTTAAAATATAAACTGACTTTGTCCACAGACACAGTAAAAGTCAAGAAGGATAAACTTAAGACCGTGTACTTCAGACAGTGTATAAGTATTCTGCAAAATGATGTAAGGTCATAATGAATCACAAGCTAACGAAGGGTCACCAGTGGAATGAGGTCTGTAAAAAGTGCAGGGACACATGGCTGGACATATTCACATGAAAACAAAAACGTGATACTATGTATTTTCTACCGTAACAATCTTCAAATCGTTTTGAGACCCGGCAGTTCTAGCACAGTCTCTCCTCAATAAAATGAAGGAAAAATGAACATAAACGGAAAGATAAGAACAGACCCTATAAAATATATAATGTGCCAGGGAGTTGTTTATCTGTGTTTCTGAAGGAGTCAACTTGGTCTGTCTGTCTGTTTTCACATGCTTGTTTAATAATTATATTGCACAGCTGTCCAAAATAGTTGGAAAGTTTCAAAAGAACCAAGTTGGAAGACCTTGTGGGTAGTTAGGAAGGACGCTGGACAAACTCCCTAAACAAAGCTCCTTTATCTGAGCTTGAAGATAAAGAGGCAAAATTGGACTTGGTGATCCTATCTGGTTGAGAAAGAAAATAAGAATGGGCTTAAAAAAGAGAGAGAAAGAGCGGGAGAGAAATCGTGTTCTTCCTTACAGTTGAGAGCAGAAAGATCACATAAAGCAAACCTTTACACTTAAAGCTGTGGGTTAGACAAGGACAACTGTGACAGCTTAGAAACACGCAGCTTCACAGATGCTTATAACACTTCATTAGTCCCTTTAAAACCAGAACCAACCTAGCAGACAAAATAACTAAAACAGAATCAAGGAAAGAAAATAGCTTCACTGGCTTTGATGTAGAATTTCAGAACATTTTAAAGTTCACTGTGAGAATATTACTATTTAGTGTGATTAATTTAGTAAAAATAAGTCAATAATGCAAAGCAGTCTTAACCACATGAACCTTTCAGGGTTTGCTTTTGTTCAAAGGAGGTATTCTCTCAAGATGTAGGTTTAAAATAAGATACCCAGCTAATACAGAACCAATCTGCACAAACTCCTACAGATTGCCTGTTTATGCATGTCTGCCTTTCAAAGCCGTACATTTTGAAGAGTAAGGTGGCCAGCTAGCCTTGCCATGTGAGTCAGAGTGACATCTAGTGGCGGCTCTGTTGAACGGTGCATGTTCAGTGCTCCATCTGCTATAACACCAAACACGTGGCAAGCGCTCAAACACTACTGCATGAATCAGCTACTCCACCATTAATACTTTACACTAATATCCCAATTTCCCTGTTCCTAATGAACCTCCTCTTTCCTTTCCTGCCACTTTCCAGGCCTCCATTCTCTGTTTTCTCAGTCTGTAAGCTGGGCCCCACCACCCCCACTTTCTTGTCTCATTCTTTGGGGACTCCTTGGTCAGTCTGTATTTTTCTCATCTGCTTTTTCTTTCACTGTACACTTTTGATCAATATGCACCCTGTCTTTTATAAAATCTGTTTTCTGTAAGACTGTTCTGAGTATGGCTATATTAAGTCGTGGAACTAAGCCAAATGAATCGACCATAATTCATGCAGCCATGGGAAATTAACTTAATTCATCTCCAGTTGACTTGATCATATTTACCAAAAGCAATCATGTAGCATCTTCTTTACCTTTATTCAAACACCTCTCCCCAAACACCATCTCTCTCATCCTGTAATAAACTTAGTCCCTAGAAAACGTGGAACCTATTGAATGTAAGTAACCCCCACTTCCCAACTCTGCATTTGAAGCAGACACTTTATTGGAACACCTTCTTTCTCTCTCTTTCCAAGGAGGATATATACACCCTCCTTGTCAAGGTCTAGTCTTAATTCTCATGCCCCATTTTTATTGTTATCTGTCTTTGAAATTTGGTAGCGAAAATGATCATCTCTCTCCTGAATCTTCAAAATTCCCCCTCTGTATTTTGACTTCTTCCCTACTACCTATGAAGATGCCCACACCATCCAAACATCATCTTTATCTTTCTTTGACCTGTTGCAATCTATTTTCTTTCTTTTAATCAAAAAAAACAACACGAAGGAATAATCTATAGTGTCCTTCTTCATTTCTTTGATATCCATTCACCACCCACACAAAACTCCACTGGCTCCAGGGGACGGCGAGAGAATCCACCTACAGAAGTCTGGCTGGCTAGTCACAGCCAGCCGCTGAGCTGATGCTGCAGAGAGTCCTAACCAGTGCTGGCTGGCATGCATCTGTTTTATTATTTGACAGAGCTGGAAGTTTCTTCCGGTATAAAATCAAAAATCACTGAATGAGAGAACACTTTTAACTAAGAAAAAAATCTACTCAACACTGGAAAGTATTAAAAAATGTGACACCCAAAATCAAGCATATAAGCATCTGAAAGGTACATTTAGTAAAGTGATAAAGGCCAGCATTTTAAATAGCCCTGAAATGTTGACTTAATTATAGAAACCATGAGCAGTGCCTTCTGAACAGCTCTGATTGTGAAACGAACATTCTTTGTATCTGATGATACTAATTCAGCCTTTTTTGTGGTGGATGCTATAAATGTTACGGAAATTATGTACTGCCCATGTTCATTACCTAAATTTCACATAATAATAGGCTTGTTAAATTAATTTTTCCCTAAAATAGATAAAACAATTATTCTTTATTAAGGATTAATCACTTGCCAAAATTGTCTAAAACAACCTCATTTCAATTACACACTAGTCTTAGATCTGGTGTTTTCAACTTTTTATTTTTTTAAACTTTAAAACTACACTTTAAAGTTTTAAATAACAGAAACACTTTTGCAGGTAGTCCTCTGGTTTACGAGTGGTCTGCACTCTTTAAGTTCATTGGTAGATTCTGGATACACTGACCGTTTTGTTCCAGAGAATAAATGCTATAAATAGTGGTTAAATGAGGATGTCATCAAAGGTCTTTTTAACTCAATTAAATAGTACTGATCAGTACCAGCTAAAGTAGGCTTAAATCTAGGTCCTCAGAATGGAGGGATAGGGAAAAGGAAGCTACAGTTTTTGTCACTCTTTTCAGGCACAGAATTTGCCATCATCAAGTATCTGAAATGGGCAAATTTGGCATAATTCCCACACCCTTTCCCAGTACAAAGTTTTCTCCCACATCTTGCTGTGATTCTATCAGTGTCATGGTCTTCACACCTCTTGCATCATGTCATACCGTCTTGATCGGCCTTAACTTCCCCAAATGCTCCGTATTTCAAAATTTACTTCTTCCTTCTACCAACATCTGATCTCAGAAGGCAACAAGAAGCAACTGGTTTCAAAGGAATAGGTGAAAAGATTGGTCTAAACCTTCTAAAAGATAATTTTACAAGATAGTAGTAACAAAAGGGGAGAGAGGAGCATTATAGTGTAGAAAACTAGTAGGCACTACTTTAATCAAGTGATCAAAGCTAGTATCACTAATGGGATGAATCAAAACTGAACACCCCCCCCACAAGAGAATACACCAAGGACATGACATATCTTCTGTGATATCGTCAAAAAATGGACAACCTGAATCTCACAGTGAAAAAACATCAGACAACTCCAAATCAAGGGATGCTCTACAAAATAACGTACGTATCTTCAAAACATTAGGAACAAAAAGGTAAAGACCGTGGAGCCATTCCAAACTAAATGAGACTGAACGTACTGGACAACTAAATGCAGTGCACTGGATTAGAATTTCTCAACAAAAAATATTATTGAAAGAACTGGCAACATCTGAGAAGGGCCTGGTTATTCGATGGTATCAAGTGATGCATCAATATCTATTTCTTGACTTAAAAGGTATATTCTCCTCATACAGGAGAATGTCCTTCTTTGTAAGAAAAATCCACAAAAGCATTCAGGAGTAATGGAGCATCCATTCAAATGGATTGTGAAAGAAAAGCTTCTGAGTTATTCTTACAACTTGTCTGTAAATTTGAAATTATTTCAAAATATAAATGATAAAATAAAGAAAACGTAAAGGTGTTTACACTTGTATTCCCTTTTGCATTCTGATGCAGCCTTATTTAACAATTAAAGCTCTTAAGAGGTTTTGGAAATACATTTCATTCATTCATTCATTCATTCATTCATTCTTCACTCAACAATACTGAGCACCGTACTCTGTCACAGGCACTGTGAACACCAGAAAAATCACTGCTTTCATGGAGTTTATAGTGGATGGGTGAGAAACAATTGGAGTGTATAGTATGTTAAATACTGTTAAGTGCCAAGGAGAGAAACGAAACAGGGAGAGGACTGAGGCTTTAGATAAGGGAGCCTGGGATGACACTACAGAGAACTCTTTTTCTTCTTCTTTTTTCTAAGTAACTTTTTTTTTTTTAACTCATGACCCTGAGATCAAGACCTGAGCTGAAGTCAAGAGTCAGACATTTAACGGACTGAGCCACCCAGGTGCCCCAGAAGTAACTTTTAAGAAAAACTGAAGAGATGTCAGGAAGCAAGGTGCCATACTTGGAGGCAGGGGAGGCAAGATGGCAGATAGATTTCTTGACATAGGAACAGGAAGGCCTGGGATGGGGACATGCCTGACATGCTCCTGACACAGGCAGAGCATGACCGCAGGAGGAGTCACTAGGAAAAGGTCAGGGAGGTAATGAGGAGCCCCGCTCGTCTACAGCCCACAGAGGACCCTGGCATTTCCTCAGAGTGAGGTAGGCGCCTCCTCGAGGTGGCTCAGCAGAGAAGCCACAGCGTCTGAAGTAAGTTGTAGTAAGATCACCGAGGCTACTGCTGGAGAACAAACAGGAGGACGAGGACAGTGTATGCGGGGTAACAATCAAAACTACCTTCTCCACATAAGCCAGCCCCATATTATAAAATACAATGAAGCAGATGAAAGAGCATAGAGTGAACTTGCACCTGCTCAGCACACAGGTAAAGAAACGACACTGCCGATGCCCCGGGGGTCCCTAAACAATGCTTCCTGCATGTGAACTTCTTACACACTGGAACGGGACTTTATGCGTCGTCTCTCCCTCACTTCTCTCCATACTAGACTGCTGCGACTCACCGGTATTTAGTGTAGCCTTTGGCCATTACTTTCTTTGCTGTACACGGCGTGACTGCACCACGACGCACGTATCCATTCTACTGCACACGGGCCTCTGCTTCCAGCTGCTGGTCACCATAAGCAATGCTACCATGAACACCCCGGCACGTGTCTCCTCAGGAAATACGCACACGTTTCTCTAAGAGTTTATATCCAGGAATTGAACTACTGAGTCAGAGGGTCTGCATGTCCTCAGCTTCACCAGATCAGGACAAGCTGCTCTAGGTGTACCAATGTTCATATCTCTAACCTGGGAGATTACCAAGACTTCTAATTTTTGCCAACATGGTGTGTGTGTGTATAGATACTGTCTTAATGGTGATTTTTATTTGTCATTTCTCTGATTGCTGATGAGATTGTTCTTTTTTTTTCTTTACATTTGTCATTCTTTCATTTCTTCTCATACCTAATATCTTTCTTCAGGAAGTGGGACCCTGAACGCATCCACATTTTGTAAACCCCCACCCACACCCATTTCCAGAGTTCCTTTCATTTTGCAAAACTAGAACTCTGTACCCATTAAACAGGAAGTCCTCCTCCACTGGCCCTGGCAACCACCATTTGACTTCTTGTCTTTAGGAATCTGACTACTCTCGACTACTCTCGGTACTTCAGCAGGTGGGATGGGCTCATACAGCACCTGTCCTTGGAGGCTGGGGATGCGCTGCACTCCCTGCCTGACCCCTGCAAAAACCAAAGAAGGGCATCAGGCGGGTGCTGAAGGGCTAGACTTCAGTCACTAGCAAGGCCGCCCTCACACCAGGTGCACCTCCCCGAATGAACCTCTGCCCCTGCCTACGTGCCCGAGGAGCCGTGCTTGACGGACTGGATGAGTGCATGGGTGGAGGGCAGCTGGCTGAGGCCAGACTCTGCGCCCATTCAGGCAAGCCCGTTTACTTCACCCTTGCTTTAAGTTCTTACTGAACCCCAAATGTTAAGTTCACAGCTTAGGAGCAGACAGAACATATTCCCTGGCTCCTAGAAATTCAGTCAGTCAAGGAACCAGTTTATGATGCTTTCTCAAGCCCCTGGGACCCTGTGACAGTCAGCTGCAGCGCCCATGTGCACACTGAGGGGCGTGTCCCCATTACCTACATGTCAGGGCCCAAATAAGCCCACGGCCGTCCTCCCATGACTGTGATCCCAGATCTACTGATCCTTCTCCGCCCCACCCTCAGCCGTTCACACACACGAAGTGATACGACGATGCAAAGCACACGGTTCTCCGCCCGAGAAGCAGGTAATGTCAGCCAGAAAGAAATCGCAGGTAACTCAAAAGACATAATGTTTTCAAAGTTACATGAATGTATTTCAAGGAATACAACATATAAGCATTTTAAGAGATGTATTAAACATTAATTTCATTGTTAAAGCCAAAATGTCTAGAATTTTGGTTTCTTTATCCAGGAATCTTTGTTTGACTGAACTCCTGATACTAATCGCAACCCGGTATGTCATAAGAAGTCACAACGCTGGGGCAACTTCTTAAAGTCAAAACAACACATTTTTGTCAGTGTACCTGGTGACTGCAAATGAGCAGAGCATTCTGCAGCTCCCCCCAAATTTCTGAAAAATAAGTTTAGTATCTTCATAGTAATTCTGAGTTTCTGAGAAGTTCTGGCTTCTATTTACTGACTAAATAACATGAAATGGAAAGATTTAAAGTGTTTATTAAAATTAATTTTTCATTCCTAGAGGAAACAGTCATTTATTCTTAGGCTAGACTGCTGATCATCTGTTCTCAAAATCTTTCATGTCAACAGAAAATACTAAAATAAAACCATAAACAATGATTTTACCATACATATTTTTGTTATTCAAACTCTGAGACTATGTAAGGATTTGATCAAGCTAACACACCATTTTCCAGAAACAAGGTTTTTAAAGAAGGAAAGATAATGTCAAAATTATCTTTTTTATCTGACTTATGTATAATCAATGATCCACCCTCTACAGATGGCTATGAAACTATCCAAAACAACGTTTCTATGCAACAGAATGCAGTAGGCACCACAAAACGGATGGTTTTCCATACTGTTAAAGAGACTATTAACAGACTTCCTCTCAAGCTCTTGTGTACAATCTGAAGTCCCTTCCAGACTTAATTATTAAGCAATCTCAGAAAATGAGTAGGATTGTGAATGGCTACCACTGACCTCGGCACATCTGGCAACACACATCTGGCAACGCACATTATGTATGGCAAGGTGGAGATGCTAACACTGTATTTAAAATGTAAATCTCCTAATCTTCCAAAATCACTCACCCACTGTTCCAGAAACATTTCTAGAACTAACCACAGCTTTCAGGATTGGGGCCAAGTATTTTATAGTGAATTTTAATGTTGGCTTACAGATCTGATATCTTTCATTTACTTACTTTATGACATAAAGACAGATTTACCTAAACAGAAAATATTTTAACAACTTAAGAAAGCAAAAAAAAAAAAGCTATTTCTAAGTGTAATTACTCAATTATGAAATCAAATATCAAATTTTCCTACTGAATAAAAAATTATCTTACTATTCTTCATTAAATACTCCCTACTAGCTACAAAGAATTATATGAATTATTACTTTAATAAAACATGATCCAATTCAAAGTTTATTGTTGTTGATACCACTTAGTTTCTAAATCATCATTTTACTCTACCGAAGCTCCTATAAGTTTTAAATACTAAATAAACAACCTATCCACTAAGAGTTTGTTTCTGGAGACTCTAATCATTTGATCATTTGTAACAATTGTACCAATTAAATTATTCAAAGTTTACACTCCCAGAACAAACCCCCAGTCGCTTTTCATACTGGTAAGCTGTATTTCAGGGAATTCTATCTTTAAAACTGAGTGTTCATAGATTTTATAAATTTCATTAACGGAGGAACAAACTAGTGCATTCCTGTGAATTACCTGAAAGTTCACCTTCAGTATTTAACTTAAGACTTGAGGTCAGAGCGCACCTGGGACAAAATATTCTAGCAGTTCCCTCAGTGGTATGTGTATCTTCAATCCCATTGGCTAAAAGCATGCCAATTAACAAGAGAAATTTTACAACAGACTTAGAACAAGAAAGAACTCATAGAACAGATGTCCAAACCAAAATTCTTCATAGGACACTCAAAGTTAAATGAAAACAATTATGGTAATATCAAAAAAAGTTTACTAAATCAATTTAGAAGGTTTCTAGACAAGTTAGGTCCATGCAGATTTTTAAAGTATATCCAAAAATACAGCCGTATTCTGAAGAGTGTCTGGAGTAGAGACCAAAGCAATGTGACAGCTTATCTCCTTAACAATTCTAGAATTTACCTATTATCTCTCTTTCCAGGTTTAAAATTAAATTCCCTTTTGGCACATCTCCTCTTAGACATAAACAGGACTTGTGCACTCATGTCACGAGACATGGAAGCGCACAGCCTCACGGACTCTCACTTCATCAGCCTCCTGGCACAACAGGAAAACTGAGGCATCCCCCTGCCCCCCCGGGGCCCCATGGCGGCTGGTTCCGCAGTGCAGCAGGAGAGCTTTCACCCTGAAGTCTTCTGTCACTGCAGATGCGAGGAAGGATGGTTACAAAATTGTAGATGACGCACGACTATAATCCTATACATTTTGGTAAAAAACCCCACCTTTACAAAATGAAAGCTGTAAGTCACTACCAAAAATGGTCTCTATTAGCAAAATTCTGAACTCAAAATTACTTCCACCAATGGTTAATTCCTTTCTTAACCTGATATCATCATCAATCAATATTCAGAAGGTAAAACTGGAAGGGGGGAAATTCATCAAAATGCAAACAGTGAATCCTCGTGAGAGACAAGTACTGCTAAACGTTTAAAGTAAGTCCTTACATGTGCTACACAGCAAAGGTATACCTATCCAACATTTCTCCCTGGCCCTCATTCAAGGGCAATCTGAGTTCAACAATGTATCCGAGCCGGTAATTCCCCATACACTGAGTTTATTCAGTCAGATAAGCATGCTTGTGCATGTTGAGAGAAAAAATGATTGGCTGTGGTTTTAAGAAAACCTTTCACTAAAATTTATGCCAACTTAGAATAGAATTATATGTTCACATTAACATTTTAAATATAAATCATTAAATCCTGAGTACTGACCTCTAGAAAACAAGATTAGTTTAAAAATACACTGTAACAAAGAACCATAATGAAAGAAAAACACCAAAAAAGTCTAAATTTAACTGGCTGCTCAGTCATTAGAAAGGTGCCCCATTACCACCATATGTTACTCAAATATGTTATCACACCTACAATTTCATCATATGTCTCCCAAGAAATTAATGAGTTCTAACTTTTTCCACTTTGACAAAAACGTCTGCATCAGTCAGATTACCAGCTATTGCAAACATTTCAAAATTCAAAGCTTTCTTCAGCTTATATTTAACCTTTTAATTACTATTAATGATTTAGCAACATTTAGAACAGCATTCATTAGACAGATGTCTAATTCCAGAATTTTGAATAATGTAAAGTTATTTATATATATATTTACTTTTGGTGCACATTTACTCCGTAATTTTTAGAAATAAAATTAATCGAAGGTCCAAAACCTTATACTGATACTTCATTTTACAGCTGCATTTAGCTTAAAGAAGAACATACTTAGATTTTTCTTTTTCCGTAAATATCTAAAACGTCACAAGAAGTTGAGATCATATAGTTTAACAATAAGTAAACTCTATAATTAACATTGTTCTACATTACAAGAAAGAGATCTAAGAGAACATGTTCATTTGAAACAGACTTTACCAGCTATCATCAGTAAAAAAGAAACAAAAGCGATGAAGCAGAGAATTTTCATAAATACTCTGTCTACCAAACCTTTTTAAACGGGGGGAAAGAAAACAGTCCTGTTTGAGCGAAATCATCAGCTGACATCATCTCAACCACGTAAACCAGCTTCCATCTCCACCCATTCACTTAAACCACCCTGTAAAGGCTATCACACTTCCTAAGTATTCATTCGATAAATATGTGTTGAGTGAGGAGAGAAACAGGCAAAAATCCTGCTCTCACAGAACTTACATTCTAATGGGAAACCTCGCGAGTGAGTGGCAGAAGTAAATCTGGGTGAGTAAACAGTATTTGAGTAGTGCTAAGTGCTGATGTCTCCTTGCCTGCCTGGTTAAACCGGACAAAAATTTAACAAATCACAAATGACAAAAGCTTACGTTGGCTTCAGGAGAGCCGTTGTGTAACATGAGCGAGTTAGCCAAACTAACATAAGGGACCATCTAAAGCTCATCTCTGTATAGTAAGGAATGAGATTTCTGTTCTGAAGTCACCACATAGGTTGAAGAAAGCATTCAGGCTGATCAGAATGAACCTGCTGGAACCTCCAGGAACACCACCTGCTGAGGGCTTTCACTGTTTTCTCTGTAGAAGACCACCCACCCCCACTCCCTTGCTTTTGACTCGGGAAAGGAAAACAGTACCTGCATACTGCATAGTTTTTGAGAGAGGGGGGGAAAAAACTTTTAAAAAAACACCCTTAGAGAGATCAGGGGTCTTCCAGGAAGCTCTCCTAGCCCTCCCCAAGAAGAGATGTAGGCATGTCCACCTCTTTACTGCTACCACAAAGAAAAAGCAGAAATTGATGTTATTTGTTTGTATTCCCAGAACTTATCTCAAGTCTGGCACAGGAGTCTGACTGGACTTTTCATTAATAAAAGTACAGTTTTAGAAAGATTATTCTGGTAACTATGAAGCAAAGATTCAAAGTCCGAGGTCTGTAACAGTGGCGAGATTATGTGTATTATGTAGAAGTGCGCTGTTCTCAGCTCTGGTGGAGGGACAGTATCCATTCATATTTGATGAATGCTTCTCAAGGTCTTGCCCTGTATAAACTGTATCAGAGGATGCAAAAATGTAAAAGACTGACATGGTCTGTGCCATCATACAGAGTTTCACCAGGAAGAAAAACCCATAATAGAAAAGAAAATAAATATGAATTTTAGACTGCAATGAGTTTTATAATGGAAATTTACAGAGTATGTTGAAACTCTATCGCTTCCATTAGACACTCCAAAGGGCTGAGACTACTTTAGAGAGGATGCATCCCCAGGCAAAGACAAGACCTTAGGTAGATATTGCAGGAATACAGGTAAAGAGATTAGAAGTTCCATTCAAATCAATTAGCTTTTAATGAGTATTACAATGTCTCATGCACCAGGATGCAAGCATAAATAAAACCCCACGTTAGCCCCTGAAGAGCTGGAATTCTAATGAGGGAGAGACACATAAGTAGATCATCTTGACTGGACAACACATAAGGTTTGTGGAATCACAGAAAAAGCACCTAGCTGACTTGAAAGATGTTAAGAAGTAACCCCCCAAAAAACCCAAAAAACTAGAACAATAACAATAAAATGCAAATAACTTACGTATTTTTAAAAAAGAATTAATAGGACAAGATAATAGAAAGGAGACTGAGGAAAGAGGAAGAGTAGAACATTTCCAGCCTAATGATTTGAAGAGGCAGCCTAGCCATCTGTCAGTAAAGGAAAGCTGAAGGGGAATTGGTGTGAACAAAAAAGATGGGCTTAGTTCTGAAGATCCAAATGAACCATGAAGACACTAGGATATCCCTAAGAACTTTTAAAACATTCAACTAGAATGCGATAAACAGGTTCCTTCATTCCAAGTAAAAAATATTTGGGATTCAGTAACACACAGATAATGTATCTGACAGCTGAGAGAGCAGGGCAAAGTGTTTGCAGAGAGGTCAGAAGAGGCGGAAGAGCAGAGTAAGGATGGGATATAGTAACATTCTGAGGGTCTCCACAGCCAGTGTGTCATTGAGAGTATTCTCTGATGCAGGGGTGAACCAGGAATGTCACATGTCAAGGAAACCAAGAGAGAGGTGTGTCCAACAAGGAAGTAGTGGGCAGTGAACGGCATTACATGATACAAACATGCTTAGAAGGCAAAACAGTCCAGGCCATTGAATATGGTTAAACAGAGATAATTACTATAGAGTTTTATCATGTGTTAAGTCCTAGTTAATCACAATTAATTGTGCATAGGACTACTGTGCATAGGACTATGCACAATTAGTTGTGCAAAGGGACATAAGGAAAAATATGTGAACCATACTCTTGTAACATCAATGTATTAATTTATAAGCATACCTAATATTTATTAGAAAAAATGAATGTATAAGCAAATTTTTAAAACTATATAAAAGAAGGGCCCCTGGGTAGCTCAGGTGGTTAAGTGTCCAACTCTTGAATTCATGATTTCAGTAACGATCTCACAGTTTGCAGATTCAAGCCCCACGTCAGGCTCTGCATTGACAGTGCGGAACCTGCTTGGGGTTCTCTCTCTCTTCTAATCTCTGCCCCGCCCCTGCTTTCTCTCTCACTCTTTCTTTCTCTCTCTCTCAAAATAAACAAACTATTTAAAAATGTATAAAAGAGTGACAGTAACAATTTCTAGTAATCGATAACTTTTAAATTTTTCATAAGAAAAACTATCCAAGTTAAAAAACACTCAGTTTTTTTTAAAAAAAGAATTCTCATTCAGAGATAAGTGAAACATATTAATGTAATAATGTGAGATCTGAAATTTACTTCCAAATAATCCAAAGGGTAAGGAACAGGTGGATATATAGAAGATTGGCCAGGAGTTGAAAATTTTTGAAGCTGGTATTGATTACATGGGTGTTGACTATAGTGTTCTGTCTACTTTTGTGCATGTTTGAAATTTCCTAAGAAAACATTTTATTACCTCAAACAAAAATATTCGTATTTATCTGAACCCCAAAGTAAATAATGCTTACAAATATCTGAAATTAACCTCAAATGGTCAAAAGAATGAAAACAGAATTTCTACAAACTAGACTTCTAAAACATATAAACAGAAAAATCGGCACAAATTCTAGACGCTAGCTTTGGTTTCATGAAGTATAAAATGCCATAGACTTGAAAATTTTTAATATTTGCAACCAAATCATGGCATATAAACATTATGTTTTCTCAAGAAGGTGAAAAACCCACATACATATCTCATAATCAACACTGTAGGGTGACTGAATTACTTATGCAAAGGTCTTCGATAGTCTGATACAGTGACAGCGGTACGGGCTTAGACAGGTTACACTGGCCGGAAGCTTTAATCTGACATAGTCTTCCCTGCCTCCCCGTTTCCATTACAACATGTATTTTCACCTGAATAATTCCAGTTCATTCTCCGGTCTCCATACTACTTATTCTAGGAGTCAAATCACACAAGAGGAGAAAATGCCATGCCGCATCCTCCCACAGAACCCTTTTCTATCTCTATCACATAAGCTGTTCAATTTAGCACTGTGATGAAAGGGCCATGTCTTCCAAAAATTTTATTGAGATATAATTCATGTATTTTAAAAAATCACCATTTTAAAGTGTAAAATCTGTAGGTTTCAGGTTATTCACAAGGCTGTGTGACTGTCAATACTAATTCCAGAACTTTTCATCATCTCACAGAGAAATGCTGAGCCCCTGGTGTTCCCTCCCCTCTTCCCTCCTCCTCTAGGCTCCTGGAAGCCGCTGCACTGCTTTCTGCCTGTGGACTTGCCGACGCTGGACGTTTCAGGGAACTGGGATCATACAGTACGTGACCCTCGTGTTTGACTGTTTTCAGCCAACTCCAGACGTTCCAGAGGACTGGGATTGTGCAGTATGTGAGCTTCTGTCTGACTGTTTTCACTGAGCATAAGGTTTTCAAGGTTAGCCCACTCTGGAGCAGGGGTCACTTCACTCCTTTTCCAAAGGTGTAATACTCCAATTTATGGATTACACCATCTCTGGCGTGATTTGCATTATTGTCACTTTGGGACTATTATGAATAATGCTACCATGAACATTCATATACAAGTTTCATGGAAACACAGGATATCAGTTCTTCTGGGCATTTACTCCCAATTCTCTGGGTGGGGAGTTGCTGGGTCACATGGATAACTCTGTGTGTGAGGTTTGGGGAACTGCCAAACTGGTTTCTGAAGCTGCTTCACCATGTTTCAGTTCCACCAGCTTGTCTGAGGGTTCCGATGTCTTTGTAACCTCACCAACAGTTCTTAGGATGTGTCTTTTTTATTACAGCCATCCTAAAGTGATAGCTCATGTTACTGTGATTTCTATCTCTCCAACGGCTAATAATGTTGAGTATCTTTTCATGTATTATTGGCCATCTGTGTATCTTCTCTGGAGAAATGTCAATTCAGATCCTTTGCCCCTTTTTTTAGTTGTCTTTTATTTTGTATTTTATTACTGTGCTTGAGATATTCTGTGTACCAGATCTTCATTAGATATATAATTTACAAGTTATTTTCTCCCGCTCTGTGGGTCTTTTTACTTTGACTAGTGTCCTTTGACCCATAAAAATCTTCAATGTTGATGAAGTCCCATTTATCAGCTTTTCACTGGTTGCTTGTGCTTCTGATGTCAAATCTCTATCACCCAATCAAAGGTCACAAAGATTTACCCATTTTCTCCTAAGAGATTTATAAGTTAGCTCTTATGTTTAGGTCCATTTCGAGTTACTTTTTCATATACAGTGTGAGGTAGGGGTTCACATTCATTCTGTTGCATGTGGAAACCTATGTGTCCAGTACCATTTGTTGATAACCGTTTGTCCTCATTGAGTGGTCTTGCCAACCTTATCAAAAATCAAATGACCACAGATGTACAGGCTTATTTCTGACTCTCAATTTTTTCCACCACCTATAGGTCTATCTTCCATATCTTTTTTTCACTGCATGAAATGTGGGAAGCGCAGTTAAGATTTTTATAGGTAAATACACCTGTTAGTAATGCAAGGATGAAAGCTTTGAGCCAAGTGGTACCTCAGAGAACATTATCCTCGACCCTTATTAAAAACTCAAGAAACTGAAACCTAAAAGAAATTCACTAACTAAAAGGCAAAGAAGAAGAGACTGAGGCAGGACCAGAACTCAACTCTTCTAACTTCTGGTGCAGGGCTCTCTCTGCAACGTCATGCGGCTTCCCAAGTAAACTGAATTGCTTTAACATCTGCCAACGCCCGTGAAAACTGCGGGTGCAGGAGACAGAAGCACGTATGAGAATACCTGATCAGAGGGGGCCTTTATTAAGTGTCACTCACCAAAAAGCCTTCCAACTAAAATGGGCCAGAAAATCGTACCACCACTGAGTACCTTTCCCTGCAGCCAGGTGTCCTCTCACTGCGTTTTTGGCTCAAGAACACAGCAACCCATACGGTCAGTCCCTTAATTATTCTAAACAGAAGAAAACCATGTGTGTGACAGTGAATGTGATCAAGCATCAGGTGCCTAGCTCCATGACCCTCCTCTCGTATCCATTTCCTGCAACCACTGTGACCCCTTAAACGCACTCCCAAGTGCTGTGAAGAATGCAGAAATCGACAACAGTAATCTGACTTTGCTTTAAACCCAGAAATGTTATCTGCCTGCTTCCAAAAACCAGAGAAACTTAAAAGAGTAGAGACCAGAAAAATAAAGGGAACCAAATGAACAGTTCTAAGACAAGCTTTCTAAAAGATATACAGAGAGAAAACGGAGACATGTGACTCTGTCTGACTTAGGGGAAAAGGGGAAAGGTTAAGCATTGAAGCTTCATGAGTGCAGTTACGTGTGCACATGAGGGACCTGCCGTCAGTTCTGATGCTCCCTCCGTACAAAGCGTGCAGCAGTTGACAAGGCAGGCCTCCTACAGTCAAAGATGTATTCCAGCTCCAGTGCAGCTACACCCTCTTCTCAGAGTCCCTCCGTGAGCCCTCTGAGCACACCCAGCTGCTCCTTCCAGTGTCCCGCCCCCTCCTCCCACACACCTGCATGGCTGTATGAACACAGTGCATTCTACTAGGGACACCCTCGTTTGTCCCCTCTGAAACTACCATCTCACAGTAGGGGCTGAACCCTGAGTTTTCAGTGCCGTGTTCAGTGGAGAATCTAGCATTGCCCCAGCACACAGTAAGTACTTACAGCTCTTTGTTGAATAAACATTTTCAAACTATCTATAACCACTGAACACGCCTGTTCAAACGTGTCAATAAGAAGAAACTGACCAGTTCCTGCTGTGATTGTTCCCAAACATTACTGTTCACACATAACTCCTCCACACTTCCTTACTCTAAGTACAGTTTTCAGAGTCGGCCAATCTGCCAAAAAGCAAACCAACCTCACCGAATGGGATTGGGACTGGTGTCGCAGCTGTGGGCCACCTCCGCTGACAAGGCATTTCTGTATTCCCAGCCAGGAGCCCAGCAGAGGGTCCCCACAGGACTGACCAACCACGAGCGATCGGGTCTGTGTGGTGATTCATGAGGCAGCTGGGGAACCATCTCTACAAGAGCAGACAGAGGAATTCTTAAGGGTAAGACACTGAACATTCACGAAAAAGGCGTCTGGGTAAAAAAACCGGTCTTGGAGAAAAGGTAAAAGCTCTAGAGGCTGAAAGTCCCCATTTGAAGATGTGCCCCCACTGTGACATCTTTGGAAAAGTCACTTCATCTCTCCGTGCCACTCTCAGTTCCTCTTCTGTGAAATGTGAGTAAGAGTGCTGACCTCCCTGTACAGATCGAATGATCAATGTCCAGCAGCTCAGGGGCCCAGCAGACGCCCAGACACTGGCGTGTGCCAGGGCCCCTTAACTCCTTCCATCCCCGCAGCAGGCTGTGACCTAGGAAGCAAAGTCAAAACACTATCTTCCCTAAAAATACTTCCTCAGCAGATGTCAATGTTTGAGCTTTAACCATAAGGAAATTCTGCTTGGATTTTCAAGAGCCTCAATTAAATGTAAAATAATTTGCCATTAAGTGTGCCTATTCATCTTTCAAAGATAATCTGTCAAGGCCCAAAAGTACTAGGATTCCCTCTAATCATGATGGAAGGTGATCCTACATGAGGAGGTTGAAGGAACAAGAAAAAGGGCGTAAAAGAGGCCCAGAGTTTTTCAAACATTTATCATCTTACAGTCAGTCTCATCTAACAAACTGCATACCACCAGATACAGTCATAGAAAACTCGTGACTTCATCAGGAAACCAGTACAACCAATTTAAGGTTATTTTTATGTTGCAAAAATAAACACTTTCCATAGTAAAGGCCCACAGATTTTCCCCTTTTTAATGATTGCACTTTGACAGGCTCCGTTCCTGTCCTGGTGTCAATTCACTACCTCTTTCCCTTTGTTTGCATCGCTGCTGCAGTCCTGACTATGTTATATGAAATCACAGCTCAGAGTTTATATGGTATATGATAATAAAGTTGATCCTGGGCACAGACTGTCTTTCTTCTGAATGAAAACGTCTGTCACTTGATAATTATTTTATGTGAGCATTAATACCACCTCTCTGTAAGTTTCCTTACTTTCACTCGTTTGATTTCTGTGTCTCTAGAAGCATATCTGTCACTAACTATAATTAAAACAGTATTTATTATTGAGTTGAAACGTTTATTATTAAAACAAAAAAGAAAAGCCCCAACCTACATTTTAATGATGTACCGCTGACCACTATCACCGAAGAAATGATGTACTCTGGGATCAACTATGTGCTGTTTCCCCAAACTGTCAACTGTGTGCCGAGTCACTGTGTGAATGCTGACTAATCTTAGTACAGGCGGCATTGTAACTAAGCCATACAAATTACTAATGAGATTTACATACAGAAAACAACATTACGCTGTCTCCACTGTCCTAAGAAAACGTCATGTCCAAGCCTGTACTTCATATTTTATTCCTGTGATTAAGGGGTCACCACTCTTTTCCACGTCCCAGCACAAATTCCCAGTCACTAACCCACCCACCACCTTACGGTCCCTGTGCTTTCTCTCCACATGTGGCCTCCACTCAAGAGGACTATATAAAGTAAATGTGGAGACAATTACTGCCAAAAGAGAAAGAATTAGAAATTCCTAATAGTTCTAAAAAGGCTCATAAATTAAGTCCTTGATTCTTTAAGTTAAAGAAGAAAAAGTCTAAATCCAAAAGCTAGTGAGTAAAAATAGTTTATATTCCCATTATATAAAGTATCAGTCTTAACATTTGAAATACAACTTTTCGAAATCCAGCAAAATAATACATTTAGTATTATTTGTGAGAAAGATCTAAATGGTACTTCTGTTTTCCCAGGCTCAGAGAAAAACTCAACTAATCAATGAAGTCAAAGAAAAGAAAATAAAGAGTTAAATAAAAACAAAATAAGAAGTACATTTTAAATTTATTTAAAGTTTGTTATTGAGAGAGAGAGAGAGAGAGAGACAGAGCATAAGCAGGGGAGGGGCAGAAAGAGAGGGAAACACAGAATCTGAAGCAGGCTCCAGGTTCTGAGCTGGGCTCGAACTCACAAACTGCGAGATCCTAACCTGAGCCAAAGTCAGATGCTCAACCAACGGAGCCACCCGAGCACCCCCAAGAAGTCCATTTCAAAGGTCACCTATACAGACAGAATATTAAAGTGCTCTTGTCTTCTGGTGGCATGGCTAGGGCCCATGTCTACACCGGACATTCACGTCTACCTTCTCCTCCCCTGCCAGCAGGCCTGAAATCCTGCCCTTCTTTCCACATCCCCTTCTTAATTCACATGACCACACATTCCCCATAGTGACGAGCAAAGTCACCACATCATTTCAAATTCTCCTCCATCACCTCATATGTAAAACGTAGGCCACGTCAAAGTCGTGACGATGGTGATGATGACGGTTTAGATAGGCATGGCGCTCCGTGAGCCTCAGCCACTGTGTACAACAGCGTCATGGACTGGATGTTTATGTTCCCCCCACCCCACTGCCACCAAATCCATACGCGGAAGCTCCACGCCCCCCGTGACTGTGATGGAGATGGGGCCTGGGTTGGGTGACTGCATTACACAGCACAGTTCAGGTTGGATGCCCGTGCAGGGATGAGCGCCCTCACAGAGCAGCAGACCAGAGAGCTTGCTCGGTCCCTCTCCACCACGAGAGGTGCACTGCATCCACCAGCCAGGAAGGGAGTCCTCGCCAGGGCCCAGCCATGCGGGCACCAGGACCTCGGACTTCCCATTCTTTGTGACTGCGTGAAACGACTGTCTGCTCTGTAAGCGGCTCCGTCTCTGGTGCTGTGTTATGGCGGCCCAGGCTAATTCCCCATTTTACAGAGGACACGACTACAGCTTAGATGGGTGTAAGTCACTTCTCTACAGGGGACCCAGGCTACTGTGGCAGAGCCATGATTTAAGCCTGGTTTTTAACCACTATGATTCCACTGACGTCTCCATGATACTGAGTGCCTAATATGCATCTCCAACTGTGCTGAAAGAGATCAAAATAAGGTCCCCTTTAGAACTCCCACATCCCATCATATGCTACTGATAAACTCATGGATTGGCAAGATTTCCTTAAAGTTTGATACCCAAGAAATGTTTACTGAAACAAACAGAAAAACCATCCAATGATTAATGCAACAGGGTGGCATGTGACTGGGTCATATAAAGTAACACAGGTTTCCAGGAGAAAGCAATTAACTCTGGGGGCGACTAAGATGCTACTAAAAGAGAGCTACCAAGTGTGGGAAAAGCTGTAACAGAAATAAATGAAATGCAGTCAGAATAGGGCCCACTTGATTACATTTGGGGGGAAATCGATTGGGGATTGCTACAGAAGTGACACGTTAGCTGTGTCCTCAGAGATGAACAGACCCTCGCTGTTGGAATGACACGGGAGTTCGGGCTGAATGGACTTTATGGACAAAAACGTGGAGTCTGAAAATGGGACTGGCTGGCCCTTTTCTGATCCCAAATTTAACACTGTCGTTTACAGTATAAAATATCTCACCAGGTGCCTCTTTGTCTCATCTCCTCCTTTTCCAAACTACCCTCCACAAAGCATAAATGTAGTTATCCTGAAGCACAGGATCACATTGATTCTCTGTTCAGAAACATTCCTTAGTCCTCCTCTGCCCACAAGATACTATTTAAATTCCTGAGACTAGAATGGTCGGCCTCTCACAATCTGTCTCTGTTTTTCCTCCTCTTCCCAATTCACCTTGAGTCATGATTTCTTTATACTGAAGCTTCACCAGATTATGTGCTGCTCCTCCACAGGGCCTGCAAAGATGTGTCCGTGTGGACTCTGGCCCCACTTCAAACCCATGTCAGAGACCTCGTTGGGAAGTGTAAGTTCACCTAGGGCCTCACTCAGTATGCCCATCCCACAAGTCCGTCTCCATTAAGACTATGTTAGCTGTTTCAGGAATGACCCTTCTATAGGCAAAGATATTTAAAAAAAAAAAAAAAGAAAGAAAACTTAAAAAAGTTTTTAAAAAGTTACAACAAATCTTTGAGTGTGAACGTCTAGGTAATATAAAGGAGCTGCTCATGACGACCCAATATGGTAAGGACAATGAGAGACAAATCCACAGAGCATCACGAGAGAATTCCCTCACTCAGCGTGTAGAGAAGATGACAAACGGATTCTTAAAAGGTGAACATGAAGAAGACCTAAGTAAAACAGACACAAATGACACAGTGTCGTGTGAAAAAAGAACCCCAAGAAATTCGATGTTGCCAGAATGTGAAATAGGGAGCCAGAAATGGCAAAGTAAAAACCTAAACAAACGAAGGGCTTTACGTGGTGTGGTAAGGACTGTTATGCTGCGCTAGTGGTTTATAACTACAAAGTATAGGTTTGTGCTGTGTCAAAACTAGCTTTAAGTTATACTAGGGACATTTAAAAACTAATTAAAGAGGTAGTACCTTCACATGCCACAAATCAAAAACCACACTCTCATCTGTCATCTGCGCAGTTCACACCCTGCTTTCTGGGGTAAAGTATTAGTTTCTTACTTTTTCCTTCCAGACTTCCTTGATGCCAACTGAAGCAAATAGAATGACATAATCTTATTTCCTCTCCTTTACACAGAAAGTAATATATTATATAATATGTTCTGCACCTGGCTCTTTTCCCCTTTAATTGTAGTACTTTTCCCATGGTTTTCCACATAAATACTATTCTTACTATTTTTCAAATGTTTAAGATTCACTGTATTGCTAGCTCATAATTTACTCACCTAATCTACTACTCGTAGACATTTGGGCTTTTTCCCATTTTGGTGCAATAGGTTGTTTTGGTTCACACATATAAAGAAAATCAGGCCTCATGCAGACAGGAGTAAAAAAAGGGAGAAAAAGTTAATCAGCGTTTCAGATAAGTGTGGATAATCTCCAAATCTTTTACTATTACATACAATACTCATATGAATGATCGTGCACATACATTTTCATGAAATATGCAAATATACCTGAAAGACACATTCCCAGGAGTAGGAATATGCATTTGTGATTTTCACATATATTATCAAATTGCCCCAGAGGCACAGAGCCAGTGTAGACTGAGCAGTGCCAGTACCTGGTTCCTGGAGAAAGGACAGGGTCCAAGGCAGCTCTACCCTTTACAAACCAATCAAGGACGAATGATCCAGAACAAGGATGAGAGCAACAGTCAAAGAAATTAACAAAAGAAGAACTATGGGTTTCTAGAAGACAAGCAAGAAAAGATCATTGATCGCTCACCAGCGTCAAATACACAGCAGAGAGATCTAATGAAATAATTAACTAAAAAATAAAAGTTATTAATTAAAGCAATATGGAACTCATGCAAAAAGAGAATGGACGGAGGTGGCATAAAAATACAGTAATGAAGAATAAAGGTAATTAAAAATAAAAGAATTAAGAATAAAAGAAAGATAATACTATTATCCACTACAAGGAACCAGAACTTGGTGGAGAAATGGCTGGTTCTAAAGCTTAGGAAAGGGAAAGGATGTGATAAACCTGGTATATCGTATTGTGTCAGAATGTCAGAAAGTCTCCACAAACTGAAGGGAATATGTCAAAAGAATAGAAGTGCTAACATAAAGGGGCTTCTGTGGGCCAAATGTAGGATAATGTGAGCATTTAAAAATTAGTAATGAAAATGAGCTATCACCTCCTACCTGTCAGAATGGCTGACACCAGAAACACAAAACACAAGTGCTGGCGAGGATGCAGAGAGAAAGGAATGCATGGGCACTGGTGGTGGGAATGCAAACTGGTGCAGCCACTGTGGAGAACAGTATGGAGGTTCCTCAGAAAACTAAGACCAAAACTAGTATATGATCTTTCTTTGGGTACTTACCCACAGAAAATGAAAACACTAGTTCTAAAAGATACATGCACCCTGTGTTTACTGCAGCATTACTTACCAAGCCAAGATATGGAAGCAACCCAAGTGTCCACTGACAGGTAAGTGGGTACAGAAGAGGTAGTGTATAAATATACTACAGAATATTATTCAGCCACAAAAAAGAATGAAATCATCTAAATATATTTTTTAAATCTCTACATAAATATACTTAAAATATCATATATAAAGAAGGATAAGGAAGAGGACATAGAGAAAAAGAGGAGGAGGGAGAGAGACAAAAGAAAACACAAATGTAGAAAACTACTAGCATTTGAGGAAAGGGTATACACACTTCTTTACATCCTCCTCTGTCAAATGGCTGTTTCTATTCTTTGGCTATTTTTCTATTGGGTCATTTATCTTTTTCTTAATAATCTATGGAAGCACACTGTATAATAAGAATGTTAACAAAAAAAAGTTAATCCTTATTTTCTCCCCAATGTATGATGCCCTCTCTTGTAAAGCAGGTTTAACTTTTACAGTATCAAACATTTAACAATTCCTAATGTGTATTCCTAATCACAATAACGGTGATACTTGGGTGATGGGCGCTTTTCATTTTTTAAGTTTGTGGGGTTTTTAAAAATTTTTTTCATGTATATTTGTTTTGAGAGAGAAAGAGAGCAGGGAAGAAGCAGAGAGAGAGAGAGAGAGAGAGAGAGAGAATGAATCCCAAGCAGGCTCCACACTCAGCACAAAGCCTGACACGGAGCTCAATCTCACAACCCTGGGATCACGACCTGAGCTGAAGTCAAGAGCTGGATGTTCAACCAACTAAGCCACCCAAGTGCCCCTCAAGTTATTTTTTATTTATCTATAGTTCACAAATCTTTATAAGCCAGTATCACTTTTTTAATGAAAATATGACATATTTTTTATATTTCTTAAACAAAAATCAGGACCTTCCATGGAATGTAGAAATCTGATCCTAAAAAATCAACAAAAATTCTCTAACACGTTCTCTCTTAATGGCCCTTTGGAGACCAAAAGAGCCAAGCCAACCGTGAAGAAGAACAAAACCAGCCTGAGACTTGGCGGTAGAGAGAACAGCACTGGTTGTAACACAGAGTTGGCAGAAGAAGAGAAGAGGAAACTGAAGGAGTCCAGAGAGTCCAGAAACAAACCCACATGTAAACAGAACAATGATCATTCAGTCAACGGGACTGGGGCAGATTATACCTTCAGAAGAATAACAGGGTTAGATCCCTTTCCTAACGTTACACACACACACAATAACATCCTCAAAGTAGACTAAAAGAGACCTAAATGGGGAAGAACTCTTGGGCATTTTGTAAGCAAATGAAAGCCACCTCCAAGCTGGCCTCCAAGTCTGCCTCCAGAGATGCTCACACCTGCTCCGGCTGCCCCTACACCATCTCCTCCCAGCCAGCAGGGCTGAGGAACCGTCTGTGACTTCAAAGTCTGGATCATGAAAGGCTTTTCCACTTCAGGCTCCCGCCTGCCTCACTCACTCAGGGAAAGCTGGCTTCCACCTCATGAGGACACTCAGGTGGCTCTGGTGAAGGGCCTAAGGAGATGCACGGAGGCCCCCACCACCAGCCATGTGAGTGGGCTCCCTTTAAAAGCAAGCCCACCGGCTCCAGGCGAACCTTCAGATGACAGCAGCCTCACCACCATCCTGCCCACAAACTTATCAGAGTCGAGGTGAGAAGCACTCAGCACACTGCTTACAGGGACAGATGGAGGTAAGAGATCGTGACTGTTTGTTTTAAACAAATCAAGGTGGGTGGTAATTTGCTATGCAGTAATAGGTAACTAATAAGGAGACTACCATATGACCTCAATGTGGCAAGCAAGTTCTTAAATATGATACCAGAAGTCAAAACTCTAAAGGAAAAGATCAATAAATGTTTCTATGGCAAAATGAAAAAGTCTGGAACAACAAAAGTCAGAGCAAATGCAACTAAAAGGGCAAGCCACAAACTGAAAGATATCTGGGATTCAAATAAATTATTTATATCAGTACCTGGAGAATTCCTACAAATCAGCAGAAACAGGACAAATCATCCAATATAAAAAGGGAGTGGGGACGTAGAAGGAGAAAACAATTTACCAAGGAAATTAAATAGCAATAAGCACACAAAAAAATTCGGAACCCCACTAGTAACCAGAGAAATGCATGTTTTAAACACAAAATAACAATCCTCGCACGTCGGAATGACAACCATCACGTCTGATGACACAAAGCAATGGCGAGGGGACCACACCGTCTCTGGAACTGCTGGTGGGACTGTTTGGTAACACACACTCTAGCAAACAACGGACAAAACCGAACAGAGGGAAAGTCTGAGTAGCCCCTGCGACCTGGCAATTTCTACTTGCAATAATATATCCTAGATAAGAGTTTCACGTATGCATGACAGAGACATTCACTGCACCACTCATTGTGATAAGGAAAAAAAAGTCTGTAACCACTTAAAAGCCCCTCAACAGAACAGTTCAGTAAAGAGTGATTTATTCATGCGAAACCACACAGGAATGAAAATGAAGAAATGAGGACTGTGTTTACCAATATAAACACATCTTTAAAAAAACACATGTTTAAAAAAAAGGTGCAGGGACGCCTGGGTGGCTCAGTCGGTTAAGTGTCCGGCTTCGGCTCAGGTCATGATCTCACAGTTTGTGGGCTCAGGCCCCGCATCAGGCTCTGTGCTGACAGCTCAGAGCCTGGAGCCTTCTTCAGATTCTGTGTCTCCTTCTCTCTCTGACCCTCCCCTGCTCAAGCTGCCTCTCTCTGTCTCTCAAAAATAAAAATTAAAAAAAAATAAATAAATAAAGGTGCAGAAGATATGTGCAATATGGTACCATTTATATAAAGCTTGAAAACATGTTAATTCTGTTAAACATTTATATTGTTTATACATGCAGTTACACACAGGAAGAAACTTAAACTATAAATGCATGAGAACGCTAAACCCAAACTTGATCAAGTAGGGTAGAGGGGAGGCAGCACCGTTAGGGAGGGATGCACGAACCATAAGCATATCCATAAGGTGTCACCAACAAAGGAAGGGCCAGAAAGCAAGACATGACAGAGCTAGGAGATGATATTTGAGGACCAATTATATTATTCTGTATACTTCTCTGTGAGCTTGGCTATTCTTTTTCCTTTATTTATTTCGGGGGAGGGGCGGCAGATGAGGGGAGGAAGGGGCAAAGTGAAAGGGAGAGAGAGTCCCAAGCAGGCTCCACATCGTCAGCGCAGAGCCTAATGCAAGGCTCAAACTCACAAACTGTGAGAGCACGACCTGAGCCAAAACCAAGAGTCTGATCCTTAACCGACTGAGCGCCCCCGCCGGCACTCCAGGTGCCTGACTATTCTAAAACAGAACATCTACAACCAAACGGCAGATAACAGACTTAAGCAATACTTGCAGCAGAAAAAATCAGAAGGGAATTTATTACAGACTGATGAGACACTCCAGCATCACACTGTGAATACACAAGTAACATGCAAAAAAACAAAACATTAGAAACTCTACAGCAAAACGTACAAACACACAGTAAAACGCTCAACTTATTCGTATAACTTTTCCTTCAACAAGTATCTACTGAGGACCTCCTAAGGTGTCGGCACCCCCCAAGGCTCTGGGAACACTGCAGACAGCAAGCACCTCTCACCCGGGGAGCTTGTGTTTGGAAAGACAGAGGTAGTCAATAAAAACATAAACGAAAAGTCAGAGGCTGGTAAATGCTAGGAAAATAAAGCAGGCGATGTGTCAGAGATGAGGGAGGAAGGAAAGGAGACTTCAGACTGGGTGGTCAGAGCCTCGGAGGGTCCTGAGGAGCGGACGGCGAGAAGCCCTGTGAAAGCCCCGGCAAGGGCGCCCGCTCTTGCCCTGAGAGCAGACCGAGTCCGCCCGAGGCCCTCACTGAGTGAGGCGGTGCGCTCGGGCGTGGCGAGAGACCGGCTTTCCACGGGGCTGAAGTGTGCACAGCCGGGGAAAGGCGCTCTCATGGACAGGAATCCATCACTATGAAAATAAAATTAGGTCCTAACGGAGTATTTCTTTGGAATGAGAAAGAAAACCACATCAAATTACGTCTTTAAAAGCTGTCGCCCACATCGAGACCCTACATATAATAACATATTTTAATATTATCTTCCTGGCACAGTTTTATATTAATTTTAGAGAGAATAGTTGTTCATCTAGAATACAGGGCAAACACTTATTTCTGATTATTGACGGTTTAGAAAGGCTTCTCTCAGCTCATAGCTATGGTGATGCCATGTAAATATTACAAATTACCAAACTGGTGAAAACCTCTGTCACGATTCTTTCACATTTGAGTTGTAAAATTAGACGAATATCCAACAAACTTGCAATTGGTACATCTTGGTTTCTCAACCATTGTCCAGATCCTCCTGGTGGAGGCCGGAGGATCCCCATTCAGCCTCTGGCCCTGCACCGCCAGGAGCAGAGGCCAACTGGGAGGGGCCAGCTCACAATCACCAAACTGTCCGAAAAAGTGACTGCAAATCACAGCAATGTGCCCCACACCCCTCTCCTGAGGGTTCCCAAACTGCCGGTGTCCACACCGATGCAGCCTGAAGGGATGGAAAGTGTGACGGGAAGAAAGTCGCAGTGAAAAACTATCGTGGCCTTAACAGATTTCGGTCCTATCTAGGAAATACCACGCACAAGCAAGAGGCTGTAAACTTGAGTTACCTTCCTGGTAAATTAACCTCTGTCCAATCCTTCTGAGCCTTAACAACTATCCAAAGCTGTTTGGATGTTTAACTCTACACAAGAAAAGAAACCAGAGGAAGATTCTGCTCAAGAGATCTGAGTTCCATTAGAACCAAAACACAGAGAAATGTACTCACCCAACCTCTAACCCTGCTCAAAACAGGGGGATTCGACCACAAAACAGACCAAAATTATGCCTTCACCTCCCGCTTCTCCCATCTCTGGATTTCACATCCCAGGCACTACGAATCCAGGCATCCCGTCACCACCACCCCCACTACTTGAAAAGGAGTTAGTTCCCCCGATAAGGAGCTTACCCCTCAAGAGCAGAGCTGTGGTATGGACAGTACTGACTTAATGAAAAACCACCTTCCAAAGCAGCATGCTCAGTTCCTGAGTGCCCTCCTGCAGTTATTTCTCAGGAGTGAGGAGCTCCCTGCTGTGTGGCCCCAAACCCGACATTAAGATCCTAATCCTGGCCTTTCCTTCAGTTCAGGGGAACCTAGAATTGGGTTAATAAATCCCCATGGTGCTTAAAGAAGCTAGTAACTTTATTTTCACAAACAATCAAGAACTCTGAACAGAAGAGGGGAGTGTGCAAGAAGCAAATCACAGTAAACCAGTCACTCATGAACCCTGAAGTTAGGAAGAGCAAACTCTCTCTGGATGGATGGAGATGGTGAAGTAATTAGAAGCTGCTGAGTGACAGCAGGGTGACACATTCCTCAGCCCAGGTCTCCACCCTCCACCCCTACTTTGGGGAAGGGCTCAGGGAAGAGCAAAGTGCTTCCCCCACACACGTGTTCCTGTGACTGAAATGCCACGAAGGAACAGGAATGGAAGCCGCATGGAAGCCGCGAGGAAAAGGAACTCAGGGAAGACCAAAGGGGGTGCGGGGCAGAGGGGGTGTCCACGTAAGAACAGACTTGAGAACACAGCTTAGTGTAACACACAGAAGAGGAAATGCAACAGAATACGACTGAGGTGAGGTGAGGGCACTGAGGTGTGGGACACCGCTGCACAAAGAGGGGATCTGGGGAACTGACCCTGTGTGGCCGAAGCTGAAGAACTCCCAGCCATCCCACCACCCTACCAGGAGGCACAATCTAAACAATGACAAGATAGGTTTATGGGTTTCAGATCCAATTATACACCACAGACACTTCAACAACATTTAAGGAGAAATGAAAGCACTTGAAAAACTTTTAGCTAGAAAAAAATCCACTAAAGTTGATAGACTCTCCAAAATCTAGAGTTTCCAAAATAAATGGTGCACACCCAGAGTTTTTAAAAAGTCAACTGGACCTGCCAAGGTTTGTTAAGGGAAACTAGTCTCTGGCCCCCCTTCGCCAGCACTGTCCTTCCCCCGATACTGTCTCTAATTGGTAGTTTTGGAATCTCCCTCCATATTTCTAAGTAATACAGCACATTTGTATCTCTGCTTCCCAACTGGCCAGTTTGGGGTATCCTCCAGTGACTACTTGTTGAGGATGCCTACAATTTAGCTCTGTCTCCTGGTCTTGTCACCCCCCATGCGGCCCACCCCCATTGTCTCAATGTGCTGGTGAGATCAGTGTTGGAGGCTTATTTTATTATGACTACACAGGGTATTCAGAACCGAGCCAAGTAGTAAACAATAATTACCTTTCTTTTCCTGTATAACATTTTGTCTTCCTTGGAATTAATAATTGCCTGGCTTCTCATTTACTTAGTTTTCTGCACACTTCTATGTGTTTATCCAGTATATATTTTTCCTTATTTAACTTCAGACTCTCCAGTCTGACAAATCCCCTTTGAATATATCCTTTCACATCAGGCTGCCATTAGTTCTTCTTCAAGAAGTCTCTTGCCCCCTTCTGACTTCCTCAGGTCTAGCCCGGTGACCCTGGGCCAGCGTCATGGCCACCACCCTGAGGTCCCTTTCACCACTGCTGGGTCTGAAGTCCTCTTCCCTCTCACCTAGGTACTCCTCTTTCTTGTGACATTCCTCAGCTTCCTGAGGGTTTGTGGGAGGCATGTGCCTCAATGAAAAGATCTTTATTTAATAGATTAAACTACTTAGACTAGTTTCAATTTTTATTTTTCCAGAATTTTAAAGGCACCGCTGCTTCGTTGTCTTCCTGCTTCAACTACTGTGGATTCTTCATATGTGAGTCTAGTTCTTAATTTTACAATAATGCGCCATATTGTGGAATTATCAGCAACCATTGTTCAGAATATTCAACAGACCCTTTCAGTCTGAAAACATCATGTACTTGGGGCCTAGAATATTATCTTGATTTATTTCATTAATGACTGTCTCCCGTCTGTTTCTTCTGCTTTCTTTCTGAAGCTCTGTAATTCAGGTGTTGGAAACTCCTGGACCACTGTTCTGATTTTCCTGGCTTCTTCTTCTCTCCTATTTCCTATCTTCTTCTTTTACTGTACTTCTGAGGAGGTGTTCCTAATTTATCTTCTTACCTCTCCAAAAATATCATCCATTCTTCTTTTCAAAGTATGTGTCTGAAATCCTCAATTGGCAGGAATAATATAAACTTTGGAGATATTGTGGGTTGGGTTCCAGACCACCACAATAAAGCTAATATTGCAATAGACTGAGTCACATAAATGTTTGTTTCCCAGTGTAGACAAAAGTTACCCTCACACTATACTGTAGTCTGTTGAGTGTATAACAGCATTATGTCTAAAACGGCAATGCACATACCTCAATTTAAAATACTTTCTTGCTAGTGATGAATCCTGAAATCATTATTACACTACACATTAATTAACTTGGATTTAATTTTTTTTTATGTTTTATTTATTTTTGAGACAGAGAGAGACAGAGCATGAGCGGGGAGGGGCAGAGAGAGAGGGAGATACAAAATCTGAAGACAGGCTCCAGGCTCTGAGCTGTCCACAGAGTCCAACACGGGCCTTGAACCCACAAACCGTGAGATCATGACCTGACCCGGAGTTGGACACTTAACTGACTGAGCCACCCAGGTGCCCCTAAATTTTTTAAATAATGAAAGAAAAAAAATACTTTGTTAAACACAAATTGTTAACCCGGGTGCCTGGGTGGCTCAGTCAGTTAGGCATCTAATTCTTAGTTTCAGCTCAGGTCATGATCTCACAGTTCGTGAGTAGGGCTCTGTGCCGACAGTGCAGAGCCTCCTTGGGATTCTCTCTCCTCCCTCTGCCTCTCCTCCACGGGCAGAACGTATACGTATGCACACGCGCTGTCTTTCTCTCTCTCAAAATAAACTTTTAAACAGTTGCTAACCATCATCTGGGCTCTCAAGCAATTCGTAATCACAGATCACGACAACAAACACAATAATGACAAAGTTTGAAATATTGCAAAAATTACCAAAATTTTACAGAGACACACGAAGTGAGCAGGTGCTTTTAGAAAAATTCCGTCAACAGACTTGCTCTGTACAAAGCTACCACAAGCCTTCAATTTGTTAAAAAAAAAAATAAAACCCTATTTGCAAAGTGCAGTAAAAACAAGGTATATGCCTATATAGCATAATTTCTAAGATCTGGTATAGACAGATCTCTGATAGATCTCACCAAAATACTATTAATGAAAGAACAGGAGTGAGGACACAGGGAACTCCTAGAACTAGCCATGTTTAAACAAATGCTGGCAAGGGTGTGGAGAGATGGGCACCCTCCTGCACTGTTGGTGGGAATGTAAACTGGTGCAGCCGCTCTGGAAAACAGTGTGGAGGTTCCTCAAAAAACTATCCATAGAACTCCCCTATGACCCAGCAATAGCACTGCTAGGGATTTACCCAAGGGATACAGAAGTGCTGATGCATAGGAGCACATGTACCCCAATGTTCATAGCAGCAATGTCAACAATAGCCAAATCATGGAAAGAGCCTAAATGTCCATCACCTGATGAGTGGATCAAGAAGATGTGGTTTATATATACAATGGAATATACTACTTGGCAATGACCAAGAACAAAGTCCTTTAACAGTTACTTAATAAGCACCTATGCAACGAAGGTCCAAGATAGGTCACTAACGATGGCAAAAATGGGTAAAATTTATTGAGTAATGACTACATGCCAAGCACCGTGCCTGCATTATTACTTGAATCTCACAGATGAGAAGAGAAGTAACTTGTCCAAACCCGCGTGGCCGGTGAGGCACTGCGGCCAGAAGAGAGAGCCGGGCTCGTGGGGCTCACGCGCGCAGGCGGCCCCCGCTCTGACGAGCTGCCCCGGTTAACACGAAACCCGTCTCTCTGGGCCCTTGCTGCCCTGCAGTCTCCCCGGCCATCCGACGTGGCACCCGAT
Organism: Suricata suricatta; assembly: GCF_006229205.1. Lineage (NCBI taxonomy): Eukaryota > Metazoa > Chordata > Mammalia > Carnivora > Herpestidae > Suricata > Suricata suricatta. Next base: position 111,994,005 of record NC_043702.1, read on the forward strand.
GGAGCTCTAGCGGCTCAACTACGACCGAGGGACAGCGCCACTATCAGGCGGGGCCCACCCCAAACGTGTCTGTCCCTGCCCGGCTTCACGCAGACAAGCCTGTGTGGAACCGTGTGCTGGCATCACGCAGATGAGCACGTGTGGGCCGAGTGCTGACATCACGCGGAAGAGAACGCGTGGACGCGTGCTGTCGACAGTGGGGTCACAGGACAGAACAAGCAAGAATCAGGACACTGTGCTTGTTCTGGACTCCGCTGAGCAAGACACAAAATTCAGATTATCTTTAATGCACGGAGAGTTGAGTTATGCAGTCAAGCTCAATGCCACGTTGCCTCAAGAAACTCGGACCTTCACAGGAGATGAGCCAGGTACAGTCGTAACTACACTGCCGCATGCCAACCGCATCAAGTGTAGTATAACTGACACAGAGAAAAGGTGTCAGCACTGGCTGCTGGAGCCCTCAGGGAAGTATTGGCTTTTAAAGTGAGTTCTATTAATGGATTTAGATAATTAAATATGTGGCCAAAAAAAAGGCATTCCAAATAGAAAACAGACACAAGGCTCCAGGTAAAAAATGTAAAGGTAAGAGCATCACAGCCAATGGTGAGCTGAGTATCAGTGAAAAGAGCATAGGGTATAAATGAAAAAGCAGTCAGGGCCAGGGTGCAATGAATGGCGGACAGGTGCCAGACAGGACCAGGTTATGACACCCAGGCCACTCACCTATGCAACAGTGAGCCACCGAGGGCGCAGGGCAGAAACCCAGAGTAAGTCACCAAGTGCAACATAAAGTGGTTCAGGACTGAAAAATGTCATCATTACAAATATTTACTGATCAGTCACTTCATGCCAACCAAAGCAGTGAGGATGGGGGGAAAAAACTGATGAATGGGAAGGAAGAATTCCGCAAATACTTAGTTCTAGGTGCTGGGGCTATGGTTGAGTAAGATAAGAGAAGAGTCAATAATGACTGTGGTCTTGTGTCTGCCTGCCTGGAAAAGGGGTAAAACAATATAGTCAAACAAAAGCTGGGAGGTGTAACTGTTACGGAAGAAATGGTTAGTCTGCTTCAAGAGAGGCTGAATTTCCAATACCAGCCACCATTTTTTATATTAATTACTAATTCCCACTTCCAGTTTACTTATTCAATCAGAAGACCCAAGCCCCCCACCTGACCTGAAAGGGGATTAAGAAGGACAAACAGACCCTGCAGCAAAGGCTGGACTAGTCCAGTGTTTCCCAACGTGCGTCCAGGACTCACGGACAACCGTCTTCCCGCACATCACTGCCACTCTCTCTCCCCCAGACGCTCCCCTCAGGCCCCACTGCCCAAGTTTCATGAGAAAAAGAAATTGTGCCAAGGAATTTTGGACAATCTTATTAAGCATTAATTCTGGAATTCCACAATGGACACTTACCCCATATTAACAAAACCTTTAATTCTGTTTAGTCCAAGTACTCCCAAAACTTAGTGACAGAAATCTATTTTTGAGGAACACTTACCTATGAAGGCTGTATGCTTTGGGAAATGGTACCCAGATGATACACAGAGAGAACTTCTTATTGATCTTTGCACAATGACGGCACCTAACATGGTCTGAAATACACAGGACATGACGTAGGCAGAAACAAACAATTACTCACAGGGTTCCTAAAACAGTAAAAGCCACATCTTTTGGTCATTTCCTAAGGACTATTCCAAAATGCCATGGCTCACCCTAGGTTTCTTATAAAAGTTCTTTATGTGCTTGACAAAATCTCTACATCAATTCACTACATGTGAGTTTATCTATTTTCCCAACACCACTGGATACGGAGTACTTCTCTTTGGTTTCAAAATGAAGGCCATCCTCAAAGTGAATCACACTTGACTCACAATAGAGGAGTTCCTCAAAACGGAGCATTCAGTAAACTAGCTTTGTAAAAACCGTGAAGTCACACATGATAGTAAGTTACTACACCACACACCCAGTACAGTAGGAGCCCTGGATGAGAGGCACATGCTGTATGTTAATGATAAGAACAAAAGCAAGAGAAAGGAGAAGGAAATGGTGAACCAACCTTTCTCCTTTCCCTCCCGTACAATTCAGGTGAGCTTAATAAGGGGGGTCATTGATTCCAGTCCCCTGCCCTCAACAGGGCAGAGAGGAAGAAAAATATTCTCCCTCTGGGTGGGGGAAAAAACAGACTGTACCCCTCCAGGCTTCACTCAATAGCTTTGGGCAAAATGAATCAACATGTTTATCTGCTAATAGCTGAACTCATTTTAACGTGTTATTCACTTGAAAGGAAACAAACTTTTTTAAAATGGAACAAGTAAAATTCAGAAAGTTTCTGTTTTCCGTTTTAGCAAACTCAGTTAGGCTCTTTGTTTATGAAGACCAAAAATTACAGAATAAATCTTTCATTGTGTCAAAATGTTTATTCCAAACTGGAGAAGAGTTAAGGAAACTCAGGCTCTAAGACATATGATCTAAGGGTCAAGGACAGTCTGACTTCTTAGCTCTGCCAGCAGTTTTTAAAAGTTGCTTCCTGTACTAGGGAATGTTCACTGTTCTTGCACAAACAATAATAAACATCATTTATGCATCCACCTTGATTATTCTTTTCTTTCCTTTCAAATTCACGGCTTGGAAACAGCAAAGGCTCCAGTCATTAATTCTAATAAGTAGTCTGAGCTTTTAATTACCTTTTTATTTCTACTCACTTACTATGTGCAAGGAAACAATTTTACTTTATTTGTATATGCAAAAAAATATGTCCTGAATGTCAATTATGTGCCGGAACATTACAGATGAAAGTCAGCAAAAGAGATGGGTCTTGCCCCTCCAAAAGTTTTAAATCCAGCTGGGAAGAAAGCTATTATAAAATCAGACACGTATATAATCCAAACAATAAAAGGGGGTTAAAAAAAAACCTGTAAACATACAACATGATCTACCCCAGGGATCAGAGACAGAGTCCTTTGGTAATGACAACTGAGCTGAGATCAGAACAAACATTAAAAATAATTTAAAATACATACATGCACACCCCAAATCACCCCAGGCGTGAGAACATCCACACTGTTGTTTGTAAGGGCAATGGTTAAATCCATAGGGCTCTGAAAAGCATGGCCCCAGCCTCACGGGAACAGTACCAACGGGTGTTTCTGTCTGTAGGAAGGAAGGCAATGGCCACTTCTGGTGTATTTCCATTCAAAAATCGGTTTCACAGCTAGAACTACTTTTCCAAGGGAAAAGCCAAACACCAGCGATGAGTCTAGCAAGTCCTCCACATACATAAACCAAGTTTATAATCATCAGTGTATCCCGAGCTCCATGTGGGACCCCATTAAAAGGATTCCACAAAGACACCTACAGCTTTACAGGTCCCAGGATCACAGCACAGAAATAAACATTCAGAAATCATCTTGTAATCCACAAAACACTTCCATTTTGCAAATGAGGAATGGGACCCAAAGTGGGGAAAGACACACACAACATCATTCTTCCAGTTAGCAGGAGAAAAGGCTACCTAGACCCCCGATCTCCTGAGGCCTGTTCCCACGCTCTTTCAAAGGCATTACCAGAGCAAACTATCAAATGACAAGGAACACGTTGCAAATAAATAAGGCAAAACATTAAAACAAAGGAATTACATTTTGAAAACGTTAATTGCCTTCAATTGATCTGCACTTCCCTGAAATACTAGAAAAATATTGGACCCTCTTATCTCATTCCACAGAAAAGTGGAGGAAACAAACACTTATTGATCTTACAGGGTCCAAGAGCTAGTCCGAGTGCTTGATCTACTTGAATTTCACCTGATCGTCACAACTGCCCTCTGAGTTAGACAGTTATAGCCTCATGCTAGTGGGACTTGGAAGCAAATAATTCGCCCGACATAACAGAGCAAAAAAATGACAGAGGCAGGATTTGAATTCAATGTCTATCCAACTCCAAGCCCATAGTCACTTGACCACAAGAAAAGGATTTTTTCATAGGAAAATGTTACACAACGCAGGAGGTCTCCCAGAGAACCCACTAATACTCATCTACTTGCTGATGAAAAGTCTTCTAAAGTCCAGGAATCCAATAATCATGTATTAATTATTCCTAAAGGAAGTACCAAGTTCTAAACAACTAGTTCGCAAAATGTAGAGCACACCCTTAGGTTAAATATTGCTCCTATTCTCCTCCCGGCATCCTTTTCAACCCCACTGCCGCCGGCATCCAGGAAAGTATCAGCTGTCCATGTGTGCGAGACGTCGGCTCACAAGCAGCAAGAAGGACACAAGAATGCAGAACCACGTGGGAGAACCAGATGAAACCAGGAACTGCATTTAGTAATTCTGATGTCTCTGCTGGTGGACAGCACAGCTCCAACTGGGAAAGGGCACACGACTCAAAAAATAAGAACCAGTAGTCCAAATAGGGCAGGGCACATCAGAATTAAACGGAAGACGAATCTTCGGTTGCACAACAACTACCCATATTCTAGGACTCCGTTTTCACTTTCTTGGCTGTGCTAAGCTGGTTACCGCTCCATGCATCAGGTTCTCCACTTCCAGCATTCAGTTGGGATCTTTGGTTTGCTGTCATCTCTCATTCAGTTCTCTTTACCCTCACGGAACTATGCTTTGGTTTTCTCCATCATTTTAGTGGGAAGAGAAGGTATTTCTTTGATACTACTATGAGAGAGGGTGGATTTTTTTTTTTAGGTTTTCTCGGGATCCCAACAGTATCTGTTTTTTCCCAATACCCCAAGTACCAGTCCATCCTCCACCTCTTTATTTCTGTCGGCTTATCTTGACCTCTCTTTTTTTTTTTTATAGAGGCTTTCCCCAAGTGTCCCATGGTCTTGAGATGTTAAGAACCCAGAGTTAAGAATGCAGTTCTGACAAAAAATGGGCTGAAAGATCTCTGTGGGGCAATGGGGCTGCCGACTTGCGTTCAGTGAAGGGGGCTCTGGCAGTGAGCTGATCCGCATCTGAAGGCATCTTGGTTGTCTGCAGGAGACAGTGGCACGTCTTCACTGTGGTGCTCTGCGGGGAGAGCAGAGGATACAGGCGCAGACTGCCACGATCCAGGGACGGAGTTCCCCTCATCCTCCTGGTTGTAAATCAGGCAGCCACCCCTGCCCCTGGTTTCAGAACACAGGCACTTCTTCATTTTTATATTTTATCATTTTAATTTTATAAAGACCAACTCTTGGCATCCCAAGGCAAGCTGGTGGCAGATAGTCATCTGCCCACACAGCTTCCTCAGGAGAGAACCCAAGGACCCATGAGCATGCAGGTTTTCTGCCCAATCCCTGCTTTCGGCTCCACCTCAGGCCTTGCCTCCTTGACCATCTGCAGCCTCCCAACGCGGAGCCTGCGGGAGCCTCGGGACACACTCCCATTCACACTTGTTGCAAGTGTCCTGCGCCTACAGACCTCTCCACCCTGCTGAGTCCACTGCCGCCCGCCCATCCGCTTCCTCAGTTCACAAACGGTGCGGCAATTTCTGTCTTCTGCTGTCAACTCGCTTGGAGGGGAACAGAGCTACTTTCTAAAGGGTTACAGATTTTCCGTTGTGTGAGGTGAGAACAGTCCTGGAGACGAGCCGTGGTGAGGGCTGCATAGTGCTGTGACTGGACCGAGTACTGCCAAACCGGATGCTTAAAAACCGTTAACATGGTAAATTTTCTGATGTATATTTTACCACAAAGTAAGAAAAAAAATTTTTAAGCAATATTTAGAAAAAGCTACCTCTTCAAAAACCCCTTCTAAGATGACCCTATGCAAAGTTTTCTTTCTCACTGGCCCAGGTACTCTCTAGTACATCCTATGATTTCCCCTCTTTGCAGCACAAACTGCTGTCTGAAATTATCCTATGTATTTCAGTAATGGTTTAGTACCTCTGACGTCCAATTAGAGAGTAGACACTGGGGCCACCTTCTGACACCACCTATGTGTCAGGTGACAAGAAAAGTAGGAAAGCACTAGTAAACATCTGGTAGGTAAGTGAATTCATTGGTTTTGGGCCCCACCTAGAGTGAGTGAAAGAGATCACTGAATTCTCAAACACTGATTTATAGAAAGAGGAAATCTACTATTGATGACCCAAACAGGACCCCTCTCTCTAGCTGTCAAAGCAGTTGGACACATCTGTTTTAAGGGGTACAGACACTCTGCTCTCAGCGGAGACCCATTTGCTTTTGACTAGAGGAATAAGCAATGGGAAAAGTGTGGATGAAAGAGAAGTTTCTCATTATTTCCAAACAGGAATCCCTGCTAACACGGCAATATTCTTCCTTTAACATAACTCTTTTTAAATGTTGGTATTATGCCTTACTATAAGAGCCTCCACATCATAAAGATGTTTAACGATCTATTATATCATGAAATTCAAACGCTGAGTTAGGGGAAAAAAAAAAGAAAAAAAAAACCGAAGCTGATTTTCCACTTAAGTTCTTAAAAGTATCTAAATTCCCAAAGGATATTGTTCTGGCATCTTCCCTGGCCTGTCTTTCAATCTCACATCACCTTTCTGTAGCTCCCTCCTAGATAGCAAATGTACATACCTCTCATTATAAAGCATACTTACTCCATTCCACAGCACACTCAACCTACAATCTCATCTATTCCCCCCTTCACTGCATCAGGCTTCCTGGAAGAATGCTTGCTCACTTTCTGTCAATTCCTCAACCCTCAATTCATGGTAACTAACATGGCTGTCAATCCCGTAACACGGACAGCCCACCCTCTGCCCCTGTGACCTCCCAGGATACTCACCACGGGCTTTCCCGTCTCTTCGAGCTCCCTGCTCCTTCTATGTGACTTAGATTCTGGTCGTCCCTAAAGGACGGTGGACAGGTCTGGGTGTGACCCTGGCTCCAACACTGACCACACTTGTCTGAGCTGACTCAGGGGTCGGTCTGTCTCCCTAGGGCACGAGTTCCTGGAAGGCACACACTATTTCTCCACCTAGATCTGCCCAAATCCACAGGCTCCAGCACAGGGCCCTCACTTTGGGCTTCGTGGGAGGTGGAGAAGAAACAACAGAGGGGAAGGGTGGAGAGGGAAGAAAGAGAGGGAGAGGAACACACAGTACCCAGGTTTCCTCAATCTTTTTAATCCCTAAGTACAAAGCAGAAAAGTTAACCATAAATGAACCTCAATCAGTGGCTGCTGAATCTTACTGAATGCATATTTATATATTTTATATACATACCTATGTGTGTATATATACATATATATACTACCTATGTAATGGTTTGGTTTGGTTCAATTTCACTGGACATTCACAGCCTAAATTCTGAGAATTACACATTTACCTTAAAGGTTTGGTTATAAAAATCACACTGTTACCTACAGTTGTAGACTTATTAATAAGCAAATTCAGTTTTAGAAATCACTAGTCAATGAAGTAACAATATAACTTAGCATTCTTCGACTTCCAGAGAATGTGAGGGAGAGGCACACCTAAGCTGGAGTCCCCATGAAACGAGAGGTAAATACAAAGTCAACACTGAAGTCTGGAGATAGGGTAGAAAAAAAAATTCCATACATGTCTTAAAATTAACTTCTTGGTCTCTGAAGAAACTGTCATAAATAAGTTGGGATAGGTTTTACAGGACTTTTTCAGGGGCACCTGGGTGGCTCAGTCAGTTGAGTGTCTGACTTAGGCCCAGGTCATAATCTCCAGGTTCCTGGGTTTGAGCCCTACATGTGGGCTCTGTGCTGACAGCCTGGAGTCTGGAGCCTGCTTCAGATTCTGTGTGTGTGTGTCTCTCTCTGCCTCTCACCCGCTTGGGCGTGCTCTCTCTCTCAAAAATAACCAAACATTAAAAAAAAATAAAGGGCTTTTTCCAAAGTCTGATTTCTGCTACTAAAGGAAAAAGAAGATATCCCCAAACTTAAAACAAAATACACATAAACAAACTGCTTTAAATAAATGCTCTTTTATTATATTTCAAGGGAAAATTGGTACTGCTGGACACTAATTAAAAGTGAAAAGGAAAACATCCCTTTGCAGGATGCTTACAAGAGGATGAGGAAAATTCCCAGAGGAAAATCAACTTTGCCAAATTCTACTTTATGTAACTTACAGTTCATTCCTCTCAGCTCCTACTCTCTCCCTCATTTCCAAGTCTCTATGCCTTTCACTTACTCTTCAATGTCCACGTTCCCCAGGGTTCTACCCTCACGCTTACTCTAAGTATGCTCACGGAGCATGCACGTCTATACCAGCCCAGCATGGCGGTTAGGAGCATACCCTTCAGGACCAGATGCACCTGCCTGTGTCTGAATCCTGACCCCACTACTAATCAGGTGTGTAATCTGAAGACTCAACTTTTCTGTGCCTCAGTTTATTCACATGCTAAAAACCAAAAAAGTGAAAAGGACAAACACTCTCAGGGGGTCGTGAGCACTGAGTTACTATATACCAAACACTCAAATGCTGTCCAGCACATATGTGATCCAAAGTGTTAGCTATGGGAGGGACCACAAAATTCATCACCCAAACCAGGACGCTCTGAGACTGGAAGAAGAGACAATTAATAACCACATTGGAGAAACAGGGATAAACCAGACCTGTCCCTGGCAAACGAGGACAGAGTCACCCAATTAGCCAAAGATGCACCATAAAATACGGTAGACAGGCAACAGTTTCTGTCCTATAATTATAGTTAACCTCATATTGTTCACTTCCCATTAAACAAACCTACTTATAGGCTATTATTTCTGAAAGTGGGTTCAGTGCGGGGGGAGAGGGTACAATAGGTCAAAAAGTAGTTTCAGAAACACCAAATTAAATAAAGGTAAACAAGGTACTTTACCATCTAGTTTCTACCCAAAAGTCACTGGTATGCTTATGTGCCTTATTTGACTTTATAGCTTCAATTAATTTTATCTTGCAACTACAAAGTTATTATGAAATAAAATTTAAAAGTCATGGTTTCTTTTTTTTTTTAATGTTTTATTTAGTTTTTTGATACAGAGAGAGACAGAGCATGAGAGGGGGAGGGTCAGAGAGAGAAGGAGACACAGAACCAGAAGCAGGCTCCAGGCTCTGAGCTGTCAGCACAGAGCCCGACGCGGGGCTCGAACCCACGAATGTGAGATTTGACCTGAGCCGAAGTCGGAGGCTCAACTGACTGAGCCACCCAGGCGCCCCTGAAATAAAATTTAAATGAGCAACTGGCTTTTTTAAGATATAAAATATGGGCACCTATGGGCAGTGCTCTTTCCCTTAGTACCTAGCCCTTAATGAGTATGACACATCTGCTGAACAAATGACTACCAGAAACCCTTCTCATACAAAATTATTTCAGAAACTAATGCTAGATCAGAAAGAAAGTAAAAGTCTAGTGGGGGTTTTGGATGAGCTTCTTCAGCTTTTTCTGATGGAAGGTTCCAGCAGAACCCTGGGTAAGAATGGCATTGGCTATTCCATTGGATTTGCTCTGGACTAAAGGCGGCTTGGTGATCCAAGAGGAAAAATCCTCCTAGAAGATAAAGATAACCACAGTAGTAGCCAAGGTAGAAGGAAGGTACTATGCAAGAGGGCCTACCACACATCACTGCCTTTGATCTTCACAATAACCTTCAAGTGATACCAAGCCTAGTTGTGGGAATTTTAGTAGATCTCATGTCCACAACTTATTTCCAAATGTCTGACCAAGACTTTCTTTTCTGTAAGTCTGTACACCTCTTTTTTTGCTGGCACAATTTTATGAGGTGAATTCCAACACGATCCACCACCAAGCCTAACTACTGGTAAGGCAGCTGACCATTAAGTGCTCCAACCCTGTCACAAAACGGTCCATATGAACTCTACATCATATGGTCTCGAAGGGCAGCACATCCCAGGGATAATGCAGCTGTGAGAAAGATAACATTTATAACCGTACATTTATAACCACACACTTGTGACTTAAAATAGTCTTCCTCTCTGGAATCTATCAGAGAAGATGGAATAAATAAATATTCAAGCATAAATAATTCCACATATCAAATCTGGGAGCTGGAAGGCACTTCACAGATACTAATCAAAGTAAAATGTTATTAAGATAAATTAAATGCATTTCTAGCCATGAACCACACAGCCAGTACTATCATTGTTGCTGTTCTTTACGTGGGGTGACAAGATTTAGCAACATGTCCAAGTTTACACAGCTGGTGAGCAGAGGACTTGAAATTCAAACCCAAATCCGTCTAACAACAAAACTGAGATTATTAATTTTCTTTACAGTACACTAAGATTCCTCCTGCTTCACATTCTTCTGTGACCCAAATTACTCTATCAAAAATAGGCCTCAAAGCTAGCCGAGATCTCCAGCCCGCCTCTCCACCTTACGAAAACCCAGGACTTCCACCAGGTTCACACCCAGGACTTCCACCAGGTTTACACCCAGTGCTTTTCAGCATCACAGACCAATGCTTATCAATAAGAATTATAACGACAGCTATCACTTTTCAAGCCCCTACAGGAAGCCCAGCACTACATGTGTGTTCCACAGAATTATCTCAAATCACCCCAACAACCTCTCTGATAGCCCACAACTGCAGACTCCATCATACTGCTTTCATATCCCAACGAGAAACCCAGGGTGTGTGCTCGTGTGTGTGTGTGTGTGTGTGTGTGTGTGTGTGTGTGTTGACAGTTGTTTTGTTTTTTTGTGTTTGTTGCTACTAAAACTGACCCAGGTACACCTGCTGCATTTTTGTGCAAACATATAAATAGCATGATACATGGCATGAAAACACTTTTCCTTCTTAAAAAGAAAAGGCTTCTAGAGTATCTTTTTATGAAATCATAAACTAAAAAAGCTAGTGAGCCTCATTTATATAAGCAATCAAAGGCTGACTCTTCCCTGAGGAATCTGATTTCAACATAAGGCCTTCATTAGAAAACTTGGTTTGTTACAGCACAAATCTATATGCACACATACATACGTATCTGTATGTCAGATCGGAAGGAAATGTGCCAAAATTGTAGAGCCACTACCCCTGCCACAATCATGGTGACTTCCTTCAAGAAATGATCCTACAGCCCAGGTTCTCCACTGGCAGCGGCTGCCATCCTCCTGGCTACGGTGGTAACAGGGGATGGACAAATGACTGGTATTTATCACAGGCCGGTGAGAAGTCATCTACCTTCCTTTCGGATAGCGAGCCCCGACGCTGCTGCCTGGGAGCTGCCGGGAACTACACGCCTGCTGCCAAGAAGGCTCCTTGAAAATGAGACCATCATGGCTGGAGACAGAGCAGAGTGGCTGATGTCATGACCACCAGGTCCCTGGACCCCGGCGCACCTGCAATCAGTCCAGCCTGCACTCCCCACGTACACGATCTAGTAAATCCACCGCCGCTACTAAGGTTCCTAAGCTTGTGTTGGGTTATTTCTGCTTAACCTTTTTAAAGTCCTGGTGAATTATCCTCCTAGAGACAAGGCCTCAGGTTAAAAATAATAATAATAATAATAATAGTAACATGCTGCAACATTTTAAACATTTGAAAAGTTGATCAATAATTCTTTCTACTTAAGACATTTTACATGGGCACACTAAGAAAACTTTTACGCCCAGCAATACATTTTGTTCCTAAATAAGGTGATTTTAAATCCCTATATAGTAACAGTAATTGCATTTTAGGATAATATTAGATATTTGGTGTCCAATTTTTGGGTTTTTTTGCATTAACATTTTTCTACATGTAGGAAATACTGCACGTCTACTCTCCTGTCAGCCTGCTGTCCAGCTTCTCGCCAACCTTAGAGTTTGCCGGGAGGCGGTACTTCTTCCATGCAGGCTCCTGGGGTACGTGCACAGAGGAGGAAGGTCTGAAACCAAGACGATTCTGCACTCTCCAAATCCAGAGAACATACTGACCACCACGCACAAGTTCCTTCTTCCAGAATTATCCTTCCTTCTCTCTGCTCTCCCCTCACACTCACTTCTTCCCTCTAGACTGGTGTTCGCCTCTCCTCCTTTCCAAGAGTAACCCTTCCTCTCAAGTTCTCGTCCCCTCCCACCCCTGCTCCTAGCCAGCAATGGCTGTCTCGGTCAAGGGCAGGATCTCCTGCCCCACTACCAAGTTCCCCTCTGCCATCATACACGTGCAGCACTTCCCTTGACCATTCCTGGAGTGTCCAATCCAATGGCCTTTCTGTTTCACTCCCTCTGTAGACCCCACTGCACGTGACATCAATGATCCTCTCGTAAAATCTCTTGTCCATTGGCTGTGACCTTCCTGTGTTAGCTCTCTTCCTAATCAATCACTCCTTTGGTACTTGCCTCAAGAGTCTCTTCTCCCTCCCGCGCCCACTCCTGAACTCCTTCTTCAATCCATGCTCATCTTCCCAAATATTTTTCTGCAGAATTGCACCTACCATTAAAATCCAGCTGTGTGGTTCTCCTCCTGTATGAGAAGCCCTATTTCCAGATGCACACACACCCACACACAAGAAGCTGAATGACCATGTCACACCTTCTCACATCAGGACCCCTCCTGATCTGGCTGAATATGACCTCACTAGTCTCTCTAAAACCATGGTTCATGCAGTCGCTCTGGGCCTGCAAACCCAATATTCTTCTGTTCTCCCAAAACGTCCTGACATCAGACTCAAATGGCACTTCCCCCATGAAGCCTTCCTGGTCACACACCCACACCTATCTTCAAAGCAACATGAAGTCCCACGTCTCGCCTCTACACAGCCATGGCACTAAAGAGTGTGATTAGGGTGTTTTTATGGTCAGAGATAAAATACATTCCTGTGTTTTTCATCTCACTCAATAATCATTTCCAGGGTAAGGGACATACTTTCTCCTTTTTTTCTGGTTGCTAGATATCAGACATGATATTGACTGGAAAACATGCTTCAAAGGCCCAGGTTCAGAATGTCAGTGATATCTTAAAATACTTCATACACTACACTGCTTTGCACTCGTCGAAGTTCACCGTGCTTCCCTCTGAACACTGAGAGCATTTACTGACTATTGGTATTTATGACTTTCCACTGTGAAAGTTATCTGATTTTTACATGCATATTGTCTTATCTTCTCAACTGAATAAGTACTTGAGAGCTATAATTTTAATGTTAAGCATATTATACTATATGGTGTGATTCCTCACACCCTACCAGGCATTCAGGAATTACTGCACAACTGCCCGATGTGCCTCACTCTTAGCAATTCTAAGAACTATCTGACCTGTTATTAACTTACTGTCTTAAATTAAACCAAGGCCTCTCAAAATGAGTCATAAGAAAATAAACATACATGGAATTCAGACAATAAATATCTTTAAATTCTAGCCGAAAGCAAGTGTGTTCTCTCTTGACAAATACAAATCTATGACACACAGACATTCAAAAGCAATTTCTCGGGGCACCTGGATGGCTCAGGTGACTAAGCGTCCAACTTCAGCTCAGGTCATAATCTCATGGTCCATGAGTTCAGACCCACATTAGACTCCGTTCCTGCAGACTGCTTCGGAATCTGTTATCTCCCTCTCTCTCTGCCCTCCCCAGCTGGTGCTCACTTGCTTGCTCTCTTGCTCTCTCCCCCCACTCAAAAATAAACATTAAAAATTTTTAGTAAAATAAGCAATTTCTCTATAATTCATAATGTAAAAATTGATTCAGGCCAAGTATCACCAATGGACGTTTAAACTAAAGGGAAGGGTCGACTGGGAACCATGACCCCACAGATTTACAAATGGGAAAAATACATCTTTATAGTGAAGAGACCCAGAAGTCACCTTCTTGATCAAGTACACATCACCTATGTGGTATTCTCACCCAAAAAAGCTCAACATGAATCTAACAGTGAGGAAAAATTAGACAAATCCAGAATGGGGGACATTCTATAAGGCAACCTAAGGCATAAAACCCTCAAAAACCTTAGAATCAATTTCATAGAGAAAAATATAATGTCATACTTTTATTATTCTAGAACAAAATGGGCCAGAGATACAACTAAATAAATAGTATGCACCACAGATTTTTTAAAATCTCTAAGTTTTTTGGACTACCATATTAGATGGGATTACCAAAAACATTAATTTCTAAGCTGTGTTAATGGTTTAGTAGTTGCAAATACCTCACTCTTGGGAATCTGGGCTAAAAGGCCTTGCCGACAGAGCAATACCTGCAACTCCCTTTCAAATGGTTCAACCAAAAATAAAGAAAAAGAAAAAAAGAAAAGTAGAAGGAAAAGTGTAAGTAAGTGAGGTGTTAGATCCATTTAACTAGCGTGATGCCGTCACTGTCTCACAGTAGATGGGCATATCAAACCGTCACACTGCACACCTTAAATATACAGCTTGGTTAAGTGTACACCGATGGAGCTGGAAGAAATAAGTGTGGCGAAACACCGAGGCCGCTAACCTGCCTGTGACCACTATACGTTCAGCTCTTCTGTATGTTTAAAGTTTCCAAGATAAGAAGTTAGGGGTGAACCTGACCTCCTCTTCTTTCCAGTCGCTTTAAATACAAGCAGAGGTCAGAGCCGAGAATAGAGCCCTACTGTATTTAACATTTATTCATTTTAAATACATTTTGAAATACGTGAAGTGACCTCTGAGAAAACAGGCTATGCAGACGTAACGTCGCTGACCAAGAAACAAGACTAAATGATCACATGTAAAACAAACAGAAAATGGTTTTCCTCATTTCACATGCAATACTCAGTAGTTCCTGGTAGTAGTTAGTAGTCAAGTGACCCCTTCTCCAGTATTCAAGACACCGTACATGTGTGGACAGAGCGCGCCTGTCCGTCCAGTGCCAGCCTGCCGCCTGCAGCCAGCCAGCCCCATCCCCTGTGTTGGGGAGCCTCCTTGCCCAGCGCCAGCCTGCCACCCCATAGTCAACCAGCCCCGTCCCCCATGTGGGGGACCCTCCTTGCCCAGTGCCAGCCTGCCACCCCATAGCCGGCCAGCCCCTTGCCCTGTGTCGGGGACCTTCCTTGTCTGGTGCCAGCCTGCCGCCCGTAGTCGGCCAGCCCCGTCCCCTGTGTGAGGGGCCCTCCTTGCCCAGTGCCAGCCTGCAGCCCTGTAGTCGGCCAGTCCTGTCCCCTGTGTGGGAGACACTCCTTGTCCCTAACCCCCAAGCCCCACTGCCTGCCATCTCTGGGCAGCTGCCTCCTCAGCCTTGCAAATTAACCCTGTCACTGCATTCACCTCGTACCACCGAATGGCAGGACACCACGAGTCTCATGACCTTAACAAGCCACCTTTACCATGGATGGCACCTGGGAGTCAGGGCCGATGGGCCGATGGGCAGGAGGCAGAGAGCAACTCCCAGGGCTGAGGTGCTGCTCAGGAAGGGGTAAGGAAGGAGGGGCTGGCTGTCACTGGCTCACAACAGTTCTGGAATCCAGGGGGCCCGCAGGGGTTCGGAGTCGAAGGCACTTTGCATGTAACTACCATCTCTGGACGCGAGCCAAACGTGGTTCTGCCAAACCGATGGTCTTTAAAAGAGAGAGGCAGAGGAAGACAGGAGAAAAGGAAAACCCTGCAGGTCTCCTATGCATCTTCGCTCCATAGACGGTTTGGTCCATTCTGAGACTGAGGCCACAGCCACAGACCTCGCCGAGCCCCGCTGAGGCGCCAGTGGAGGGCTGGCTCTCCGAACATGCTCCGAGCCGCTCCTGTTGGACTAGAATTCTCTGAGGAGCACCTTGGATCTTGCGGAGGTCCAAATTGACTTTAAAGTCACATCCTCAGCTTCACTTGTGGATTGCAGTCTCCTGAAAGTGTCCCATATTTGATCCTCCTCAGAATCAAGTTCTTAATTCTAGCAGGTCTGGTCCTGGAAAAGAGGCCAGGCATCCCCAAGCGCAACAGTTCCTTGCTCCTTTTTTGTTTAACAGGCCTGCCTCTAGTTTCTCTCTCTCCTTTTACACATTAGCAGCTGAACTGCTAAACTCTCTGCCGCTCCAGAACAAGGATTTCCTTCCTCACGTGTCCACTAACATTTTCCCAGCTGCTTCTTACGCTCTCCCCCCAGCCCACCCGAAGCTCCTCAAGTGTCACCGACGGTCTATTCTAAGGCTCTTCAGGCTTGGCAAAGCAACCCTCCCCCTACAAAATCTGTATCATCAACTGCTGTGCAATGAACTACCCCCAAATCAGCACTTTAAATGCAATGAACTTTTATTGCCGCACAATTTCAATGGAGCAAGCGTGGCTTAGCCTGGCACTTCTGAAACAGGATCTCTCATGAGGCCACAGGCAACATGGTCAGCACGGACCACAGGCAGTACTGTCAGAACGGACCATAGGCAGTATGGTTAGCACGAGTGGTCATCGAAATGCTCTAACTCAACTGGGTTTACTTCCAAGGCAGTTGACTCACGTGGCTGACAAGTTCATAATATGCTCTAGATCATAATTCTACATTCTTGGTGAGAAAAGGAGTTCAGTGGCCACCCTACCCTTACGTGGCTCTGGTCGGTGCTTTTCCACAGTAAGCACCAGGCTGAAGAACCACCCTCTATACTAGCCTAGCAACAGCTTGTCTTTTGCGTTTTATTTTTTTTTCTGTTAATTTATTTATTTTTTTAACATATGCAATTATTTTCCATCATTTACAATACAGTAGTTGCAATGACACTCCAAACAGAAAAGCAAAGTAAAAACTCAAAACCCCAACTTCT